>NC_138370.1:178296001-178329023 GCF_054177405.1 Leptonychotes weddellii
TTTTTTTAAATGTGGTAAAATACACATAAAATGTACCATTGTAACCATTTTAAGTGGGCAGTTCAGTGGCATCAGGCACATTCACAATGTTGATTGTGAATTCATTCACCCTCCACCTCCAGAACTTGTTCATCTTCCCAAACAGCCCCCAAGAAACACCAGCTCCCCATTTCTCCCCGTCCCCAGCCCCCCGACACCCACCATCCCCTTTCTGTCTCTATGATGTGACTCCTCTGGGGACTCACGGAAGTGGGACCATCCAGTGTTGCCCCTTTGTGGCTGGCTCATGTCACTGAGCCCAGTGTCCTCAGGGTTCACCCAGGTGGTGGCAGGTATCAGCACGCCCTCCCTGTTTAAGGCTGAATAACACTCCATCGTGTGGATTGTTGTCCGTTTTGTTCATCTGTCCAACCGTCCGTCCATCCATCCATCCATCCATCCATCCTTCTATCTGTCCATCTGTCTTTCCATCCATCCATCCGTCAATCCATCCATTCGTCCATCCATCTTTCCATCTGTCCGTCCATCTTTCCATCTGTCCGTCCATCCACCTATCGTCTGTCCATCCTTCTGTCTGTCCATCTGTCCATCCATCTATCCATTCATCCGTCTGTCCATCATCTATCCGTCCATCCATCCTTCCTTCTGTCCATACATCTGTCGTCTGTCCATCCATCTTTCCGTCCACCTATCGTCTGTCCATCCATCTATCCATCTGTCTGTCCATTCATCCATCTGTCCATCATCTATCTGTCCATCCATTCTTCCATCTGTCCGTCCACCCATCTGTCCATCTATCTGTCGTCCGTCCATCCATCCATCCGTCCATCTGTCCACCCGTCCACGGGCACTGGGGTGCTTCCCTGTCCCAGCTGCTGGGCATGATGCTGCCGTGAACACGGGGGTTCCGGCATCTCATCGAGACCCTGCTCTCCGTTCTCCGGGGAACACACCCAGACGTGGAATGGCTGGGCCGTGGGCTCATTCTGTGCTTAGTGTTTTGAGGACCCTCCACAGTGTATTCCACGGCGGCTGCACCATTTTACACCCCATCGCCCGCCCCCGCACAGGTTTTGTTTCCCCACGTCCTCGCCATCTTTTATTTTCTTGTTATTTACTCAGTTTTTAATAGTAGCCATCCTAATAGGTATGAGGTGGTTCTCACTGTAGTTTTGATTTGCATTTCCCTAACAACAGTGACACTGAGCATCCTTTCATGCCTATTGGCTGTATGCGTCTTCTTTGGAGAAATGTCTAAGCCCTTTGCCCATTTTTAAATCAGGTTGTTTGGTTTCTTTTATGCTGTTTTAGAAGTTCTCTATATATTCTGGATAGTAATCCCTTATCAGATGTATGGCTTGCAAATAATTTCTCACATTCTGTACAAAATTTTTTCATTCAGAATGTCCAATTTGTCTATTTTTTTTTTAATTTTGTTGACTGTGACTTTGCTGCCCTATCCAAGAAATCACTGCCAAACCCAGTGTCATGAAGCTTTTGTCCTATGTTTTCTTCTAAGAACTTTACTGTTTTAGGTCTGACATTTAGGTCTTTGATCTAATCTAAGTTAATTTCTGCATATGGTGTGAGGTAGGAATCTGATGTCAATCTTTTGCATGGGGATGTGCAGTTGAAAAGACTATTCTTGGGGCGCCTGGGTGGCTCAGTCGTTAAGCGTCTGCCTTTGGCTCAGGTCGTGATCCCGGGGTCCTGGGATCGAGCCCCGCATCGGGCTCCCTGCTCCATGGGAAGCCTGCTTCTCCCTCTTCCACTCCCCCTGCTTGTGTTCCCTCTCTCACTGGGTCTCTCTCTGTCAAATAAATAAATAAAACCTTAAAAAAAAAAAAAAGAAAAGACTATTCTTTCCCCATTAAGTGGCCTTGGCATCTTTGTTGAACATCAAGTGACCACATATATGAGGGTTCATTTCTGGGCTCTCTATTCAACTCCATTCATCTCGATGTCTGTCTTTATGCCAATATCACACTTTTTTTATTAGTGTAGCTTTATAGTAAAAGGTTTGAAATTAGGAAGTGAGGGTCCTCCAGTTTTGTTCTTTTTCAAGACTGTTTTGGCTACTCAGGGTCCTGTGAGATTTCATAAAATTTAGGATGGGTTTTTAAATTTCTGCAAAAAAACATCATGGGGATTTTGATAGGGATTGCTTTGACTATAGACAGCTTAGGTAGTATTAACATTTAGCAACATTAAGTCTTCCAATCCATCCACTTGGGATGTGTTCCCATTTATTTGTGCCTTCTTTAATTCCTTCCAGCCATTTTTGTAGTTTTCATTGTGCAAGTCTTTCACTTCCTTGGTTAAGTTAATTCCTAAGTATTTTATTCTTTTTGATGCAATTGTTAATTGAATTTTTTTTTGTAATTTCCTTTTCCGATTATTCATTGCTAATGTACAGAAATGCAGCTGATTTTTGTGTTGGTTTTGTGTCCTGCTACCTTGCTGAATTTATTTTTTAGTTCTAACGTGTGTGTGTGTGTAATCTTTGGGATTTTCTACATGTAAGATCATATCATCTGCAAACAGAGATAAATTTTAATTCTTCCTTTCCAATTTGGATGTGTTTTATTTATTTTTCTCCCCTAATTCTCTGGCTAGAACATCCAGTACCATGTTGGATAGAAGTGGTGAAAGCAAGCAACCTTGCCTTGTTCCTGATCTTAGAGGAAATGCTTTCAGTCTTTCACCAATGAGTCTGATACTTGTAGTGGGTTTTCATATATGGCTTTTATTTTATTTTCATGTATCTTCTATTCCTAGTTTGTTGCGTTTTTTTTTTAAATTATGAAAGGGTATTGAATTTTGTCAAATGCTTTGCAGACCTACATCAGGTTGAGATGATCATGTGGTTTCCCTCTCCATTCTGTTGGTGTGACATATTACATCGATCAATTTTTGTATGTGGAACCACACTTCCATTTCAGGAATACCCACTTGGTTGTGGTATATAATCCTTTTAATATGCTGCTGAATTCTGTTTGCTAGTATTTCGTTGAGGATTTTTGCATCCATGTTCATCATGGATGTTGGTCTATGGTTTTCTTTTCTTACAGTCTCTGTCTGACTTTGGTATTAGGGTAAGGCTGGCCCCATAGAATGAGTTGGGAAGTTTCTCTCCCCTTCAATTTTTGGGAAAAGTTTGGGAAGGACTGGTGTTAATTCTTCTTAAAATGTTTGGTAGAATTCACCTGTGAAGCCGTCGGGTCCAGGGCTTTGCTCTGTTGGGACATTTTTGATTACTGATTCAGTCTCCTTACTAGTCGTAGGTCTAGTCAGACTTTCTGTGTCTCCGTGATGTAGTCTTGGTAGGTTCTGTGTTTCCAGGAATTTGTCCACTTATCTAAGTTATGACAATCCTTTTTATTTCTGTAGAATCAGTAACAATGCCTCTGCTTTCATTTTAGATTTTAGTAATTTGCCTTTTTCCTTAATCCATTGGTCAAATTTTTGGTTGTCAAATTTTATGGTTTTTTTAAAAATATGGTTTTTAAAGATTTTATTTATTTATCTGAGAGAGAGTGAGAACATGCACGGGTGGGGGTGGGGCGAGGGACAAGCAGACTGAGCTGAGCTTAGAGCCCGACCCGTGGCTCGGTTCCATGACCCTGAGATCACATCCCATGCCGAAATAAAGAGTCGGAGGCTTAACCAACTGAGCCACCCAGGCGCCCCTGTCAATTTTGTTGACCTTTTCAAAGAACTGCTGAATTTCTCTCTTGTTTTTCTGTTTTCTATTCCACTTATCTCTGCTTTAATCTTTATTATTTACTTCTTCTGCTAGCTTTGTTCTTTTTCTAGTTTTTCAAGTTGTAAATTTAGGTTGCTGATGAGATCTTTCTTGTTTTTAATGTAAGTACTTATAGCATAAATTTCCTCCTTCGCACAGCTTTTGCTGTATCCCACAGGTTTTGGTAAGTTGTATTTTCATTTGTCTCGAAGTACTTTCCAATTTCTCTTGGATCCATTAGTTGTTTAACTGTGTTGTTTAGGGGTGCCTGGGTGGCTCAGTGGGTTAAGTGTCTGCCTTTGGCTCAGGTCATGATCCCAGGGTCCTGGGATCGAGTCCCATATCAGGCTCCCTGCTCAGTAGGGAGTTTGCTTCTCCCTCTCCTTCTGCTGCTCCCCCTGCTTGTGTTCTCTCTCTCTCAAATAAATAAAATCTTTTTTAAAAAGTATGTTATTTAATTTCCACAGTTTTGTGAACTTTCCAGTTTTCCTTTTGTTATTGGTTTCTAACTTCATGCTGCTGTAGTCAGAGAAGACACTTTGTAAGATACCTATCTTTTAAAATCTACTGAGGCAATTTGTGTCTGCCCTCCTCTTATAAGGACTTTGTCACTGAATTTAGGGCCCAGCTGGATGATCCAGGATGATCTCTTCATTTCAAGATTCCTGACACATTGACAAAGACCTTTTTTCTAATAAAGTCACATTCACATGTTCTGGGGGTTAGGAAATGGACACATCTTTTGGTGGGGGGTCACCATTTAACCCACTACGGTCTGCCCTCAAATCCACATCTGTCCCACCTGCAAAATATATTCACCTCATCCCAACATCTTAGCATAAGCATTGCCACCTCAGGAAGGCTCCCCAGCGACGTCTGAGCCGAGATACTCACCCCGGTTTCCGTCCACCAACCCCGTGTGCATACCAGGGCTGCTGGCTTTCATTTAATTCCCATCATTTACCACAAAGTACCTGAAAGTATCTCACCGATCTACCTGCCCACGTGTTTCACCCCCTACCCAGCCCAGCCAATCATCCATCCATTTGTGAAATTAAAGAACAGAGTTTCTCTTCGCGAGGAAAGCCTGTTCTACATCTCAGCCTCCCTGCCACCCCACCAGCTTCCCCTCTTGTTAAGGGGGCTTCCCGTGCTCACATCTGGCCCTCCCTCCACTTTCTTCACCACCACGTCCCATCACGCCATCTGGGAGCACGCAAAACAAACCGAGACTTTTTTTTTCTTCTGATTTGAAATCTCCAAACAAAGATGTAAAAACAAAAAAAAACAAAGAACCTTAGAAGTATCACTTTCACAAATGAGAAGTGACGTGTTACAGTTTCCATTTGCGGTACAACTATTACCTCATTGAAAGATGAAAGGTTAAGTTTTTTGGCGATGAACTTCTTCAGGTGCAGCACTGTTGCCTGGGCCGAGCAGCGGATCCACTTGCGTTTCAAGCCCCGCAGTTTGCTGCTGTTGCACTCCAGGCAGATGCTCACCTGTAAGAGACAGGCACGGCTGGCAGCCAGCAGGGGCCGCGGCGCGGAGCTCTGAGGCTCTCTCAGGCCTACTCACTCCGGGAAACGCCACAATGCTGACCTGGTGAAATCAAAATCTGTTCTGACTTCAACACTGTGGAAAAGGGTTTTACTTTGATCATTTTATACACGTTATCCTAAATCTGTTTACCATTCTGTGAAATATAACCTAACAGTGTTAATCCTGTCTTATCAACATAGTACTTCAAAGTAAACCTGGAATTATTTACTCGTTGTACACACGGCACTGGTCTCGGAGGGAAACGGACGCAGACTGCCGCCCCCACAGGCTGTGCTGAGTGCTCTGCGGGCATGATGAGGAAGGACACACAGCCCGCAGAGGCGGTGCCCCCGGCTCTGCACGAATGCACCGAGGAAGGCCTCATAAAGGAAGCAGCAGGATACCTGGCCTTGGAACAGGACAGCAAAGGCACTAGAGAAGAAAGGACTCTGGGCTCAGGAGAAAACCATAAGCAAAGGCACAAAGTTTGAAAGTTCAGTTACCTCTTGGACAACCAACAATTCACTGGGGTCACAGAACACGGTGTGTGACAAGGAACCTCAACATAACTAACTAAAAGCGATTTTGGGACCAGGGGGTCCCTGGCAGATGCAAAAGGAAGGACCTGCTCGACACAGCACTCATGAACGAGTAATTCTCCAGTAGCAGCCACAAAAAATGGCACAATCAAACCCCACAAAATTCTGATAAAAGAATTAACAAAGGAGGGATGCCTGGGTGGCTTAGTCGGTTGGGTGGCCGACTCTTGATTTCAGCTCAGGTCATGATCTCAGGGTCATGAGACTGAGCCCTGCGTCGGGCTCTGTCCTGAGCATGGAGCCTACTTGAGATTCTCCCTCTCCCTCTGCCCCTTCCCACTGCCTGCACGTTCTCTCTCTCCAAAAAAAAAAAAAAAAAAAAAAAAAAGAGGAATTAACTGAAATATGTAGGTCTAAAATTACTAGAGATAAAAAGAAGGAATTAAAGGGGCGCCTGGGTGGCTCAGTTGGTTAAGCGACTGCCTTCGGCTCAGGTCATGATCCTGGAGTCCCGGGATCGAGTCCCACATCGGGCTCCCTGCTCAGCGGGGGGTCTGCTTCTCCCTCTGACCCTCCCCCCTCTCATGCTCTCTCTCTCATTCTCTCTCTCAAATAAATAAATAAAAAATCTTTAAAAAAAAAAAGAAGGAATTAAAAACAAAATACACTATGAATAAAAAACAGGCAGGTATAAAAGATAACCAAATACAATTTGTAAAAACTCAGTGGGTGGCTGAACCACAGATTAGTCTCAGCAGAAGACAGACCAGTTTCATGAAAGATCAACTTGAGGAAATTACCTAAAAGAAGTACAGACAGCAAGATAGCAATTAAAATAACAAAACAAAGAAAAGGTAAAGGGGTAACAGACTGAGGAGTCTAACACACATGTAACAGAAATTCTGGAGGAAGAAGGGAGAACAAGGGAAAGGTAAATTTAAGAAATAACGACTAAGGATCAAAATGATGGAGGACTTAAACTCTCAAATTTAGGAAGCAAAAGAAATAAAGGAAACCTACACCACACAGATGTGGGGGAGGCACCAGGAGGGAGCAGCAGGTAGTCCTCCAGATGAGGCCGCTGTGCCTGCAAAGCTCGGCAGAAGGTGAGCAGAGAAGTCACCACTCAAGGGCGCAGATGAAATGAACCGTCTGTAAGCGAAACAGAAACTGACGAGGAGAGGGGACCCCCGTAGGCAGGTGAGCTCGGGGGCAGGACGCCCAGTTCCATCTAGATTGCTCAGGGAGTGTGGCAGGTTGGTTTCTAATTTTTTTTTTTTTAAAGATTTTATTTATTTGACAGAGAGAGAGACAGCGAGAGAGGGAACACAAGCAGCGGGAGCGGGAGAGGGAGAAGCAGGCTTCCCGTGGAGCAGGGAGTCCGATGCGGGGCTCGATCCCAGGACCCCGGGATCATGACCTGAGCCGAAGGCAGACGCTCAACGACTGAGCCACCCAGGCGCCCCTGGTTTCTAATTTTTATTTGGAAGAGCAAAGGGGCATGATTAGTCAAGACGATTTTGAAGAAGAAAAGGGGGTCTATGCCCCATCAGAAACCACAGCGTAACAGGTAAAATAATTAAATAATTGTAACTCGGTAAGTTCCTTGTGGTTTTGGCACAAGGGAGACAGCAGCAGTGGAACAGAACAGAACCGACCCAAGCAAGGGTGGAAACCTGCACGTGGTACGATTCTAATCAGCCAGGTGAGGAGGGCCTATTAGCCGATGCTGAGGAGCCAACTGGTCAACCTGGGAGGGAGCGACTTGACCTCCCCTCCAGGTGCACACAAATCACCTGCTGGTGGCTTATAACCTCCCTGTAAAAAGCAAAACTGTAAGATACTTTACAAGAAAACATAGGAGAACATACTTACGACCTTGCGGTGGGGAAATTTCCTGAAATACGAAGGAGAGCCTCGAGGCTGTGCACGGTGAGGGAATGTCAGACTACCCAGTACACAAAGCCCATGACAGAATAAGTAATTTGGGAAAGAGTGGAGGCACCAAGAGAACTGAAACATTTGGGAAGCCGCTCAACACCAGCGGTACACACACGAAGACAGGAATGCGGACGACGACGAGGCATCACGTCTGGGAACAGCGAGTCCTGTCGGGGACATGCCCAAGGAGACCCGGAGAGCCATGCCAGTCGGCCCCTCAAGTGTCCGGGCACCAGAGTGACCAGGACGCCAGACAGAAAGGTCAGTGAGCAATGACACGGTGCCGTCCTGCCTGTGTACACAGCACACAGCAACACTACGTGGTGACGTTACGCATCCCCGGATTCTCAGAAATGTAACCGTGACTGAAAAAAGTCAGTTGTAGACAGACATATGCTCGGTTTCCTACGGTTTATGGCTACACACACATGTGAACATAAGCCCAGCAACCCAGCCTAGCACACAGTTCTCTGTTCACGGGGTGTAAGAGCCCCAAGCCCTGTGTCCTCCCCAGGTCCCCAGTGTGTCCCACAGGCTCACTTTCACACACGTCCCAAGCCAAACTCTGGCCACCCCATGCCACCCCCTGCCCGAGCCACAGAGGCTGCCTGGCTGCCTTCCCACCTGGGGAGCCCTGGCCTCCCCGAGCTGAGCCTTCTGCCCCGGAGGCGGGCCGCACCCCCTCCAACGCAGGGCTCCACACTCACTGCCCCCTCCCCCCTCGGCAGGCCCTGCTGCGAGGCCCTGCTCCACCCCACCCTCCTCCCTCTTGATACACCTGGAGCTCCCTGACCCGCACATCTTCCCTTGCAGATGGCTGCCTGCCTCCCCCCTGCTCACCAGCTCGGAGGGGGTCGGGGCCCAGACAGGGTGGGTGCTTGGGGTTTGCGGGATGCTGCCAACCCCCCCACCCCACTGTCCCACAGGGCTGAGGCTGCACCCCCAGCCACCAGCACCGCACAGGCACATGCCGCATCCCACATCCCACAAACCTGGGAGGGCAGGCATCGGCAGACTGGGCCTGGCTCCTCCTCCCTGGGGCCTGGACACCACGCCCAGCTGTCCCGGGCTCAGCACGAGCTTCCCAAGTGAGCAGCGAGTGGGGATGTGGCCACGCTGCCCGACAGTTCAAAGCTCTCACTAAGCCCTCCTGTGGCTGTTCGTGCAGGGACCCCCATGGGTCAAGGGCACCTCTGGGAACACTGGACAGCCCACTTGCTCAAAAGCCGGCAGAATGTGGGCCTTATAGGAGGGTCAAATTGTTCTTAAAAGTAAGTGTATATGCTAATTTTCTTATGTTTGCTTTAGTGACTCAGCAGTGCTCCAGAATCTGCCCTTTACTCCAGGCCCACCTGGCAGCAGTCCAGGGTGGGCGCGCTCATGTCCCACGGGCAGAGAGAAAGCTGCTCTGGACAAGGGTGGGACCAGGGCCCGGGGCAGTGGGAGCAGCGGGAGGGCAGGGTGCTGAGCCATCAGGGTGTCTGAGCAACACTCCCAGCTGACTGAAACGTCACAGTGCTCCATGAGGAATAAATTCAGAATAGTGCCAGACACTCCAATTCTCTGCTGAACAAAGACCAAGGGCTGCAGCCCAGCCACGGCTCAAGAGCAGTAAACCCTGACAAGCATCGAGCGTCAGCGTCTGGGCCTGAGGACTCCGGCCTGCTGGCAGACTCGGATTTGGGGGCTCAGACTTCTTTTAGCTGTTTTTCTTTTTCTTCTGCTGATGCTTGGTGTGAAAAGTGCACAATTCAGTCTAGTCATCTGAGTGACAGAAGAAGGAAGGGTTTGTCTTCAAAGTTACTCCGAATTTAGAATTCGATACCCAACCACGTTATCATGCAGACATGCACGGGAAACATGGAGGGACTCAAAGTCCATGACACACACACCCTCTCTGAAAAGAAATGAAGAGGGATGCCCGCCCCTCCAGAGGAAACAGACTCCACAAAAGGGGAAGATGGGATAAACCAGCAGTATAAGCAAAAAGCCCACAGAAACCCATACTACCTTTTGTTAAATCTAAATAATTATTGGGGCACCTGGTGGCTCAGTGGGTTGGGTGTCCGACTCTTGGTTTCAGCTCAGGTCCTGATCTCGTGCGTTGTGAGACACCAGAGTCTGCTTGAGATTCTCCCTGTCCTTCTGGCCCTCCCTCCACCCCTGCATGCACACTCTCTCTCAAATAAATAAATAAATCTTTTTAATTTATTTATTTGACAGAGACACAGCAAGAGAGGGAACACAAGCAGGGGGAGTGGGAGAGGGAGAAGCAGGCTTCCTACTGAGCAGGAAACCCTAGCAGGACCCTGGGATCATGACCTGAGCCGAAGGCAGACGCTTAACGACTGAGCCACCCAGGTGCCCTTAAATAAATCTTTTTAAAAATAACTTAACACCCGATTATTCAGGTTTTTCTCTTATGTTCTTCCATACGGTTTCAGTGGCTTCATTTAGCCTCACACAATTCTTGTTAGAATATTTCTAAGTTTTTTGTTTTTTTTTTTTAAAGATTTTATTTATTTATTCATGAGAGATAGAGAGAGAGAGGCAGAGGCAGAGGGAGAAGCAGGCTCCCCGCGGAGCAGGGAGCCCGATGCGGGGCTCGATCCCAGGACCCTGGGATCATGACCTGAGCTGAAGACAGACGCTTAACCGACTGAGCCACCCAGGCGTCCCTATTTCTAAGTTTTTATTAGTCTTGTGAATAAGGCCCCCCCACACTTGGGATTACTAACCTTATTCCCTAAGGAGCGACACGTTCTACCAGTGTCCCCGTTGACGGTCTTAGGTTACGTCAGACAACGGTGTGACACGAGAGGGACCACGTTCTGCTCTGTCACACACACACACATATCTCTTCTAGGTCTGTGTCCTCAGTGTGTGCCCGGACTCTTCAGAACCATGCTGAGTAACAGCTGATAATGTGCACTTTCTTGTCTCTCTTTTATTTATTTATTTATTTTTTAAAGATTTTATTTATTTATTTGAGAGAGAGAGAATGAGAGAGAGCACATGAGAGGGGGGAGGGTCAGAGGGAGAAGCAGACTCCCCGCCGAGCAGGGAGCCCGATGCGGGACCCGATCCCGGGACTCCAGGATCATGACCTGAGCCGAAGGCAGTCGCTCAACCAACTGAGCCACCCAGGCGCCCAAGTTTGTTTGTTTTTTTTTTAAGATTTTATTTATTTATTTGAGACAGAGAGAATGAGAGAGAGAGAGCATGAGAGGGGGGAGGGTCAGAGAGAGAGGCAGACTCCCTGCTGAGCAGGGAGCCCGACGTGGGACTCGATCCCGGGACTCCAGGATCATGACCCGAGCCGAAGGCAGTCGCCCAACCAACTGAGCCACCCAGGCGCCCTTTTCTTGTCTCTCTTATTAATGAGATGATGATTCTAATTTTGGTATGATGACTGCGAGAGCTTTCAAGTTAGGATACTCTATGAAAAATCTCAGTAGACACGGGTATGGGATTGGATCAAACGCTTTTACAGCATCTCTGTGATTGTTTACTTCTCCTCTTTTAAGTGGCGTATATACACAGATTCCTCAATGTTGTCCTTTAATACATGACTGGACTGTACCTTCTTTGATGTAATAAGTGCACGTGCACAGAATCATGCCTGGCACTGAATTATCCCACCTGGGGAGTGGTGTGGAGAGGGCAGACTTTAATTTTTTTATATTTAAAATGTTTTATAGTGAGCATATATAACTTTGGCAATTGAAAAGAAACTGTAAAGAAGGAAAAACCACAGAGAAGTGTTGACATTTTAACGTGTCTACTTTCTTGGCTACTCGGCCTTTTCTTTTTAAACGGAGGAAACACCCCAGGGGAGAGTTAGTTTTCTGAAGCCCACTGCGGCGCACGTATGGAAGCATCATCTACCTGCTCGTCACTTCTGTGGTAGTCATTGTCCTCTTCCTGCTTCTCTTCTGCTGCTTCTTTGTTCGAACTGTCATCTGCTTTGGTTTCACCTTTGAGCAAAAACAGAAGATACTGTATTATGAAATCCAGAATGTTAAACCATTATTTTTTTTAACTGTACAGCTTACTCAAAATGCTATAAAAATTCATTCAAATAAGACAGTTGCACCTTCAAAAGGATACGAAATCGGGGAGAGCTGGTCTACAGAGCACCCGTTAAAACACCTTGTTCCTTCAAGCGCGGGGGTCCCAGGGAGCTGACGTCAGCTGTACCTGGGTCTGCGAGTGTGTGTGGGAGGGCACAGCCAGCAAAGGCTGACGGGGACGGTGAAAGGGGCAGAGAAACCACCCCCCTCCCGCACCCAGTACAATTCAACGCTTACTATAGCAACTACCAACTAGGCATTGCAGGGCTCCTACAGTCTTTACTGCTCCAACACCACCTTTAAAATGGAGACCCCGTTGTAGGTAAGTGTTTCAACAGGCAAGATCCCTGGCTTCCCAAACAGCCCCCAAATGCCTCCCTCTCCCTCCGCAGCACACAGATCCTGCCTTTCCTAGGGGCCAGACAGGACCTCTCCTTTCCTCTAACATTGTTAGAAATACACAGGGCGGTCTAGAAACCTCTCAGGAACCCCTGTGGTTACCAGAAAACACCGTGGCATGGAATATTTGAGTAATTTGTTGTAATATGTACAAGCGAATTTTACACTGAAGCAGGGCAGACAAAACTAAAGGGAAGTCTCAGGAGGCCCACCTGCACCGCGCCCCACCTCCAGGTACTTTCGGGGCCCCCTCTGTCTCTGGCCCATTTCTCAGCTCTGCCCCAGAAGCGATGGAGAACGTCCGTTCCCAGACTGTACCACAAACTGTGCAGGGGGCACAGGGTGTCCTGAGAAGGGGGCTCACCACAAAGCCCACTCACCGTTCCGATGGGGGTCTAGGTGCTGTTTTGCAGAACAGGTCTCCCCCTTGATATCTCCAGGCACTTCCATGCCTAACTTGTGGTAGAATTCCCTCTGTTTTCTCATTTCCGCTATTAAAAATGAATATATGCTCTTAATCTTAAGAAGGCAGTGAATCACATGAAAATGCTGTTCACAAATGTCGTGTGAAGAAAACAACCGATCTGGATCGGGGGTTTCGACGGCTGCCACTACCGAGCAGATGATCTGGACTGCGCCCCTCAGCACCTCAGAGCAGGGCAGCGCCGGCACCAGGCTGAAACCCGCAGCACTGGCAGACGCACAGACCCCCGGCCGCAGCCGCAGGCCGCCCCCCGCCCAGACCGCCATTCTCAGCACGGGGCACAGCAAACGGGACCCGCTGACGGACTCAGGCTTTCTGGCACCGCCCGCGCACGGTCGCAGCTTAGAAACCAGAGTGCGGCCCATGCACCGTGCCCCTTCCCAGCTACCGATGGCCACCCAGGGGTGCCGGCGGCGGGTGGAGAGTGCCCCCTGGTGTCTGTGGCAAGCCGTCACAGCTCGCTGAGTCCTGGGGAGGCAGCAGCGCAGCCCCTCTGCCCCAGGAAGGTTCCCTCCGGAGGAGAGGCCAGGCCACCACACTGTACTGCCCTCGGGTCTCCTCCTCAGGAGCGAGTCAGTCAGCTTGCTCCCCGCGGTCGGCAGGCCAGTCACTGCTGGCTGCCCGCAGAGTGGGGGCCGGGCCGTGAGACGGCAGGAGCAGCAGGCTGAAACACCGATTCTGACAAGGCAGCTACTGACCGCGACTCCGAAGCGTACACCGGACAACGAAGGTACTAGTCGTTGCTCAGGGCCACGCGGCAGGTAGCAGAGAAAATTTAAACCCAAGTTGCTCAAGCTAAAAACCTACAAATCACATTATGAAAAATACTCATGCGTACCTGACCCCGTAACCCTTGTTGCCCTTGTTCCCTGCACGTTTGTCTTCCCCCGTGCACCCGAGCTCCAGGGCCGGGAATACGTCTCGGTCACATCCTGGACCTACACCGACGCTTCGCACGTGCAATCCCGCAGGAGCGCGCGGGTGCAGGGGCAACAGGCTCAGGCAGAAAGTGGCCGCCCCTCAGAACGGAAGGGACAGCACTGCGGGCCTACAGACGGATGGGGTGCTGGGACCAGACACGGCCAAGTGCCAAACCAGAAGACTGGTCTGGGAAATTGGGGATCAGCTTGGAAAGAAATCCAATAATCATATAAAAGCTAGCTCAGAATAAAGGTGTGAAATGTACTGCTTGATGGTGCGAGACCATTCCCACCAGGTTCTCCAAGGACGACATTGCGGTCCCGCCGGTCAGTGCGAGAGAATGCTCACCTAACGTGGAAATGAGGCAGCTTCAAATACCTTGTTTTAATTCTCAATAAAAAATTTTCACCTATCAGAAGGAAAAGAAGATTGAAAATAACAATACTCCATGTCAGGAAGATACCAGCCTACAGATGTTACTTGGGGTAAATTTTCAGCAAGGTAATTTGCTATTTAAAACTATTTAAACACTTCACCGCTGGCCCCCAAATTCTGCTGGTGATCTACCCTAAAGCAATAACCACACCAGTGCATAAGGAGAGAGGGCTGCTCACAGTCACCAGAGCCTTATTCACAATACTGGAGGGCTAGAAACAGCTTAGATACGGGGGCTGGGCCAGCCAGAGGGCGAGGCCAAGAGAGCCTCAGAACCCTTCTCAACACTGCAAGCAAGATACTACCCACTACTGACAGAGTCAACATGTGAGACGACTCTAATTTACTTGCTACCCTGGGATACCGTGCAGCCATTAAACATGATACAGATCAGGAGCGCCTGGGTGGCTCAGTCGGTTAAGTGTCCGACTCTTGATCTCAGCTCGGGTCTTGTGAGTTCAAACCCCACACTGGGCTCCATGCTGGGTGTGGAGCCTACTTAAAAAAAAAAAAAAGATACAGGTCACATATTTTTTAAAGATTTATTTCAGAGAGAGAGAGTGCACGCGTGAGTGCGGGGAGGGGCAGATAGAGAGGGAAAGGGAAAGAATCTGAAGCAGACTCCCCACTGAGCGAGGAGCCTGACGCAGGGCTCGATCCCACAAACCCGAGATCATGACCTGAGCCGAAATCAAGAGTCCAACGCGCAACCGAATAGGCCCCCAGGTGCCCCAAGGTCATATTTTTGATGTGGAGCAAGCACCACAATATGTCGTCGTGAAAAAGGCAGATTGTGTAGCATGATCTCATTTTTTGTAAAAATTACAAGTTATAATCCTGGTGTAACTAGGATGCTGGGAGAGTCCAGGGGAGTGAGAAACACAATGCTACACTGGGCATGAGCCAGTGTCCTTCCCTGGCGCTCTCAGCTCCTCCTCAATGACGCAGGCACATACGGGGTCCCACGGCCAATGTCACACTCGGAGGTGAAAGACTGCTCCCCCCCGCCCCGCCTCCGGGATCAGGCACGAGACGAGAACGTCCATGAGCACCACTTAGACCCAACATCCCATTCCGAGCGCCAGCCTCAGGGCTGGCAAGCACCCCATCAGCAAACAGAGCAGGCACTGGAGCCGTGTGAGCTAGGCAGCAAAACTGAGATATGACGTAGGTAGGTTTGGGACAGGGGAGAAGGCAAGTGTTATATGGAAATATAACAGAGTGCATTCTTGCTCTTATTATTTTGAATAAACTGTCATCTGTCAGATGAAGGAAAACAAAAGTTTTCACTTTACCTTCACTATTCCTTCTCTGATGCTCTTCATTCCTTCATGTGGGTCCAAGTTTCCGACCTATAGCACCTCCTTCTCTCTGAAGAACTTCTTGTATGGTCTTGCAAAGCAGGTCTACTGACAAGTTCCCTCGACCTCTGTCTCGCCGAGAAGGTCTCTACTTCTCCTCCCCTCCTGCGGGACACACAACTCCGGGTCGGTGGTTTTTTCTCTCAACACTAAACACTGCACTCTCCGGTCTCTTTGCTGGCGTGGTTTTGGAGGACAAGCCAGGTGAGTTCTTACCTTTGCTCCTCTGTAATAAGGTGTTTTCTCCCTCTGGCTCATTTAGTTTTGATTACTCTGTAGCTTGAAAATGATATGCATAGGTCTTGTGTTCCTGGCGCTGATCCTGCCTGGTGTTCTCTGAGGGTCCTGGGTCGGGGGTCTGGTGTCTGACATTAGTTTGGGGAAATTCTCAGTCATTATCGGCTCACGTATTTCTGCTGTTCTTTGTCTCTCTCCTCTGCGTCCCGTGTTCCCGTTACGTGTACCGTACACCCTTGCGGCTGTCCCACATCCTTGGAGACTCTGATTTTTAGTGCATACCCTCTTTTATTTTCAGACTTGGGAGTTTCTGTTGATAGATCCCCAACCTCAAGGTTCTTTCCCACACAAGTCCTGTTACTAATCAACCTACCTGAGGCTTTCTTCATTTCTGCTACTGTGGTTTTATCTCCAGCATTTCTTTCTGCTTCTTTCTTAGGGTTTCCATCCTTCTGCTTACACTACCCACCTGTTCTGGTCCACATTATCCATTAGAGCGCTTAGCATATTTACTGTTTTAAATTCCAGTCCGACGATTCCAACATCCCTGCCATGTCTGGTTCTGATGCCTGTTCTGTCTCTTAGCGAGCCTTGTCTTTTTTTTTCTCGTGAGCCAACTGTGATGTGCCAGGGACGAGGAATTACTGTAACCAGGCCTTTAGTGATGTGGTGAGGGGTGGGGAAGGGGACGGGCTCCGTGCTCCTCTGAATAGGTCTCAGGCTCAGGGAGCTAAGGCCTCCACACCGAACTTCATCAGTGCTCGGTGGGAAGGGGTGGCTGGAGCCGACCGGCTCCCCTTGCTCAGCTAGTTTCCCCGGGGGGCAGGCCTCGTTGGAGGTATTTCAGAATGGCTCCTGAAGTTGCTTCCCCAGCGGGAAGCACTGAGAGACCGTGGCCGAGCTCCTGGGCGTGAAGCTCATGATACTGGATCTCCCTGCAGGTTTTTCTCTCTGAATTGTCCACATGGAGCCTCCAGCAATTCCTCAAGCACAGTAGAGGTTTTCGGCCCTGTGCCAGTTCCCAGGGAGGTTTCCGCTCCGGAGTCTCTGCCCTGGGAGCTGGGGCCCCCATACCAGTCTCTCCAATCTTGGGGCAGCGGTTTGCCCTATGTCCACCCCTCTTACAATCTAAGAAAAATGGCTGATTTCTCAGTCTGTTCAGCTTTTTGTTAGGACAGAGTGGCAACTTCCAAGCTCCTTACATGAGGAACCGGAAACCAGAAGTTATGAAATTTCAAAATACGGTAATTATAACTGAGTACAATTTTTTGTACTATAGGCCACTAACAAGAAAAATGGACTCTTGGGGGGAACGATATTTAACTGGGGTGAAAAGTTAGTGCTCCTTACCATCAAAACTGGTCGCACATGTTCATCTCTACCGAGACTCTACACATTTTCATTTCTGAACATGTCTTTCTACACAGAAACGCTGACATCAAGCCACAAGCGCAGGACTTTATGTGGCTCATGCGTCAGCGAGGAGGTGCTCAAGGAACTCTGTGAGCCTCTCCTCCTGCTGCTGGCCCCTGTGACGCCATCACACTGCGGGCTAGTGGTTCCCCACTGAAGGGTGGACTGAAGCCCCACAGCAGCGCGGTTAGTGGACTCTGAAATGTGGACTGCACTCGAGGTCCTGGGCCCGCAGCTGGAGCCCAGAAAACAAGCCTGCTGCAATCTGCATGGGCTTGGCGATCTCCCTCCTCCTTTCACTTCTGAGGGCATGACATCTGTAGGGCCGCGTGACCCCAGCAGGAGTCTCCGTTGTGGAGTCTGCATCGAAGTCGTGCTGACTTCACTACCAAACACTATCAAGTCTTTGGCAAAAGGTAACTTCTGAAGTCATTCAATGTTCAAGGTGCTTCTTTCCATTCTGAAAATTTCCTCTGCCCTTAGCTCCAAACTGCACACACACACACTTCATCACTACTGAGCCGTTAAGGGCTGTGTGGGAGGGGAAGTCAGGACGCTCAGCCCCACCTCGGACAGGAACTCCGACGCCCGGGCCGGCAACATATGGAAGAGCGGACGGAGCCTACTGCGGACCCCACTGGCTCAGTGACACAGGAAAGATTCACCTCGACAGCGTGCCTGCTGATGAACATGACGTCCTCCAGACATCTTCCATTTTCACAGGCATGGTTCGTTCGTTCAACTGAGCATCCTCCTGATCCACACGCATTCCTACCACCACTGGCTGTAACATGTCTTGGCAGATTCCACTTCAGTTGTACTGAATTAGAAGTTCCTCAACCCCTTGAAGATATTCCCGCCTGCAGTTGTTCCGCGCTGCTCGGAGAGATTTCTTCTTCAGTCACTCCAAGCTCACCAAACGAACAGCTGAGCAGACTGGAGACACCATAGCCAAGGAAAACCACTCAAAACCGCCTGCCTCGCTTTCTCAGTGACTCCTGATGTTGCTTGCAGAAGCTCCCTCCCTGAGAGAAGCTCGTTCTCTGGGTGCATTACCTCCGCTGCTGCGGTCAAGCAAGATTTAATTAACTTACCATCAGTAGACAGCTTTCCTTGTTTGCTAACACATGAGCCAATCAGAAACTCACTTTGACTGCAGCCTCATCTTCATCTTTTATTTCTGTGAAGAAATCCTGCTGTGAGGAGATATTCCATTTTAGACTTTCAGTTCTTCCCAAAGGTTGCTTTCCTGTGCATTGGGAGTCCTGTGCGTTCAGTCTGGCGATGAGAGCACTCACGAGGACAGCTCCGAAACAAGACCATCTACACTTCACTGTGGCTTCGAAGGGCAACATCTGGAGTCCATACTTTCCTTCTTACTTGTTTTGACATGACGGGTATGCACTGACAACAGAGTCTCACCAGGGCACACAAGGCTCTCGAACAGCTGTTGAGCTGCAACTGCGTTTCTGAGATCTGCGTGGTGTGGCGGTGAGAGAGCCCCACCCAGTCTGCCGCCTTTCCTGCTCGGTGTTGTGACGTGAAGACAAACGAGACGGGAAAGAGTAAGCACGCTGTATTCCAGCAACACTACTTACGGATGATGGAATTTCAATTAATGTAACTTTCACATCACAAATGTTATTCTTTTGACTCTTTCCTAACCATTTAAAAGTATTAAAAAACATTCTTGGCTCATGAGCCCTACAGACAGGCAGCAAGCCAGATCTGGCCTGCAGTTTGCCAACTCCCACTCCAGCCAGTGCGGAGAGGCAAGAGAAAGAAATAAAAATGCAGACCCCTTGGCCTAGAGATTCTACTTCCAGAATAAAGCCAAATATATTCACCCACACCCACAAAAGTATGCAAAAGCGTGTTCAGCGCACCCCCTCCCCTTCGGCTAAAGCCAAAGATGGGAACGTCCTAAGTATCCGTCAGGAAGGAGTCCAGGAGCAGACGACCCACGCACCCCGTCAAGACGGGCAGAGCCCGACGTGCTGGGGAGCTCCTCTGCGCCACGCTGGCGGGAGAACCAAGCTGCGGGCCATAGGATAAATTTTATAAAATGTGGCCTCTACAAAGGCAGGTTTTTAAAAAATTATTTAAAAAGGAAACAACAGACAACTGAAAAACGAAGCCTCCACCAGGAAGGCCTCGTCTACAGGGAAGAGAGAAGCGGCTGGCATGCGGACAGCGGCGGGAGCGGACGGCAACAGGTGCTGCCCCACACCAGGTGAAGCCGGCTTGCCAGAACGGGGCCTCCACCTGAGGAATCAGGTTTGCAACCGTGGGCGCAACCAGCACAACGATGAACTGCAGACAGCCTGTGCCAAAGCTGTTGTGCTGTGAAGGGTTTCCAAGCTGTGATGTTCTTGTGATGAGCCACACGTGGCCAAGAGTCTGAGAAAAGGAGAAGCTGAACGTCTGGTCTGTGAGAAGAGACCCTGGCCCGAAGGGGAAATGGGGGCACACCCCCCGCAGAGCAACCTGCCTGGTCAGCAGGATCATCGTCCTCGCACCATGTCCTTCCATTATAACCATGTCACAGGGCATCCCACCCACGGACGGCACCCGGACTCCGTGGGGAGGGGGCAGGAAGTCAACAAGAGGAGCCCAGAACCCACCTGCCCGGAAAGCAGGGCCATTCCAGACTCCCAGGGTGGTGTCGGGGACCACCAATGGGAGCACTTGGGCTTCAGAAAGGACAAGGACCCCTACGCGCTGTGAACACACGCACACGTGTCCATCCACCTGACGTGGCTGGAGGGGCCAGAAAGCCAACTCGGCACGCCATGCACAGGAGTTCTGCTCCGTGGGCCTCAGGAACCCAGCAGCGATGCACGGCTCCGCGGACGTGCTCTACCCAGGACACGGGCCGGGCCGGGCCCTGGGAGAGCCAGATTTTACTGCTTCTAATGAATCACAGACGGACGCTCTGCTAGTGCAGGGTGGCGGGGGCAACCGACGGACAGGCTGACTGCACCTGTTCAGATGCAATAACCACCAGAGGTGGGCTTCCCAGGAACAAGAGCCAGAATCCACTCAGGCCTGCAGACGCCACCAGTTCACAGGACCGGGGTACCCTGAGCAAGTCCAGACTTGGAGACAGGAGAGGCCAGGAGGGGGCCAAGCAGTCAGCCCTGGGGCTGACCCGACCTGGATCCGGATTGAAATAAACTGAAACAAACTCGAAAAACGTGGTGTTCTCGAGGCAGTTAGAAATGTTGGCACTGACCGGGTATTTGATACCAAGGGATTACTGTTATTTTCTTAGATTTATAAAGGTGCTGTGGTTACGTGTGTTAAGAAGAACCTTATCTTCTGGGACAGGAAGATGGGCGGGGGCAGTGGATGAAACAGGATTCACTGTGAGCTGGAAAACTGTGGACTCTGGGTAATAAACACATGGGATTCTGTACGTGGTTCTGCCTGCTTTTGTGTTTAAAATACTCTATAATAATTTTTAAAGGTACTGGCATTTTATTTGGATGTATTCTTTGCCTTAGGACTAAAAAACTTTTGGCTATCAAAAGATGGTTGTCTCCATCTACATTTTACTCAGGAAACTTAAATTCTTCTTATATAAATGAACTTGTGAATGGTGAAGAAAAGATGAACAACATTATTAAGTTACGTGAAAAGCCAAATGAATATCTTCTGATCTAACACAGTAAGCTGTATTTTACATTATAACCGTCTTCTGAAACATTACAATGAGAAAACACAGCCCAAAGAAATTCCCAACATATTTTACCTTTGAAAGAAAGTGCACCTAAGTTTTGCCAGGAGGCACTGCCATGTCATCCCACCCCCAGACCCTGAGACCAGTGTCCCTCCCCACCGCCCCTATCACCACCCCCACAGAGAGGGACAGCAACGGTCTCTGTGTTCAGAACTGGAGAAAAGTTTTAAAAAGAACGGCCACTTCCACTTTCAGGATATTTATACTACATAGTATTTCTTTTTAATCCTCAATGACATTTGACTTTAAATACAGTTTAACTTTATCGACACCCTGGCTACTGGTTGCGCGTCTGCGGAGGTATGATCAGGGACGCCGCCCCCACGAGGCTGCATGCTCAGCACGTTCCTCCCGAACGCAGGAGCGGCGAGGCAGACAGTGGACGAAGCCGGCCCCACGGTACTCGTGAGTTCAGCACAGCGACAAGACAGGTGGTGCTGTTGCCACAGAGGGGGCCTCCCTCCAGGGCCAGGACCCCACGAGGAAAGCCCCCCCAGACGCCGTGCTGCAGACTCTGCGGTCCAAGAGAGACATTCTGACACTCACCTTCCTGAAGGCCTGGAACCAGTTTGTAAACAATGTCCTGCATGGTTCTGTCATGACTGGCAAAGAGAATACAACAGATAAGGTTAGCCAAAAACCCGGGCACATTTTCCAATAACAAGAGCAAACTCCACAATCACAAATTTGAAATCTTGGTTGAATTCTGCTTCTAGTTTGCACTTATAAAAATGTGCTAGCAAACGTTATATATGACCTGAATTAATGCACCATTTAATTCAGGTTCTGGAAGCTTAAGAACATTTCAAGTAGTGCTGGCACAAAGATCCTCTAGGTGAGAGTGCCCTCTGCCTGCTGAACGCAGTGCCAACCAGAGCCGTGGCCTGGAGTGGCCTGTCCAACCGCACACCGCCTCCCCCACCTCTTCCACGGGTGCTTCCCCGGGTCTCCACCAGACAGGAAGCTTTTCTTTAACGTTCTGAAAAATGTAGAGGAAAGGCCCTAAGATCAGGCCCTCTGGTGGTCTTTATGATCCACCTACGAAGGTTTTCTGGGAATGTTACATAAGCACAGTATTTGAAATATAATTCTTATTCCAGTTTGCTATTTTTAAACATAAATTATTAATACATTTAAGTAACTTTTCAAATCAGCGTTAATTTTCAAACATCATCCATTAAAATGAAAACCTTAAGAAACCCAGATAGGTAACTTGTAACTAACTGACAAACAATTATGCTCCACAAAACCCACCGACATTTAGCCGAGAGAGCTAGGCCAGGACCGGGCACAGGGCAGCCACTCACCAGGCTCACCGTTCTGCCACAAACGGTGGGGGACCAGGTCCTGCAGAGACCACCGCTCACCATTTCCAAGAACTCTGAAGTTCTACCAGACACTGGGCTGACGACTCGGCCTGTGGTGTGGCTGCCAGAAGCAGGGTTTTTCAACCCTTCTGACCACGATCCACACCAAGAAATACATCTCACGTCCCCACGCTCACATTACGTGTGTGTATGGGTGACGGACACACGCACATGGATAAGCATCACGAGTCCCAGGTGGCCTGCAGCACGTGCGACTCCCATCTCCGACTCTACCCCCGCCGGCTTCGTGGAAAGCTCACCTGATCCACAGGGAAAGCAGGCCGGACCGAATCCTGCTGCAGAGCTCGACCCTGGGTCCTCTGCATGAACATGCTAAGCCCTGCCTGCCTGGCCAAGGATCCACAGGGCAGAGTGGAGGATTCAGGGGACCCTCCCTGGGGAGGGTTCCAGGAGGCAGGACAGAACTGCACAGGGCATTTTTCCTGGTGTCGGCACATCCAGGCTCTTGGTGTGGCAGCCCCTTGGTACAGAGGCCACTTCTTTGCAGTATTCATGCTTACACTCCATGCTGTAGGCTACACACCCTCTCTTAGCTCTTCTCTTGACCTGGCCCACATGGCTAAAGTCCTTGTCTTGAAGATGAAGCCTGGAAGGACAGAGCTGCCTCACAGATCTACTGGACCTTAGGAGCTCAGGCTCAGCACCCGCCTGCAGCCAGCACCTCACGGCATCATCCTACCTCCTAAGGCCCGAGCCACTGCCTGGGGCCCTGCATGGGGCCACCAGGCCCTGCTGCCCCATCCTAAGTGCCCTCTCCCCACTCTGCCCCAGCCCAGAGCTGAAGGCCCTTCCTTTGGGGCAACCGCGCGATCAGGGTGTAGCAGAATCAGAGCAGAAGGCTGGGCCAAGTGTGGAGGGCGAAGCTGTGTCAGGAACAAGGCTCTGAGCCAACTGCAGAGCCGGCATCAAGATGGGTAAAACACTGTAGTTCCAGGCAGAGCACAGAGGGCAAGGAGTAAGGGACAGGATTAGCAGGAAAGAGCCACCCTGGAGCCCAGAGCCCACAGCAGGCCTCAGGGCCGAGCATCTTCCCCTAGCTCTGCACCTTGACCTCCCTGGCCTCCCTCCCTGGTCACCACATGGTCACTGCACAGAGAAGAGGCAGGGCCTGGCCAACGCACCTGGCTAGCTCCGCTCTACTGGCCCCCTCTGTGTGTTAGCAGGTTAGGCTATGTTTAGAACACCAGGGTCCCAGACTGCTAAAGAGTTTCAGCTCTCCAGAAAGCCCTGCCTAATGCAGAGCGCAGGAGAGGGGCCGTGGCACTCTGAGAGGGAGGGCCAGAGTCTCCACAGCTTCCCGCCGGCATGAAGCCCCACTACCTCCTGCCTTTTATAGTTCACATCAGGAAAGCCCCCCTGCTCTACAAAACTACACCCCCAAGACAGGAAACACGTGAATACACACTGCCAACAATTAGCGCCCAGAATATATATAAAGCGTTTCTTAAAATCAGAACAAAACAAAGAACCCAATAGAAAATGACATGAGATGTGAACCTCCCAGAAGTCCAAATGGCCAGGTAACATTTGGGAAGAGGCCGGGGCTCACTGATAACCAGGGCAAGAGCACAAGATACCCTACAGAGCCACCACGTGGCAAGAATGCAGTCCACGGGCACCCACAGGACACACTGGTAAGGTCGTGCACTGCACAACAGCCCAGGAGAGCACGGCAAGGCACAAGAGCTCTAAACCCCAACACTCTGCTCTGAGGGACGGCAGAGAGACACCTGCGCGGCAACGCCCAGAGCAGCACTGAGTGCCCGCCACGGACACCCCAATGTCCCCCGGCCACAGAACCCCACACTAACAGGCCGGGTCAAGGGCAAGGCACACAAACACACTGTTGGTCCCACTTGTAGTGAGCTGGACAAAGGGGACTAAGCTCTGTTGTCTGGGGACGGTGGGCTGTTGGGCAGGGGCTTCTGGGCCTGGCGGTATCTACCTCTTGACCTGGGAGTGGTTTCTCGCTGCGCGGACATGTTTTTAAACTCTTCTGTGCCCACTAGATACTTCACACCCTTAGGAGTGGTTCAGAACAGATTTTCAGACCTACCTCTGCTGCTCCCACGTGGTGTGGGGAGTGCTTCGCTTCCTTTAGAACAGCCCCCCAAATCTGGAAGCCATTTAAAACTCTGCATAAAGGCCACAAGCCGACCCCCTGACGCCAGCAGGGCCACCAGCTGCAAGGAACAAGATGCAGGCCACACGCAAGGGGCCTAGGACCACTCGTTCCACAACAGAAAGGTGGACCCAGGGCTGCCACCCGCTTCAGAGTAAACGTCAGCCCGTTTAGTGTAAAACCAGTGAAATCCACATTGGTCCTGAGGTTCCTCAAATTATTCAATTTGAGCAAATACTCCTGAAAACTTGTGGGAATGGCCCCAGTGCTCACTGGTCTGACTTGGCCGGCAGGGAGGCCAGGTGCGCAGAGCAGGGCGGGTCCCTGACATGGAACGATGCCGGAAGCTGTGACCGGGGAGCCTGGAGGCACTTACCCAATGTACTGTAGCGGGTGACTCTGGTGGATCACAATCCTACACGTGGGGCAGGTGTTATTCTCTTCCAAATACTTGACCAGGCAACTCCGACAGACTGTTTGCAAAAGCACATGCATGTCAGAAAGTGAAACCAGAATGCAGATCCCGACACGTCCTCGGGCTCGGCACGCACTCCAGCCACAGTGCAGACCACCTCGCACGTGGCTGCTTCGATGGGACACCTGCCTCTCAGGTCTCACCAACAACGGAGAAGTCTCAAGTGCTCAATCAGGCGCCTCACTCAGCAGGTCTGGGGTGTAGGGACAAGAGGGACGAGGAACCTAAGTGAGGACGAGGTGCCCAGAGGTCAAGAGCTGAGACATCACTAGAATGCACTTCAGGGTCTCGTCCGAATATTCTCACCACAGGGGCTAACAGTTACAATTTTCACCTTTGTCTAAAAAAATCACAAGATTTTCTGTGTATAACAGAATTCGAGAAAATTCAATGAGAATAACAATTTAAAGCTATGATTACCTTTAAAATAGAAGTTCCATCAAAATTGGCAAATGTTTTATTTTCTAAGGCAGAAAATACAGGATCAAAAGTCATCTGCATTCCAGGCATTGGTTTTATTGCAAAGACCCTGTCCCCACAGAGGGCTCCTGCCTGGCATCCTCAGCCACCGTCCCAGCGGCTAGCTTCAGGTGAATAGCACCTGCTAACTGTTCACTCAAGACGGGGCTTAAATCACCCCCAGTTCAGCACAAGCTGGGTCTTCTAAACATCAAAACACAGGCTCATTAGCCTTGAGGAGCCAAACCACATTTCCCTGTTTAAAAAGTTTAAGGAATTCATTTGGAAACTTGAAAAATAAGCATTTCTGTCCACTAGAAATGAGTATTTTGTCATAACGCAGTTATACTAGTTTTGCGGTTACACAGAAATAACTAAGTTTTCCTGTATTTAGCTTTCTTAAATGATATCGCTACTCAAATTACCCATAATATTTTTAATTTGAAATAATTTCTCTGATTTAAGATCTTCTTTAGTCCTGCTTCTGTGTCTTGCTTTGTGCTTGAGCTAAAAGCTTTTGGTGAGAAAAAAAAAGAAAGAAATAGAAGAAAAAAGAAAGCCCAAGGATCAAGAAACCACAAGGCTCGAAGCTGTCATAGGCCTCGTTCTAGGACATTCCGCCACGCACATATGCACTCAGTCACATTTCTCCCACGGCTGTCGAACACCATGTTCTAGAACATTCCCCACATACACGTGTGCAGACACTCGGTCACCGTGGTCGCGTCGATGAGATACCCGCTGCACAGGCGGCAGGTGATGTGGGCGTTTATGTCCCAGAGTTTAATCTTTCTGGTCAACATCTTTGGCTTCTGCAAGAAAAAACCACTTATTAAGTAATATCTGAAATACTCCCATGTGTGTTTTTTTTTTTTTAGATTTATTTATTTTTAGAGAGAGAGGGAGAGAGATAGCATGAACAGGGGGAGGGGCAGAGGGAGAGCGAAAATCTTCGGCAGACTCCCTGCTGAGCAAGGAGCCCGATGCAGGGCTCCATCTCACGACCCTGAGATCACGACCTGAGCCGAAACCAGGAGTCGGATGCCCAACCGACTGCACACCCAGGCACCCCTGAAATACTCCCAGGTGTTCCATCAAAGGTCCAGGCTCAACATAAATCAAGCTACAGCACATCCCCCTAGAAGGGCTCAGCTACCCACCAGGGCCAGGTCCAAGCTGCAAAGACTCTGGGGCCCGACTTCCATCTGTAGAATGGAGTGCTGTAGGTCTTCTCACAGAGGACCATGACTGTCCTGCCAGACACCCGACGGGCGGCACCCCGCAAATGCACTACCGCTTCTCCTTAACCACCCATGACACTGCCCCCTCCGGGCCCCCCCGAACCTCTCCTGCTCAGGACTGAGCTGAAGCCAGCTGGTGAGGTGGGTGGGTGAGTCAGGAGATCCGCGTAGCTGCAGGAAGAGAGGCTGCGGGAGCAGGAGGCTGTGGGGTCACTGCCAGAGCTTCTGGCTCCTCTGTAAAGCTAGGGGACAAATGACCCTGAGGGACGCTAGTGAGGGCAACACTGGCCCAACCTGAACAAGAAGCAAAGTCCCCAATGAGGCCTCATTGTGGACACACGGGAACAGCTGATAAGCACATGCAAAGGTGCTCAACCCACAGATACCTCCACACACGCAGGTCACACCACAGGTCATTCCTCAGACATTCCAGTCGACGTTTGGTCCTGACAAGTCCCAGGGAAGCGGACAGTCAAAGGGGCTGCCAGCCAGATGTACCCGAATAGAATAGGAGCTGTTCCATTTCGAGAGATTTATCTTAATAACGGGACAAGTTCAAAAGATGTTTGCTGCAATTGTTTAAAATGGCAAATCATAGAAAACTGCCACCGAGGACTGGCTAAGAAAGCAATTTCGTTGAGCCAGCAGGGGCGCCAGACCCTCCTCCCCTTCTCTCTGTCCTGTCCAGGGGAAATCCAACCAGCCCCCCAGGACCTCACCCTTCCTGGGCCTCAGTAGCCTCTTGGCCCAGCACAGCCCAGTCCCAGAACTGGGGGTTCCCAAGGCCACCTGCCGATCCCCCTCACTATCCCACAGGACATCAGCGTTGCACACACCACAGCGTCATCAAAGTCCAAACACTGGTGCGCTGAAGTGCTGACATGTTGTCTCTGTCTCGGGGGCGGGGGGTGCGCCCCTTCCTGCTCAGCCCCCACTGTACCAGTCTCTCCCTAGACCACAGGCTCTATGAAGGTTGGCTTTGTTACTGCATCTCCTGAGCTGTGCCAGGAGTTACAGCAGCTCTTGGGGATGTCCACATCCTACCCCAAAACCTGTACGTCGCCTCACACGGGAGACGGTCCCAGATGACCCCGTAGGCCCCATGTCATCCCAGGGCCCTTAAGAGGGGAGTTGGGAGGGTCAGAGTCAGAGAGACCGGGAGACATGACGCTGCTGGCTTGAGGGTGGGCCACGGGCCAAGGGTGCAGGTGCCCCAGAAGCTGGAAAAGACAAAGAATGATTCTCCCCTGGAGCCAGAAGGAGCCAGAAGGAGCCAGCCCTGGGGGCACCTTGACTTCTGACTTCGGCACTGTCAGGTGACACATTTGTTACAGCAGTAGTAGGAAACCACCCCGAAATGCTGCTCCAATGAATGCCCACAGACTGAATGTCCCCAAAGTAAGCATTCCTAACAGAATTCTGCACAAAGACCAGAAACAGGCCTGTCAGAGTCGAGGGCGTCACTGAGGGCGGCTGGCCGCACAGTGCGTATGGTTCCCAGGCCACAGGGCAAGGGCAGTCGCTGCTTAATGCTGTTTCAGAGAAAGGGGAAAGAAAGCAAACCACCTGCGGGACTTGCGACCCATGTGCATCCGCGTGAGGTCCGAGGGCAGTGCTGGCCATCCCTGCCAGGGCCCAGTGCAGCCTGGGGGGGGGCCTGGCCGGGGCTTTGTGGCTGGTGAGGGGGCAGAGGGCCTGGAGGGAGCAGCAGTCTGGAGGTGAACTGTCAGAATCAACAAACTATCAGAGTGAGTGAAGGCCATCTGGGCTAGCGTCGCTCACGGAATGGCGTGTGTCTACACTGCAGTCCCGCTCCAGGATTTGCGTGGAATGCGAGACAAAAGCAGACCCTTCTGCTGTTCACCCACATCTCTCCTCCCTTCAGCGTCAGGCTACAGCAGACACGTGGTCCCCACTGGACAGGGCCCTTCCCACCTCCCTTGCAGCCAGGTGTGTCTGTGGGTCGGGGTTCGCTGACGTTACTAGGAATCCAGTAAAGATGAAATGGGGCTTGGTGGACCATTCTCAGAGGGGTTCCTGTGGGCCAACCAGCCTCATCTGGTGAAGATGGACCCGCTCTGAGCCGACGTGGGTTTGCATTCTGTTCTTGGCACGTGTGTGCACTGAGGCCCAGCCAGGTGGCTGGCCTTCGGGGAGCCCAGCAGCACCTCGTGCAGCAGGACATAAAAGGACAGAAGGGGAACCCTGGAGTCATCCCAAGCAAAGCAGAGCAGGAAACGGGCCTGCCGACACGGAAACCTCACGTGAGGCCCACGCTGGCCCCAACTGAGTACTGTTCTCACGTCCTCCACCTTCTATTGAGCAGCTGTTTATATGCCAGCCACTAAGGACATGAGGACATGCAAATATTCCTACCACACAGTAATGTGCTCAGCAACAAAATATCTTCCCAACCACCAAGTAACTGAGCTGCCAAACTACAGACAAAACAGGGCTCGCTTTGGCCACACATATACTAAAATTAGAATGATACAGAGAAGATTAGCTCAAGGATGACACACAAATTTGTGAAGCCAAAACAAAGTCCCAGGTCACGCTGGCACAGACGGGGCCTTTGGCCCCTTTGAGGGACAGGGTCAGTGTGAGAGCTCATGCTTAGTGAGCAGGTGGGTAAATAGATGAAGACGTGTGTGTGCATGTGAGTGTGGACTCCCACACCTACCTCCCAGCTCTGTCCGTTGGGAGGGCCTGGGAGTAATGGCTCCTTGGCGGCCTAGGTCCCAGTGTGGACACACCACTGTCCGCCATGAGGCTCATGGGTGCAGGAACACGTGGCTGCCGTAAGGCTGGGCTAGGAATGCAACAGAACTGGGGCAGAGCATCTGGCCCCAGCTCCAAGGGCTCCACTGGCCACACTGGCGACAACTGGAGCTTCAAGATACGGAGTGACTATCATCAGGAGAACAGAACGAATCAGACTACAACCAACAGAGTAACACAGAAGTTCACGCGTCCACACTGAGACAGACAAGTAAGTAAGGGACGTGAAGGTGAGCTGATCCCGCGGAAGCAGGAGTCACCAGCCACCACGGACCGAGGTGACAGTTTCCTCAGGAACCACCAATGGAGGCTTTGCTGAGAGAAGACTCAAAAAGTCTCCAAGACCCCCCGACCAAACATTTCTTGGGCACAGAGTGAGAGCGGGGCGTCCCGGTAGAAACACTGTGTAGACGTCACTTACTGAGTGAGGGGACACCCAGGTGGGCACCAGGCGGCTGACAGACAGCTGTGCCTCCTGGAATCATGCCACGAAGGACACAGCACCCCTCTCGAGACCCCTGTTAATAGAGCACACACGAGTCTCACCCACAGGAAACCCCAAAGGAGGCGACCCCAAGGGAGGCAGGTCGCAAGAGACAAGGGAGGACGGAGGGGGCAGGCCGCCCAAGCGCAGCGCCCGGCTGAGGGGATGGCCCCAACAGCCTGGAAAGGGACCCTCTACCTGCTGACCCCCCACATCAGGAGACAAGAGTGGCCCCAAGGCCAGCCACCCTCCCGTCCTCAGGCCTATGAGGAGCTGCACTCAAGAGGGGAAATGTCCACTGTCACCATCATGCAGACATCCCGCCCCTGGGCCTCCCACGCCTGGTGGCCCCTGTGCAGCCCTGGACACTGGACAGCAGTGGGCATGAGCCAGGGGAGGAGAGTGTACCCTCCGCACGCTGCACCTACCAGCAGAGCCCCGGATGCCTCGCCCGGTGCGTCTCAGAGCCTCTCGCAGGGGCAGGGAGGCAGACCCCACGGACGTCAGGAGAGGTCAGCAGTGCGCGGGAACGGTGGGCTTTTCACAGCTGTCCATCCCTCCCCACGCGACAACACAGGCCGCTGAAGGGCCGGCCTGGAGGCCGGGCGAGACTGCCTCACCTCTTCTAGATGTCTTCGGTCCCCTGCTCCTGCCTGTGCATCGGGCGCTCAGGCTGCGGCTCTGATGCGGTCAGTCCTCGCCTGCGGCTTCACTCTGCCCTGCGGGTCTTCACGTCTGCGCCTCCCTGCTGTCCCTTGATCTCTGCCCATTTTCTGGCACAGAAACAGCCCCCGTTATTTCCTGTCAGCTCATTCATGGAGGATGCACACGGTCCCGTAATGAAGCTGTCTAGAGTTCTTAGGTGAGTCCCACGTGGTAAACAATACAACACGGTCAACCGCAGCTGTTAGTTAAGAAGAAATCTGGAGACGTGGGAGTGGCTCTACCCTAATCTCCCCTAGAGCTGTCAGACATTACGTTCTAAAGGAGTTGCAAGGAAATGACTTCTGTGGCGACAGTCTACTCAGTAAAATCCAGGGTACATCTAGGCAATTCACATGCACTGAAAGAAGAGAAAAATCAAAGTTCAAACTGCATTTACCTGTACATGGCAGATGGCAGCCGGGAACGCTCTGCTACATTGTGAGGCCTGTGGAGACACACAACACAGGGGCATCACCCACACACGCGGTCCACACAGAGCCCATGTCCCCTGCCAGCAGCCTTGGCTTTGCCCATGTACTTGTTTAAAACAACCAAGAGGAAAACAGGAATTACTGACACTAGTGAAGGGGCGGCTGGGGGGCTCAGTCGTTGAGCGTCTGCCTTCGGCTCAGGTCATGATCCCAGGGTCCTGGGTTCCAGCCCTACGTCGGGCTCCCTGCTCAGCGGGGAGCCTGCTTCTCCCCCTCCCTCTGCTCCCCCTGCTTGTGTTCCCTCTCTCGCTGTGTCTCTCTCTGTCAAGTAAATAAATTAAAAAAATCAAAAAAAAAAAAAAAAAGACACTAGTGAAGAACCAGAACTGACTGCAGAGACGTGGACAGATCTCAGTGGCAGTCCTGTAGCCTCCGCACCCCACACCTGCCCACAAGCACCGGTGTCACCAAAGCCCAAGGGCTGCTGGGCCGGGAGGCCCTATGGGAGGTGTGGGGGCAGGGGGCTCCATCACAGCTCCAGAGGAGGGGGCAAATCTCAGGGGTGACCTGATGGGAGGCTGGGACCTCGGGGAGGGACAGGGAATAGTAGTATTTAATTGCTGTGATTTCTGTGTTTTTTGCACCCTGACATCCCTCCTCACATCCTGTAAGGCGAGCACGCAGGCTCCAAGCTGGGTTCCAGGCCACGGCAGGGGTCACGGAGTTCTGGGGGGAGACGGGCACAGACACCAACCAGCACAGGGCCAGGGTCGGGGTTCAGGGAGGGCCGTGTGAGGGGCCTCACTGAATGGAGCCTGGTGAACACAGCTGAGGGGAGAGGGTGATTGTGAGGCCTCTGGGAAGACCTGGGCTCCCACTCTGGGTGACAGGGAGCCAACAGGTTGCTCTCAAAGCTCCAGGGGGGTGGGGGTGGTCTGCACCCCAGCCTGCAGGCCCCAGGGTGGTCAGGCTGGTGGCCACGGTGCCATGTGGGGGCTCAGTCTGAGACGCCTCCAGAACCTCCATGGACCTTTCCCTCCTGCCTGCCCACACTCTCCCTCCTCTGTGGGAAGCCCTGAGGTCTCCCCACCCTCCAGGTGGGAAGGTGGACAGGCAGGGCTGGAGGTGCTGTCCCTGCTCCCTTCTGAAGCAGGGACACACCTGAGAAAACACCAGGGCCCTGGTGGCTTAACAATAGTGGTTAAGTACAACCTTGGAACGGTGGGTCTAGTAATACTTAAATCATGTTCACGTTATATCCAGTTTATGTCATTTTTACTCTTCAAGCTTTCCACACTGCATTATTAATTAATCTTTGAAGCTCAATTAACTTCTACAGAAAAAGGAAGACAGGGAGGGAGGGAAGGAGGAAGAGAGTTACTTGGCTGGTTAGGAAGACTACCAGGTGTGTCTAAGGCACTGACAAGAGAAGCAAGACGAGGAAAGACGGGACCTAGTTCTAGACCAGGGCTGGCCAGAATGCTCTGGGATGATGGGACTCCAAGAATCCCCTCTGCCCAATAGGTGGCTGGTGAGCCCTTGAGATCTGGCTACTGTGAATGAGGAACTTTTCAGTTATTTAAGTTGTATTTTGGCTAGAACACTAGACCTCAGTGAACAAAAAAGACACAAAAAAAGGCTCCCTAGAGCCTACATCCTACTGGAGGAAGACAGACAATAAATAATAAATGCAACACAGGGGTAAATTACTTAGTATGTTAAAAGGTGATAAATGCTATCAATAGGAGCAGAGAAGGGGAGTCAGGGCACTGGTGGGGGGGGAAGGGGGTCAATGCGTCTCTCTTTGAGAAAGTTACATTCGAGCAATAATAGAACTATGCTATTGGTATGAATTATGAAGAACTTTATGCTGACAAAGTTGAAAATTTATATGAAATTGATAAATTCCACGCTGTGAATTGTACAAGACTGTTGAATCACAGATCTGTACCTCTGAAACAAATAATGCAATATATGTTAAGAAAAAAAAAAAAAGAAGAAGAAGAAGATTGCAGGAGGGGAAGAATGAAGGAGGGGAAATCGGAGGGGGAGACGAACCATGAGAGACGATGGACTCTGAGAAATAAACTGAGGGTTCTAGAGG
>NC_138370.1:178329123-178336604 GCF_054177405.1 Leptonychotes weddellii
CACTACATCTAAAACTAATGATGTAATGTATGGTGATTAACACAACAATAAAAAAATTTAAAAAAAATTGATAAATTCCCAGAAAAATAACTCACCACAATTGAGGCAAGCAGAAAAAACCCAGAATCTGTAACTATTAAGGAAGTCGACTCAGTCGTCAGGAACACCCCAGGCCTACCATCTCAAGGGCGGTTCTACCAAGTGTTCAAGGAACCCAAACAAACCTCCTCAAACAAATCCACTCAGACAATCAAAAAGACGGTATTTTCCAACTCATTTTATGGAGGTAACATGCACACACATCAGATCAGAACTGAAGGAAAATCACAGACTGAACTCACTGGTGGCCATCAGTGTCAAAATTGCAAGCACACGTAGTCACCTGATCCAGGAGTGTCTGAGCAGGAGGGTCATGCTTGACAAACTAGCTTTATCCCTACTATACAAGGGGGCTTACTATGAGGGAAAAAAGTAATTTGACAAAAGACAAAAGGAGAAAAATGAGAAGATCTTCCCAAAGATGCACAGAAATCATTTGATAAAATTCATTATCCATTCATTATCCATTTAAAAAACTCTTAGCAAATTTAGAAGCTAATAAAAGTTCTCTGTTTAAAAGAAACACAGGGGCGCCTGGGTGGCTCCGTCAGTTAAGTGTCTGACTCTTGATATCGGCTCAGGTAATGATCTCAGTGTCGTGAGATTGAGCCCCGTGCCGGGCTCCACGCTGGGCATGGAGCCTGCTTAAGATTCTCTCTCCCTCTGCCCTTCCCCCACCCTAAAAATAAATAAATAAATAAGACACAAACACAAATATGCACTCAAAGGTTTATGCCTGAATGTTCAAGGCAGCTTTCTTCATAATAGTCCCACATAATAGTCCCACAATGGAAAGAGCCACAGTGCCCGTCAACGGGTGGTGGGGAACAGAAAGTGGTCCATCCACTCAGCGGGTACTGCTCAGCAACCAAAATGAACAAAGGACAGAACTCTGTGCTGCAGGAAAGAAGCCAGACACAAGGACCTCGCAGTGCATGTCCCACCGGACACACAGTTCTAGAAAAGGCAGATCTGGGTGCCTGTGGGTCGGCCAGTGGCAGGGACTGGTGGCTGGAAGTCTGAGGAGATGGCAGGGTTCTGGGTCAGGACTGGGGTGTGGGACAGATGCACCAAAAGACACCAACCACACCAGAAAGCTGCGGTGAGCTTTAGTGTGAGTAGACTGTACCTCTGTTAAAAGTGCATTTTAAAATTTAAAAAAACTACAACAAACATCATTCCTGGTGGTGAAATTGGAAAAACAAAACAAAAACAAACTCCCATTTTATACCAGGCGTCTCCCCCACCCTCATCCCCAAATAATCAATTCCAGGTGGATGAAGACCAAATGTGAAAATACAATTTTAAACCTTTGGAAGATACTAGGGAGAACATCTTCCTGACCTCAGGTGAGGAAAAGATAACAAAACAGAATCAAAAAGCACTAACCACAAAGGGAATGACTAATAAAATCAACTTCGTTAAAAATAAGTGCATCAGATAATCAAAGAACCCAAGAGTGGAAACAGCCACAGCGGCAGAGAACACCCCACACCTGAGACTACAGTCCAGCCAAGGCTCCACAAGGCTGCTCCGTAAACTAAGCTTGAGCGGGACCCACCTGTGTCCTGTCAGTCCCTGCTTGGGATGGAGGAGTTTCACTTCACAAAAGAGAAAATCCAAATAAGCATATTTTTAAACATTCAGCTTCATAACCAGAAATGCAAGCTAAAATCCCCACGAGGGTCTGCTACAGGTCCACCACGCTGGTGAACACCTTCTCCCTTGCGTCTGCCAGCCCCCAACTCCGTGAGACTGCTCTCAAGACCCCAGTGACAAGGACATTACCAAGATAACCCACCTCCCAGACCCCTGGCACCCTCCACATCTGACTCCCGAATCTCTTCCACGTGGCTCCCTGCCGTGGCTCTGGCCCTGGTTCTGTCTCACGCAGGCTGGTTCTACCACGCGCTCCGCGCAGGTGCCGAGCCTTCCAGAAGGGCATGGGTGGCGTGTCTCTCCACCACAACTTTCAGGCCAGCCCAGACCCACAGGCAGTCATCCTGGGTGAAGAGGCCCAGCCTCCCCGTCCACTCACCGTGGGCCACCCCCCCAACTGGCCTCCACCGCCAACAGCTGTTCACCGGCGCCTCTACCCGGGCCCCTCCGCTGCACACCGCACACCGCACCGTCTGGGTCACGCCCCCCCAACTCCCGCGAGTGCCCTTCCGTGGCTGCTTCCCCACCCCTCCATCACCGCGTTGCACCTCCATCACCGTGACTGTCCTTTAGGTAAATACACCGGGTTTGTTTTGCAGGGTGGAAGTAATATGCACCTTTATTCAACATGATTTGGAAAGTAAAGAGTAACACTAAGGAAAACACCCTACAGTCCTAGGCACCCCGAACTAACTGCTGTGCTTAACGTAATGGTGGGTTTCCCTCTGTGGGTATATCCTCAAATACTTTGAACATACACACATATCCTAATTTTTACTAGAAAGCCATCCTCAGACTACATATGATGCAATGCAATAGGGCTTTTATAAGGCATAAACTACGCCGGTGTCTTCGCACGTCAGGCTCCCGGGTCACAGCTGCAGCTGTGCCCCCCGACCCAGAGACGCAGTGCTTGACGGCAGCCCCCCCACCAGTGGGCCCCTCCTGGGAGCACCCTCCTCAGGGCCAGAGCCAACTTCCCTCCCCTCAGTTCCAGGGCCAGCCTGGACCCTCCTCAGGCCCGCCTGCCCGGGGACCCCCCAGGAGAACCTGCACCCGCCTCCTCACGCAAATCCACACCCAGGGGTTGTGCTTCTTCCCGTTAACCAATTCCTACAAGAACCTTCAAGTTTTCCACTTACTTTTTAATTAGTTTTGCTAAGTGGTATGTTTCTAGGAAAATCTTCATCAAAATCACCAGCACAGAGTTGATCATAACACCCCATAACCTTTATCAAACAGCTTTACTGAGAAATATTTGTCAAAACATAAACTGCACGTATTTTAAAGAGACAACTCAGTTTTGACATTCGCCTGGGAGAGGACCACCACAGTGGAGATACGGCCCCTCTCCCCAGAGACCCCCGATCCACCCGGTAACTGCACTGGGGTGGCGTGTTCTGGGTGCTGTGTTTGCGGCTCCTCTCACTCATCCTGTTTTGAGGCTCACTCATGTTGGGGCACCAACAGCTCATTCTCCTTCTGAGCAGTGTCCACTGCAATGTTGTTGGCCCGCTCACCAGTCGATGGGTATCTGGGCTGTTTCGTGTGGGGCTGTTAGGAACTCATGGCCACATCTTCGTGTGGACAGATGCTCTGGAGTAAATGCCGACCAGCAGACCACATGTGGCTGCTTGACAACTTTTTAAGAAACTGTCAACCTGCTCTCCCCCCACCATCCCCACCATGTCCAAGCACCAGTTGCCCTGTGGGGGGCATGCTTTCCTCTCCTCCCTCCTGACACCACCCTCACCCCAGTCCTGCCCCTTCTGCCCTGAACACCATGCCCTCTGTCAGCCTTCTGTGCCCACGGCCATCCCCTGCACACACCATGGCTCCCATCTGGATGGCAGATGCACCCAGGACAGGCCTCCCTATGTCCACTCTCACCACTAATTCAATCTCGTGGACAAGTCTGAGCAACACGTAGAAAAGCAAATCAGACATGTCCTTCCCGCATGAAACCCTTGAAAGGATCCAGACTCCTGATGAGCCATGCCCTCCTGCCATGCTCCAGCCCCATCAGCCCTGTCCACGTCAGGGTTCCATCCATGATCAGTGTCTGTCCATGTCAGGGCGCATGCTAGCTCCGTGCCCCTGGGCCTCGCCTACCTCTGAGCTGTCTTTGCACCATTCCCCACCAGCCTGGCCCTCCATCCTCAGGGCAGCAGGCTGGCTCCCTGAGCCCCCTGGTCAGGCTACCGCAGCCCCAGGTCTAATGCCAGCCTCTGTCCCGTCCCTCACACTGCCAGCATCTTCAGGGTGCGGTGCCCAGCCTGCTCCCCCATGGCACTGTGAACCCCCACAGGAGGCTGAGGCTGCATCCTCACTGCTGGCCATCATGTCTAACTGAGCACTCACCCCTGAGCTGCCCAATCAACCAGAGAGATTTCTGTCTTCACCCAAGTACTCGAGAAGACCCATTCCTATTTCCATATGAAAATCACCAAACTGCTGAACTCTGCTCCATGCCCAATGCCCTGTCCTCCCAAACAGTCTGTTACGATCTTGGATCCGCACCTGCTGCTCCATCTGATGGGCCTCTCTCTCTCCCCCAACCGCAGGGCCCGCGTCAGCACGCGGCAGGTGCTTAAGACAGAACCCTACTTTTTGTTGTCTGTTCCACTGCAGCCTCTTCTCTACGGCCTACCTGACCCCATGACCCTGCCTCCCAGAGCCCCGCTCCTCACTAGTCTCCCCGTGGCACCCACTGACCCGTTCCCTGTGTGGTCCCGCGCCCCGTGGGGCCTGGCACACGGCAGGGCTCGACAGGTGGTCGTCAGGCTCGCGCACTCTGACGGCCACACTAGGTCCTCGGGCCTGGAAGAAAGGACGGCTCTGCCAGGGCTCCGCATGCAGGCCAAACACCCAGAATTCATCGCCATCTCAAGATGAACAGAGGCATATCATGAATGTTCCCTGCTGGGACACTGAAATCAGGTCAAGATGACGAGAAAAAGGGAAACTTTAAATGTATTTCTATGTGGCTATACTGCCAAAAAGCTTTTTTAAAAAAATTGAGATAACATAAAAAGTGCTTTGAACTTAGCCTCTCAAAAGGACAGTGAAGTCCCTGCTCCACCTTCTCCCCTAACTTGGACCTGACGCCCCACCCCCACCCCAGCCCACGGGCCCGGCGGCACCCGCCTGCTGCCCCCACGCCCACCCCCAGGTCACCACAGTCTCAGCCCTGCAGAAGGCTGCAAAGGGCTACCTCCCCAGGCCTTGTCCTCGCCTCCCCACTCAAGGATGCCACGGGCCACCACCCACAGCTATTCTCCGGCATCCCTGGGTGTTCTGAGGAGCACGCAGTAGGATGCCTAACGTGTTAAATGAGGGACTACCAACTCACTGATACAGCAGACTGATGCCCATGTCCATTGCTGCGTTTACTCCCATTTTTACTTCTTAAATGAAGGGTGTATATACATCTGGGTGTAACTTAGTGACCTGAGGTACAGTCTCCAGGGCGGGCTCCCAGGCACATGTCCTGAGCAGCACTGAGGCCCACCCACATCAGAGACGTCCACCTTCATCAGCCTGAAAGGCTCCCAGGCACCCATCCCTGCGGCCCAGCCCCTTCACTTCCTGCCACGTCCCACTGGCCTCCCACCTCCACGTTTATGCAGCTCAAGAGCCCCGACCCCAAATTCAGACCTCAACTACCTGTGCTCCGCTTGGAAGGCCGGCATCGCCAAGTGTAATCTGGATTTCCCGTCAACGCCAGCTCAGCCCACCTGCGGCTTCTCGCTCACCTCGCACCCACGTACAAGAGATGGGGGCAGCCATGGCCCTCACACCTACCCCACTTGACCGTGCTGTTCAGGCGCACCGGGCTACACACACCCCGACACAGCTCCTGGGAATCCCATGAAAACACGAGTCTGAGCGGGTGGCTCCGTGGCATGAACCTCTCCAAAGGCTCAGGGAAAGCCAAAGCCTTCCAGTGGCCACTGAGGCCCCAAGCCAGCTCTCTCACTCCACTCTGGCCGTGGTGGACTCCCTGCTAGTTCTAGAACACTCTAGGTGTTCTCCCACCTCGTGGCCCTTGCACCTACTGTAGCTGGAACATTCTCTCTCATGCGGATACATGGGACCTACCTCACCCCCATCAAGCCTTTCCTCAAATGTCATCTCCCCAGCAACACCTTTAGGGACCATCTTGTGGACAATTACATGCCCTGTGTACACTCATGCACACACACCACAGATCTAAGATATTACCCTTGAATTTATAATTTACCTATTTATTTTGTTACTACCCATCTCCCTATCCTGCAAGGCCAGCCATGTGACTGGAAGTATTAAAAATTCACTAAAAGGGTTATATGATGAAGTTGAGAAAATCTTCTCAAAGAGTAGATCAAGATAGGAAATAGAAAAGGTCCAACATCCAAACAACAGGTGTTTTAGAAAAAACAGAAAACTGAGATAAGGAGCTTTCAAATATACTTTAATATTTTATTTCTTAAGCTGGGTAATGAGTACACAGGTGTTCATTATTATCTTTCTCTATGCTCATTTGTAGGCAATATTTCATGATTGGGAAAAAATTATTCAAGTATTTCCCCAGCTGGAAGAACCATCAGGCCACAAAGGCCTGAGTGCCTGGCACAGTGAGTGAAAATGCACATGTCTAACCAAGTCCTGGAATCTGAAGACATCAAGGGTACGAGAAAGGGTCCTACAGGTTCTGGGAGGAAAGGAGTTCACAATGGAGTGGGAATCAGATAGCACCAGACTTTTCATCAGCAACAGTGAATCCTACCAGTAAAAGAAGCAATTCTTTCAAAGTTCTGAGGAAAAGAGACTTTAATGTGGAATTCTACACCAGCCAAACTATTCGCCAAGTATGGATGGAAGCCATGGCGTTTTCAGACGTCTCAGGGAAGGTGCTCAAATACTCGTCCAAGGCATGCCTATGGAGACAACAAGTGTGCTCACAAGTTATCACAGGCCTTGTGCTCAGGGAGCTCCAGTTCCAGCTGGTGACGAGACATGACAAACTCATCAGCAAAGAGTGATGAGCACCATGAAGAAAGTAGATGAAGGCAGCGAAGCAGAGGAAACAGGTGGAGGGGCTGCTTTAGACAGTGGCCAGAGGAGAGCCGGTGCGCAGGGACGTCTGACCTTGGACCTGGAGGGAAGGGCCAGAGCAGCAGGCGGGGCAAGGGACCCCCGAAGCGCAATAGGACCACTTTGCGGCCGGCTGGCCTGGAGGACGAGGCATCCACACAGGACAGGGGGACGAGGACAGAGGGCCAAGGAGGGCACGGACTCAGACACGATCCTTGAGAATTTGGAACAGGAGACAGTAATGTCAGACAATGTCAGGAAAAAGGGAAGGTGAGATTAGAACTCAACCGTATAATAGATCATTACATAATCACACCCATTTTAACTCCCAGATCCAACCCCTGGAGAAGATGAAAAACATGCCGTGAAAAGGGGCTGTTGGACCCCAGGATTCTTCCAGCAGGGGCCAGCTGATGAGGCTGTCAGCTACAGACATGCACCCCCCTTCATGAAAAAGGCTGACTCAGGGTAGAAACAAGAGCCCAGAGGGCAAAGCAGATAACCAGCGGGCTCAACCTGAGCTTAAAACCCAATCAAGAATCCCGACTGGGGGGCGCCTGGGTGGCTCAGTTGGTTGAGCGACTGCCTTCGGCTCAGGTCATGATCCTGGAGTCCCGGGATCGAGTCCCGCATCGGGCTCCCTGCTC
>NC_138370.1:178337104-178382391 GCF_054177405.1 Leptonychotes weddellii
CTGCCTTCGGCTCAGGTCATGATCCTGGAGTCCTGGGATCGAGTCCCGCATGGGGCTCCCTGCTCAGTGGGGAGTCTGCTTCTCCCTCTGACCCTCCCCCCTCTCATGTACACTCTCTCTCTCTCTCATTCTCACTTTCAAATAAATAAATAAATAAATCTTAAAAAAAAAAAAAAAGAATCCCGACTGGGGATCCCCACTGGGTTTCAGAACTGCGTTGGGCCTGGGACTCCCTGCTACGTCCACTTCCCCATTCTCAACTGGTAAACCTACACCTGTCCTGCTGTGAGGGGTGCCCTGAGAAGGCAATCTGTCTCACTTGGTTCACAAGTGTCCAGGACCAGCACCCAGTGGATTGCACCAAGCGGATGATCCAGGGGAGGAGACTCCAGAGCTCTGTGGTTCAGGCAAGGTCTGGGACTTTGAGCTGGTGCTGCAGTGGGACGAGACCCTGGGGAACCTCAGGAGAGGGAGAGGTGTATTTGGCATTTGGGAGGATACGAATTCTGGGGTGCCAGGACTGTGGCAGGCAGAATCCTGAGATGGCCACGAGACTCTGGCATACACGTATCTCCCACCTTATTAGCCTAGGTACTGCTGCAAAGGCATTTCTGAGGATGTAATTACGGTCCCAAATCAGCTGACCTTAAAACAGGGCAAGCCAAATAACATGGTCTTTCAAAGCAGAGTTTTCTCCAGCTGGTAGCAGAAGAGCAGGTCAGAGGGGTGAGTCCTACCGGCCTGGCAGAAAACAACTTGCTGTCAAGTACCCACCATCCTGGGACAAGAACTGTGGGGCCTCTAGGAGCTGAGGGCACCCCCAACGGACAGCCAGCAACAAAGCAGGACCCCAATCCAGCAACCACCGGAGATGGGCTAGTGAGCTCAGAAGATGACCCGAGTCCCAGACAAGAGCCTCAGCCCAGCACGCTGATTTCAGCCTCTGAGGCCCTGAGCAGGAAGAGCAGCCACACTGTGCTAGACTTCCAACCCACGGAACTGGGACTAGTAAGTCGGTGTCCTTTAAGCCACTAATTTTGTGGCAAGTTGTTATGCAGCATTAGAAAATTAATGTAATGGTATTTAAAGAAATGGAGTTAATAGCAGAAGAAAGGGCCAGTTTCCCAAGCATGTAAAATAGGGTGACCACCAGCCCTGGGACCATTTTCATTAGGCAACTATTCTCCCAATTCTAGAGACAAGGAACAGGTTAATAAACAAGGGGCAGAAGCTACAGCCTCTTGGTCTGGACTGAACTGTGCCTACCTCAAATTCCTGTGTTGGAGCCCTAACCCATCTCCAAAGATGGGGCCTCTGGGGGCGAGAGGGTTAGATGTGTAAGGGTGGGCCCAGATGAGATTAGTGTCCTTGCAAGAAGAGCCCGCAGAGGGCTTCCACAGCCAGGAGGCAGCTGGTCCGCACCACGAACCACAACTAGCACCTTGTTCTTGGACTTCAGTCCCCAGGACAGTGAGAAATAAATGCCTGCTGCTTAAACCACTCCATCCATGACATTCTGTTGTGACGGGTAAGACACCCCTCTTGTGATTTCTGATGTCCATCTTTTTCAAGAGGCTGCCTTCAACGAAAGGCTGGGGAAAACGAAATGCCTCTAGCCATTCCTGTCTCTACAGTAAGAAAGGCACTTACTTTATGGAAAATAAATGTTATTTGTCAGCAAAAGTCCTATTTCCATTAACGATTTCAAACCCTTCCACCCACTGAACCTTCTGCCAAAAGCATCAAAACTGATGAGTAGGGCTCGCCCATGTGCCTGTGAGGAAGGATGAAACGGCCGGAGGATGCCTCCCCATCAGAAACAGAACAGGGAGGGCCCGGCTGACTTGCCCCCTGGGAGGACACTGGGAACTGCGGCACCAGAAGTGCAGCCAGCGGGGCTGACCCAAGTACCACCACAACCTGACCGTGTGTCCCCGATGGCGCGACATGAAGCCCTCACTGGCTCCTACGAAGGGATCTCCCAAATCTCAAGCCTGACTCTGCCTCTCTCTCATTCCTTCAGTTTATAGAGTACACAGGGACAACAAAGGTGGACAACACCGTAAGTGAAGAATCAGAAAAATCCAGGTGTGACACGTCACCTAGACAAGTCAACCCTGCGGAGGGCAAGGGGGGAACCTAAAAAGACACTAAGGGGCCATGACCTCCAGTGCCACTCTGGGAATGCAGGTGTGTCTGGTTCAGGAGGCGGCATGACGCCCAGTGCACTCTGAGAACCCAGGTGTGCCTGGTTCAGGAGGGGCATGGTCCCCAGTGCCACAGAGGGAACCACCTGTGTCTGGTTCAGAAAGGACATGACCCCCAGTGCCACTCTGGGAACCCAGGTGTGTCTGGTTCAGGAGGGGCATGACCCCCTGTGCCATGCCCGGAACCTGCCTGGATCTGGTTAAGGGAAAAATGCCATAGAAGACATTCTTGAGACAAGTGGAGAGATGTGAAAATGAACAGGAAATTATTAGCTGTTATATGAACCAAGTGCCCATTTCTCAGGTGTGATAATGACATTGTGGTTTTGTGGAGACCATCCTAATCCTGTGACTTGTGTGCTCTTGAATTATTTAAGGAACTTGGTAGATTGTCTGTAGCTACTTTCAGATGATTCAATGACAATAAATATGTATTTAGAAAAAAGAGGTAAAGCAAATATGTTTGAGCATATAATTAGCACATAATTGCTAGATCGGGGTGGGGGTACAGAATTCTTTGTTTTTCTCCATTGTGTTATTTTCTGAAATAAAAATGGGGAAGGCTGACCCTTCTCTGCTCCTCAAGTCCCATCTGTGGCCTGTGTCTGTTTCCTCCCAGGCACACAGGGGTGATCAGAGGGCAGACCTGGGGTGGCTTTAAGAACCAGACAAGTTGATACACACAGTACCTCCAGGACAGGGCTACACAAGGTGTGAATAAAGATCAGTTTTTAGTTTTTTGCTGAGCATCCAACACCGGCCAGGCCCTGCTGAGCATCACCACACTTCCTGCCTCCATAAAATCCAGTTAGCAGGGGTTTCAAAGAGGAATGCAGACAGCTTTCTACTGTTTGCATATTTCTTGCTAAACATCTGGAATTTGCTGTTATTGCAGCAAAGTCCAGAGAATACTGATTCATTTGCAAAATAATCCAATTAACTTCCACTCTCCAAATTCACCTAAATATTAGCAGTTCTCTTCAAAAAAGCAATCAACCCAACAATCAGTTTTTAAGGACTATATTTTCTAGCGAGTTTTATTTCTTATCAATGCGTTTTGCTTAATTTAATAGACAATTCTGAAAAATGCGTCTAAGCAAGGATCACACCTTAATCCTCTCATTATGTGTTAAGTGTTTCATTATTGTTGTCATTTGGCCTTCAGAGAATTCAGTTCCGTAGGGAGGAACATGGCATATCAGAAAAGATAGTCTTATTATTTTTAGAGGTCTTACTTCTTAAAATTTAATGATAAACTATCAACTTGTAGAACAGTATGGTTCTGTTTTTTGAAGCACAATGAATTGGGTAGCATTTTTGCACTGTTAACGGCAAATATTAGAAGGGTAGTAAGAAACTGTCCCCAAACCTCAACATACTTCAATAGTAAAATTAATTTTCAATTTCAAATTCGATTCCGACCACTAAGCAAATAGCTTCAAATGAAATAATAAATCCTGGCATTTAATAAAGAGTAACAGTATAAACCAAAACAAACCTTGCTTTATAATTCAAATCTAACAACTCAAATAAGTCATTCCAATCACTGGCAAAGGGCCCTGCCTCACACTAGCAGGGTGGAACCCTGGCAGGTCCAGAGAGAATTGGGCAGCAGGAGGGGACACTTCCTTCCACAGAGAGCTCCTGGAACAAGTCCCCCCACCCCGGATGGGTATGCTTTACAGCTCCATGCTACAGCCCCAGCCCAGAGTGCCAGAGAGAGGCATGGTACTGGAGTCTAGGCACACCAGGGAGCCCCAAGCCCTGAGCACTAAGGCCCTTACATTCAGGATCCTGGAGCATGACTTCCTTACAAGGGTCAAATATCCAAAACGTCTCAGGATCTTACCTCTGAAAAACTTCTTACAAAAGCCAGTTTATAATTCCTGGAGCAAAATCTTGGGCAGGAATAAAAGGATGTTCTGGAAACACTGAAATCACTGAACTTGAAGCTATCAAAGAATTCTACAGCACTCAATTTAATTTGCAGGATTGGTGGGGGAGTTGGTTATGATTTGCTACAAGTGCAATTCCCAAGAATCTTCCCTATTTATAATTTATTTTCCCCCATGTTTAAGTTCCAGCGGTTTTAGTCATTATGTTGACATCAGAGAAACCTATACATTTAAAGAGATAGCTGAATTGTTGCAACCTTATACTTAACACACTGCTCTATATACAATTCTGCTAATTTACTTACAGGGTATTTCTCAGGTACAGGCCCTATATTAGCTGAAACCTGGTAAACGACAGGTGTTAAGATGGCCACAGTGACCCTCACCCCCACTCCCAGTACACACACCCTTCCTCTTGAATAAGGGCTGGGCCCAGTGACTAGGTTCTAACAAAGAGAACATGGCAAAAGGGATGGGATGTCCCTGCCAAGATTAGGTCATGAAGACTGTGGCCTTCTCGCTTGCTGCCATGGTCTATCACTGGCTCCCCCTGACTTGCCCGATGAAGAGCCCCAGGGGCTGAGTGAGCGGGCCTGGAAGCACAGTCAGACACACAGTCAAACCTTCAGATGAGACCACAGCTCCAGCCAGCACTCTGAAGGCAGCCTTGTGAGACTCTGAGCGAGGATCCAGCTAAGCAGTGCCTGGATTCCTGACCCACAGACACTGTAAAGTAATAACTGATGTTTTAAGGCACTAAGTTTCGGGGTAATTTGTTGGACAGCAATATATAAATAATGCAACCATGCAGCACTATCACACCTTTAAAAATCCAAGAATAGGAAAATAAAGAGCCTAACCAAACTTGAGTGCCCAATTTGGCAAGTCTTTTCCAAAACTTCACAAAACAAATTAAGTTTTAAAAAAGGAACAAAAGCACAAAAAAAGAAAAAATCAGAACTAAGTGTTGAGTAAGAAGGTCCCAAGTGTGGTTACATTTGGCAAATAAAAGTTCCTAAGCTGGACTATGTGGGGACTCCATTTGGTTAAGATTTGGTCCTATGAAATGTCAATCTGAAAATCTAAACGGGTTTTCTCCCAAGTAACCAAGCAATGAAGTTGTGGCACAAAGTGAAATACTGAACTGACCAGTTCAAGTGTCTCTCCTGGGAGTCCACATAGCTCAGAGTTTTAGATTTGTATCTTGTCCTACTGCCCAATCTCCGGATAAGTTTGCAAGCCTAACACACGTTGATCTTTCTAAAAGTATTCCTGCTGTTCACTCATTCATTCACGCACTCACTTCTTCATTTAACAGTTGTGTGCTGCCTGCTGGCCTCACACCAGGCAGCCAGGTCTGGGAGCTGAGCTGGACAAGGCCCTTGCCCTCTTGGGCTTTTCATTCTCTCAAACTCCTCCAGCATTATCTTACTGGACACACTCTGGAGCCATTCCCCAATCAAAGGGCAGCACATAACACACCCTATTTTTTCATTAGCACTTTCAAATTAAAGGAGAACACGGGTTCTAGATGAGTCTCATTCAAAGGTTTCAGAGAAGCAAAGACCCCCAATTGCTAGGTCCTTTAATATTTTCCTTTCCGGGAGTGGAGAAGGTGCCTGATCCACTCACCTGATATGTATGCTCGCCTGCTCCAACTTTCCTGCCCCAGGCCAGTGCCCCCAAAACACTTCCCTAGGCTTCCAATACTCCTGGTTGGACCCCACTCCTCCTGGAACTTCCTGGACACTGAAAACACCTCCAGTCTCAGGATGGAGGGCACACCCACACATGGAGAGAGAAGAGGGCAGGGGTGGTTGAAGGTGATGAACACTGACCACAAGGCCAAGGCAAAAGACAGTAGGCCTGGAGTAGGGGCTGGAAGAATAAGGTAGGGGATCTGGGCAGTGAGCACAGTGCTGACTTGAGGCATGGAGCCAGTGTGGACTAGGAGCTCCACTTGAACCCCCAGAGACATGAGGATGGTCCCAACCCTGCCTCACATGTGTCCCTAGGGCCCAGCCAGGCAGCATCTGCTGAAGGTCAGAAGGTCTGTAGGGCTGGCCCAGGTGCTCGTAACATCAGGGTGCTCAAGGGCCTCACAGGGATTTGCACTGTGGGGCTCAGGTGACCAGGATCCCTGATGCCCCCAAGCCTTCACAGCAGGTGGATCCAGTTGAGCAGACTGGACATATTAAAGGCACCTCTGGATCCTGCCTCAGGGGTCCAACCCCCTGGAGGGCTGGCTTGGGGTTCCAGCATTCCTTAGAGTCCACTCTTGGGGTCTGGGTGATTCCCATCGACTTGCTCAGGAGTTCTGGCCTTCTGAGGGACCTGTCTCCAAGTTCCAGCTCTTGTCTGGGTCCTGGCCCTCCCCGAAAGCCTAGCTTCTTCGTGGTCCTGCCCCAGCATCCAGATGCTCCCAAATGACCTACCTGGGGCCCTGATCATCCCGAGTCTGTCGCGTGGGATGAACCCTCCTCATGGCACCCTGGCCTCCCACTCAGAAGGGACTGTCTCAGGGTCTCGGAAGTGCTCACAGGACTGTTCTAGGATCCCGGCCCTCTTTGGAGCCAGTCTTGGTGTCCTGGCCAGCTGTTCCAGCCCTCCCTGGGTCCTGCCAGATCGTGGGGTCCGGCCCTCCTCAGTGACCTGTCTCAGAGTCCAGCCCTCTCTGGCTCCTGTCCAGTCTCAGGGTCCCAGTCTTCCTTGGTGACCCGTGCTGGGGTTGGACCCTCTTGATGACCCATCCCAGGGTTGGACACTCCTCGGTGACCTCTCTCTGGGTCGGTCCGGCGCTTCCTGGTCCCTGTCTGGTGGGTCTGGGGTCTAGCCCTCCTCCGTGAACCGTTTCAGGGTCTGGCCTTCCCCGCTGGCCCGTCCCGGGGTCCGGTCCTCCCTGGTCCCTCCCCGATGACCCGTCCCGGGGTCCGGCCCTTCCCCGTGACCTGTCCCGGGGTCCCGACCCCGTGGGTCCGGCCAGCGCCCGGAGCCTGCCGAGCCGTGTGGGGACTCCGCGGGCCGGGCCGACGAGGGGCGCAGGGGCGCGGGCAGGGGTCCCGAGCCTTCCGGGCCCGCACACCGGCCGAGGCCGCGGCCTGAGGAACGGGCGCCGCGGGCCAGGCCAGGCGGGGCGCGGACTCACTGACCTGCCGTCTCGGCTGCGGGCGAGCAGGGCGCACGCGGGGGCAGCGCCGGGAGTGGGGGGGGGTGCCGCTCCCTCCGGGTCCCCCCCAAGAGCAGGAGAAAAAAACCCGTCCGGAGTTTAAAACAAAGAGGCGGAAATGCCCGAACGGAGCCGAGCGCCGAGTCGGGGGCGCCGCGCATGGAGCATGCGCGTTGCGCGGCCCGGCTCCCACCCCGCAGCCGGGGAGGGGGCGGGGCCCGGGGGCGGGGCCTGAAGGGCGGGGGCGGGGCGTGGTCAGAAGGCGCAGGCGCGTTCGGGCAGGGCTTGGCCGAGGGATCTGGAGCTGGGAGGGTGCCAGGGGCGGGGCCCGCAGAGGAGGCAGGGGATTGCGGGGGCGTGGCCCGAGGGGCAGTGGGCAGAGGGGGCGTGGTCGGCGGGTGCTGCGCCGGGGTTGCGGGGAGGGAGAGTCCTCCCGGACACAGGATCTAGTAGGCAGCTGGCGCCGAGCCCGGCTCCCGGACCGGGGCATTCTTGTGGCGGAGTCGGTCTCGTTCTTGCGATCCAGTCCTTTCTGGGACCTAGCACAGAGCGCTCCCCGTGCTCCAGGCGGGAGAGTGGGCAGCAGGGCTGACCCCGCAACTCTGTGCGTCCACCCTTGCACAGGCCCTGCCCTGGAGCGTGAGCAGTGGCCGTGACGTCCATCCCTTCCTGGGGTCCACACCTTGGCGGGGGAGGGGGCAATAAGAAAGGCAAAAACAAATCTGGTGTCATATGGGAGCCGGATGAACTGGGTAGGGGAGGCAGTGGATGTCTGGAGTGTTAGTTACAATAGGGTGGATGGGCATGGAGACGAGATCGGGCGCGTTCAGGGTGGTATGGCCGTAGACGGGTGGATGGGCCTGTAAGGACACAGAGGGAGCCAGCCATAGAGGCACAGAGTCGGAACATAGAGGGAAGGAGCCCTGCAAATATCTGGAGGTGGGGTTCACAGGTAAGTTGTCCTGCCAGCACCAGGGTACAAAGTGGCGGGTGTTGAAGGATGCTTGCCAGGGGCCAGCATGGAAGCAGGGGGCATGGGGCATGGAGAGGGAGGAGATGAGGTCAGATGGAGAGGTCCCTGGGCATTCGGAGCAGAGGGTTGATGGCATGGTGCCAGCATGGTAAAGCCTCCCTCTGGCTGTCTTGTGTTTGTCTGGCACGAGCAGCGAGGGAGACAGTGCAGGGAAGAAGCTGCGGTGCTGCACTGGGTGGTGCTGGGGAGGGGAGGAAGTGTGGACTGCTGGGGCTCAGCCTGAGAACAGGCAGGGATGGGTGAGGAACGACTGGAAGAGTGGACAGCCTCTGACAATCTGGGGATGGTGATGGAGCACAGGAGGGTGGGGTCAGGAGTGCAGCTGTAATAGCCAGTAGACTCCCTGTGGCCCTTCTGTGAGTCTGTGGGCTTCGGGAGTGGAGTCTGAGTTTGCAGTGTTTGGAGTGAGGGATGGGGGGCGCTGAGCCCCCTGCCCACGTGGAGAAATCAGAGAGTCCAGGAGGGTCCAGCAAGAAAGACCCAGATTGAGCAGACTGGGGAGAAGGATCCCCAGGGGTGAGTGATGTCTTGTCAGCTGCTGAGAGGGGTGTGGGGAGTGGGACCCTTCTGGGACCTTGTCCAGTGCAGTGTGGTTGCATTGCCAGGGTAAAAACTGAATTGTGGTGGGCTCAAGGGAGGAGGGTAAATATAGACAACCTTTCCAGGGGTTTTTCTTTGGAGGGTTTCTGGGACTAGAGGGCTGTTTTCTGTTTGGGTCAGAGCCTCAGTGGCACTGATGGGGTACAGGGAGAGATGAGCACACTGGAGAGAGGGAAGGCTGCCTGAGCCCAAGTCCTTACCCAGGACTGGGGACCGGATCCGGGGCAGGGGGCTGTGGCAGCCTTTCACACTGGGGGAGGAAGACCCCGATGCAGGGAGTGGGCCCTGGGCAGCATCTCATCCAGCTGTTTCTATTTTCCAGGGAAATGGCAGCTAAGTTGAACCAGTCTGGAGTGGAGGCCTGGGTGTCAGAAGTGGGGATAGGGCACCTGGGTGGCTCAGTCGGTTAGGTGACTGCCTTCAGCTCAGGTCATGATCCCAGGGTCCTGGGATCGAGTCCCACATCAGGCTCCCTGTTCCACAGGGAGCCTGCTTCTCCCTCTCCCACTCCCCCTGCTTGTGTTCCCTCTCTCGCTGTGTCTCTCTCTGTCAAATCAATAAATAAAATCTTAAAAAAAAAAAGAAGTGGGGTTAATAGGCCAGGAACAGCCCTGGGCACAGAGCAGTGACCCCAGGAAGTCATGCAATGGCCTTCTGACACTGTAGCTGTCTGTCTGCAAATGGGGGAGAGCCAGAGTGTGTGCATGAGGCATGGCCACAGGTCTCTCTCAAAGACTGCAGACAGGACATCTCACCTGCCTGCTCTCCCCGGGGACCTCATCAGCAACAACACCCGAGATCTTGACCTTGAACTCTGGGCTCCTATATCCAACTGTCTGGCCATATCTCTTCTGGGCTATCTTTAGGGAGCTCAGGCTCTGATATCAGGATATCAACTCCTGATCTTCCCCCGAGCCTGCTACTCACCCCAGCCCCCATTGCAGAGGAGAGGGCTCCATCCTGCCTGCTAAGCCAAGACACTGGGGTCCTTTCTTCCAAGCCCATACCTGCTGTCAGCAGACCCCTCAGAATATGGCTATAGCTTTCCACCCCCACTCTGGTCCAAGGTCATTGATTGCCTCTGAATTAGTGCATAGCCTCCAGACTGGTCTCTCTGCTTCTTTTCTTGATACTCCCTCCCCCAACATCTATTCTCAACACAGAGTAGTAACTTTCATAACACATTAGTCGAGCCATGTTTCTCCTCTGCTCAAAAGCCTCTAGGAGCTTCACTCAGAGCAAAAGCGTAAGAGCAGCGTGATTGCAGGGCCCCAAGGAAACCTAAGATGATGGAACTGTGTGCTGTGTGGGTGGCGGTGGTAAGTTCATGGGTGTATACATGGGGCAAAACTCACTGAGCGTACTGGTTACATGTATGTGGTCTATACCTCAATAGAGCAGGAAAGAAAGAAGAAACCGGAAACATGGTACAAGCAGTGAGAGGACACTGCCTCCCCACCCCCAGCCCACTGCTCCCTCCTCCCAGGAGGGTGAGCTGTCCTCACTCCTGTGCCACCCAGCCATCCCAGGGCACTGGCCTGTCCTTGGCACCCACCCAGCTGCTCCACCTCACCTCTCCTGGACCATTCTCTGTGTTGGATCACTGCATTCACTTACAAACTCAGGGTGAGGCCGCCCATCTTAACAGTACGGAACAGGGCTTATTCTCTCCTGATGGTGTACTTCTGTGCTTGTCTTCACAGCATGACTCCTCCAAAGAGCTGTCTATACTCGGCCTCTCCAGTTTCTCTTTCCATGATCTCTCTTAAACCCTTGGGCTTCTGCCCTGCCCCAACTCGAACAGAATGCTCTGGTCCAGGCACCCAAGGCTTTGTGGGGCTCTGTCCAGTGGCCATTGTCATCTCCATGACCCCCTGTGCTGCTTCTCCCCTGAAATACTTTCCCCGTAGCCCATTCTCCATCGTGCTCTGCCCCATTCCTGGCACCTTCTTGGCCCCTCTGCCACCCTCTCTCCTCCTGGGCTCTTCCTGTCAGGCCTCCTCCCCTCTCCCTGAGGCTCCTCTCCTGGCCAGTGCTCACTCCGCCCATGGTTTCAAGCCCAGTCCAAATGCTGGCTACGCTCCTATGTTTATGCATGATGTGTCCCTCCAGTGGACAGCAGACATCATTCCCACCAGGTTCAGGACACAGCTCGGGGCGACACAGGTGACCTGCTTCCTTCCACCTTCCTCATCTCAACCAATAGCCACTCCATCTTTTCTGTTACGGGGGCACAAACATTTGGACTCATTCCTGATTCTTCTCTTTCTCTGTTTTCTCACATCCAGTTCCTGGGGAAGTCCTGGGGCTCTATCTTCAAATATGCCTTAACCCAGCCATGGCTCTGGGACCGCACAGCTGCTGCCCTGGCCTGAGCCCACCTGTTCTGTCTGGGTTGTTACCACAGACTCTGCCCTGCCCCCAGCCTACGCTGAACAGAGCAGCCCAGGAGCTGAGCCTTCAGTACCTAAGTCAGAGGGTGCCAGGCCTCTGCTTAGCAGCCCAGGGGTTGCTCTGAGTCTCCGAGGTCCTGCCTCAGGGCCAAGCCCTGCCTTGACTCTGGCCTGGCCTGGTTGCTCTCCCCAGCTCACTTCTTCCAACTGTGTGGCTCTCCTGGACATGCCGGCTGTCACATCTCAAGGCCTGGCAGAGCCGCTCCTGGACCTGGGTGGCCCATCCTTGCTGCCCATGTGGCTCTTCCCTCCCTCAGGCCTATGGTCAGGTATCCCCTGAGGCCTCTCCTGATCAGTCTGGCGACAAAACCTCACCATTTGATAACTTATCTTGTTGGCGAGACCCTCATATATTGCTAATGGAGATTGATAACATCCAGTGAAACTACATAGACATTTATCCTTTGGCCCAGCTATCCCCGAGTAGGAATTTATCCCAAAGATAAATTGGGAAAACTGGCAAAACACTGGCAAAATGCCAAAAAAAAAACCAAACAAAAAAAAGCCCCACGGACAAGGCTGCTAATTGAAGCATAATTTGTAACAGAAAAAACTGGAGCCAGTCCGCAAGGCATCACGTGTGAGTCTGCACGCTGTGGGTCCTGGTAGCTGTGGCAGGACGGGCAGATGCCCGTGTGTGCCATCACGGGGCCACCGCCAGGGGTGCGAGCCAGGAGGTACTGCTACGATGTGCAGGGTGCGGGGTGGCCATGTCGGTGAGGCGTCTGCCTTCCACTGGGGTCATGATCTCAGGGTCCTGGGATGGAGCCCCGGGTCAGGCTTCCTGCTTCAGTGGGGAGTCTGCTTCTCCCTCTGCCCCACTCGTGCTCTCTCACTCTCTCTGTCTCCAATAAATAAATAAAATCTTAAAAAAAAAAGGATAAGCAGGGTGGAGAGCAGGGTGTGTGGAGTGCTGCGGCTCACCCCGTAAATGCGGATCATCGTGTGTTCTGTGGGCTTGCCTGTGTGAGGACCCTTGTGGATTGCAGCAGGCTGGTGGTAGTGCAGGACATTTGTGTCATAAAACAGAGGGAGGGTAAACACAGCAAAACAACCTCAGCTGGGTGGCACTCACCTCAACGCGCACACACGTAAATGCACATCTCTCTACACAAACAAATGGACACCAGAAAAACTTGTTAAGTGTCCCATACCATACACAAGATACTAATTTCAACCATACAGAGAAAAGTTAGACATCCCATATTTTACACAAATAAATTAGACACTCATGTCTCTTTCTCTTGCTCTCTCACACACACACACACCGCTTTCCACCTCAGAACGCCGTGCTAAAAGATTCACCATGCCATATCCACAAACAAAAAATTAGATACCTGTCAAGGTGTTTTTTGTTTTTAAGATAGACTGATCGATTTGAGAGAGAGAGAGAGAGAGCGAGAGAGCGCGCGCGCGTGCATGGGGGAGGGGCAGATACCGTGCACCGAGAGCCCAACGTGGACTTGATCTTGTGGCCCCTGTGGAGGTATTTTTAAAAAAGTAGATCCTGTTGGGGCGCCTGGGTGGCTCAGTCGGTTGAGCGACTGCCTTCGGCTCAGGTCATGATCCCGGAGTCCTGGGATCGAGCCCCACATCGGGTTCCCGGCTCGGCGGGGAGCCTGTTTCTCCCTCTGACCTTCCCCCCTCTCATGCTGTTTCTCTCTCGCTCGCTCTCTAATAAAATCTTAAAAAAAAAAAAAAAGTAGATCCTGTTGGGAGGGGGTTCTCCATGAATTTCTCAGGTTTCTGTTCCTGCCTGGTCCAGGTCCTCAGAGCAAAATAATTTACAGCCTAGTTAAGAATGTTTGTCTCAGAGACATTCCGGGATAGTCAGGAAAAATGCCCAACCCTTCCCCTCCCTGGAGGAGATTTGCTCACGTTCCAGCATAAAGAGAAGGTTTCTGTCTCTGGAAGGCAGAATGGGGAGGTTCACAGCAGTCCTGTATAAGATAAGAGTTTCCTATTTCGGGGTTCTTCTTCGGAAGCGCACCCCCTGGCATGTGCACACCACCTGCCTGCCCATGGAAACGAGAGGTGAGGGACCGACACAAGGCATTGCCGTAGCCGCGAGGGGCGGGCGCTCTTCACCTCGGACCTGGGTCCCATGGTTCCTGCACACACATATATGGGACCTGTGGGCGGCTTGTGAGCTTACAAGTAGAGCAAAATCTCAGACCCAGCACAGCTTCTGATGTAACACACACTTGTTTTACACCACACACACAAAGTAGACACACTTTGCACACTACCCACCAAAGTATTAGCTGCCTGTTTTCCCGTTTCACCCCACTACACATACACAAAAGACAGAGACCCATCTTGCACCACACATACCAGAAACCATACAGTCTTACGTAACACATCATGAACACACACTAGATACCATCTCGCATTCGACACACACACACAAAGCAGGTAAACATCAGGCCATGCACAGCAACACTAGATACCCACCTCTCCCTCTCTCTCATATACATGCTAGATACTACTTTACACCATGCACATACAGAAAGCTGCCCACCTCACATGTGCATACAGAAACGTGAGAACTCAGATCCTTCCTCTTTTTTAGCAGGCTGAACAGGTCTGAGCAACAAGAAAAAGATTGGACCCCAGAGTCCTCCATGAAACGGGCTAGCCAGCTGGGGTTGCAGATACTCGTCCTGACTTTGATATGTAATGAGCCTCCAGGGCTGGCTTCCTAGACTATGGGAGAGACAGAAGAACAGATTAGGAGGAGGCAACCCCAAGGGCTTCTCTCTGGTGGGGACCAACTGAAGCACAGACCACAGTGACCAGAGACTTTCTTCCTTTAACTAAACAGGTTCACATTCCAGTGCAGATTCCCTGATTGGCCTCCCGTATGGATAAGAATGAAGTCACACCGTCCTTTTTGAGACAGCCTGAGAATCCAGATTCTGATTTGCTTACTCAGTCCCCTGCTGTGGTGCAGCATCGGTGTGTGTGGGTTTTCAGCAGCCATGAACTTGGGGAAAGCAGAATGGAGTGGACCCGAGTAAAGACGTGGGTGCTGGGAAGGGAGGGTGTGCGTCTGCAATCAGAAGGCTCAGAGGCTCCTGTCCAAGATGCACACTGTAGGGCAGGGTTGGGGGAGTGGGCCGCCCTGTGGAGAACCTGCTGGACAGACCAGGGGCAAGGCAGAGAGGTCGCCCACCCCGCACACTTGTCTCTTCCTCCGCAGCTGTGTGCTGGCCCCAGCCTGTTCCAGGGATTTGGGTGTGGACAGACTGGCTCCTGCCCTCAAATAGCTGACATTCTCTTGAGAGGAGCAGATAAAAGCCAAGTAAAAGCCACACAAACAGGATGGGCTGTGGCCATCTCATCATCTAAGGTGAGATTTTTTTCCCCCAATACCCTCAGCGAAGAAGGTGTTGGCTTTGCTCCATCCTTGGCAAAGGGACTGCTCTCAGTTGCTTAATTTTGAACAAGATACTGTTTAGGGAAGACACGGTGGCCTGAAAAAGCCTTGATTAATGCTAGTTTGGGATGCTGATGGGAGTCTGTGTTTGGTTAAGGAAAAAGGAGATAAAGAATTGGAACAAAGGTTTAGTCATAATTGTGTGTCAGGTGTTATTTTAAACCTTTAAAGATCATTGTGTTTTTTTTTTTAAGATTTTATTTATTTATTTGACAGAGAGAGACACAGCGAGAGAGGGAACACAAGCAGGAGGAGTGGGAGAGGGAGAAGCAGGCTCCCCGCTGAGCAGGGAGCCCGATGCGGGGCTCGATCCCGGGACCCTGGGATCATGACCTGAGCCGAAGGCAGCCACTCAACCAACTGAGCCACGCAGGCGCCCCATAAAGATCATTGTTGAAGGAAGACATAGGTGGAGATCACTGAAGAGTTTCTTCAAGATGTGGTGGTCCCAACAGTGTGCAGTTGGAATCTGGGTGCAGAATGACCCTTTGTGGATGGTGGTGTACCTCGATTCAAAACTTGAACAGCTGAGATGCTTATGTTGAAGATATTAGCCCAAATTTAAATAAAATGTGAGAGTGGAAAAAGTTGTTTCCAAATGAGTGTGCTTTCCATGTTGTGTGAGTTTTGAGATAATTATAGATTCAAATGCAGTTGTAAGATATAATACAGAGATTCCTTGTACGCTTTGCCCAGTTTCCCCCAAAGATGACATCTTCAAAACACAACTGTATGATATCACAGCCATGATACCAACATTGATGAATCATGATCTTAGATTTCTCCAGTTTTGCTTACACTGACATCACATGGCTGTGTCATACGTAGAGTCCTGTACCCACTGCCACAGTCAAGACAGAGTATTTCCATCACCAGGAGGATCCCGTCTCCCTTCCGCTCCCTCTTCAAACCACTAATCTGCTCTCCACTTCTAAAATTGTATCTTTTCAAAAATATAAACAAATGGAACTTGTGAATATTAATAAAGGGAAACCTCACTAAAATGGAATAGGGAGGTTCCACAGGTGAAGCTCTGAATTGCAGACACAAAAAGAACAGAGGGACCTCAAAAGTAAGTCAGTGCCCCTGTAGTTACTACTTTATCCCAGAGGAGGAAAGTTTCCTTCTCCCCCAGCAACAGCCCAGCCAATGAGAGACTGCCCCCACTCAGCATGATTACCCTGTGATTCCCCCAACTGCTTGGTGTATGAACAGTCCATTCCCACTTAGCCCCATTCCATGGTGTGGATGCACTGTGGTTGGCTTAACCATTTGCTCACTAAAAGGCAAATAGGTTGTTTTCAGTTTTGGGGTATCACAAATAAGGCTGTTGCACACATTTGGGTATAGATTTTTGTTGAAAATATGTTTTTAGTTTTCTGGGATAAATGCCTCAGAGTGAAACTGCTGGGTCATATGATAATTACATGTTAGTTTTATAAAAACTGTTGACCTGTTTTCTGCAGTAGCTCTACCATTTACATTCTTAACAGCAATGAATGAGTAACTGAGTTACCCATAACCTCACCAGCATTGGATGTCATTGGTTTTTCTTTCAGCCATTCTGAAAGGTGTATAGTGGTATCTCATTGTGGTTTTAATTTGTATTTTCCTAATAGCTAGTGATGTTAGCCATTCATCATCACTCACCATTTGTATATTCTCTTCAGTGAGATGTCTTTTCATGTCTTGATAATTGGGATTTTTTTTTTTTTTTTACTGTTGGGTTTTGAGGGCTCTTTATATATTCTAGATACCAGTCCTTTGTCGGATATGTGGTTTGCAAATATTTTTCCCCAGTCTATGTTTATAAAACCCTTTTGATAGGAGTAGCATTAGGTCCATAGATCAATCTGGGGAGAACTGACATGTTTACTGTGTTGAGTCTTCCAATCCATTTTTTTTTTTAAGGTCTTCATTAATTTCTTTCATTTGTGTTGCATAATTTTTAGCATACAAGTCCTGTGTACAGTTTGTTAATTTTGTACCTGTTGACCTTAAAAATAAAAGTCAGTTATTTTACCAGCAAGAAAAAAAAATGAGTTTACTCAGGAATAGCAAGGAATTGCAATGCAGGACAAGCAAGCTGCAGCCAAAATCATAGGCTAATCCAAAAAACAAAGGAGAGGAATGTTATTTGAAAGAGAAGAAGGAGGAAGTTGGAAGGGGTTATTGTGAATGAAAGTCCACTGGAGAAAGGCAAGAGCCTACCACGGTGGCAGTTTCTCACCGGCTAAGTTGCAGGGGTGGTTAATTTCTTGTAGGAGATGCAATGCACATCTTTTCCTCTTCAGGCCTGTAACTGATGATTCTTTCCTATTGATGATTCTTCCGTTAGGATCTGTACTGGCAATTTTTTTTTTTAAAGATTTTATTTATTTGAGAGAGAGAGTGAGAGAGAGAGCACAAGAGGGGGGAGCAGGAGAGGGAGAAGCAGACTCCCCGCTGAGCAGGTAGCCCAATGCGGGACTCGATCCTGGGACTCCAGGATCATGACCTGAGCGGAAGGCAGTCGCTTAACCAACTGAGCCACCCAGGCGCCCTGTACTGGCAATTTTTGACATTGAATGGTACAGCATGAGAGCTCCTCCTTCTGGACTCCTGACTCCATTTTTGTTGAGGTTTCCTTTTATTAATTTTTACAGACCCAAGTGTTTAATTTTCCGAAGTAATTGTAAATGTTATTGTGTGTTTAATTTTAGTTTCCGCATGTTCGTTGTTTGCATGTAGACCTGTGACTGTGACCTTACTAAGCCTACTCCACAGAAGAGCCCTAGGGATGGGGAGGAGGCCCCCGTCCCCTAGCTGAGCAGGAGAGTCAGAGGTGGAGAGGGACAAGAGTGCCAGGCTTGTCTCATGTCCACCTATGTCAGCCGCATCGAGATCACAGGTGGCCTTAGGGAGAGTATTATTTGGAGAGTAGAAGAGATGTCTGCGGTGGACTTCTGGGTGGGGAGGAAGCTGGAGAGGAGGCTGTCCACCCACAGGGGAGTTCTTATGGAAGAGAGACAGCTGACACTCCCTCTTCTCTGCCTTCCAGCTCTCAGTTCTCTCCCCACTCTGCCCCAGCTGTTTCGTCAATTGTCAACTGAAGATAATAACCCCACCGGGGGAGGCTGACTGCCCCCAGGTTCACCCTTGTGAAACTGCCCTTTCCCTGGGCAGGACAGGCTGGCCTTGGACTCCACCTTCCTCCTGGGCCAGCACCACCTCTGCCCACAACAGGGCCCAATCTAATGACTTGTCTGGATTCGAGACTCTTTGCAAACTGACCCCAGCCTCCTCTTCCATGCTGGCCTCCTGCCACTCCTTGTGCCTTGTTTGGACGGCAGGAATTGGGGGTGGTGGTGGGGGAGGGGACCTTTCCACAACCCCTTCCAGGAAATGCGGACCTTCTGCGGGGCTGAGTCACTTCACCGATGCCCTCTCCTGTGCCCACCCACGTGGGCGCGTCCACCTCGGTGCCCACACAGAGTTCGTGACCTGTTTGGCCCCTGCGAGGGGACTCTGTCCCTGTTTCTGGGGCAGAGACTTCCATCCTGGCTAATGGAGAGGGTCTAACTTCATAACCGGTGCCTTTCCCTCCAGGCGGCGCAGTGACTGGCGACCCTGGGGGCTGGGACTGATCCCGAGCGCCCCGCCCCGCGCGCCTGGCACCACCTCCCAGGGCGGTCCCGGCCCAGGCGCCGCTTTGCTCAACTCAGCGGCGGGAGCGGCGGGCGATGGCCGGAGCGGAGGAGGACGGGCCGGGGGCCGACGCGACCTCGGCCCTGGGCGCGCTGCTGGGCTACCGCGCCTACGCGCGCCGCTGGGTCTTCTTGCTGGTGCTCAGCCTGCTCAACTTCTCCAACGCCACGGTACAGGGGTCTCGGGCTGCCTCTCGGCGGGGGCGGGGGGCGGGCCGGGCCGAGCTGGGCCCCAGTCCGAGTCATCGCGCTCCTCCCACCTTCCCGCGTCCCAGTGCGCCCAGGGGTCTCGCTCTGTAAGGACCCCGACCGGACAGTGGGACCGCTGGGAGTGAGGGAGCCAGCGACCTCAGCAGGTGCGGAGGCGCGGGACCAGAGGCCCTCCTCCTGGCTGCACAGGGAGAAAAGGGGCTAGCGTCTGTCCTCGTGGTGTCAGAGCCTCGTTCCTGTGACCTATAGTGGTTTCGAAAGAATCCCTCTCCTGCTTCAGGACGACGCGGGAGTCACTGTCATAGCTGAAAAGGGTCTTCCAGTGGCCCCACTCCCTTCTGGAAGACCCGACAGCTGGCAACAGGCCTCATGATCTGGCTCCCGCCCTCCGTCTCCAGACTCCCGAGCCCACTCCCACAAGGCAGGGCAGGGCCCAGCCGCCTTTGCTTACCTGTGCCCTGGACCTGTGCCGTGACTCAGTATGGAGGCTTCCTTATCTGTACACCAGTCTCTCTATAGCGCCCCAGCTGGGGTCTCCAGGGACTGGTTACCTGTTCTAGAATGGTTCCCACTGCTGGCAGGGACTCAGCCCCTGAGACCAGTTGACCAGCCACTGAGAGCAGGATCTGCCAGTTACTGGGGCCCAGCTTCCCAACCTGCCTCTCCCCAGCTCACCCCTGAGCCCCCAGTTCTGCCCAGGGGCTTGGGCCCCTCTGTCCCCAGCCCATCCCATACAGTGGGCTCAGTGGAGTGGACTTTTTGCTGCCCCCAGCCCCTTGCGCCTTGGACAGACACCCACAGGCACGTGCATGGAGGGAGGGCTTGGAGCTAGTCTTCCCATACCTGACCCTCTCCTGGCCACCTGCTCATGGGGTCCGGCTGTGGTGCTGCCACACACTCCACTGGGCCACCCTGCGTATCTCTTCCTTGGTGCGGCCACCTCCACCTCCTGAGTGTGCTTGAGGGAACTTGCCCATGACTGCTCAGCTTGCCACAGAAGCCCAGGGACTGGTCAGGCAGCATTTGGGCGCCAGGTCATCATGTAGTGAAAAGCTACCTTGGCAGCAGGATCCACAGCTGGGGGAGGCTGTGAGTGGCCGAGGGACAATCAGGAAGTTCAGACCCATGAGCAGGGACCGGCAGGCAGGTATGGACATTCTGGGCAGACACTGCCTCAGGGAGGTTCTTGAGCAGCAGCCACTCTTGGATGTTATTCCAAACTGACCAGGACCTTTTTCCTCCTTTCCTTGCCAGACTGGGTATGGAGAGCCAGCCGTGTGCTGCGACACGTGGCGTCCATGGCCTGGGCTGAAGTCTGCTATGAGTCTGGAAACCTTTTTCTGTGGGACCCACCACTGTGGCCTCCACCAGGTCCCTGTCTAGCTGGCTAGGAAGCCAGCATTGGTTTTTGGTGCAGTGGTCTAAGGACACAGAGCAGGGGTCTCCTTCAGCCCCTAAAACTGCTTTGATGAGTCTGAGAGTGGATGGGTATCACGAGTGGCCTCAAGAACTCCCTTGGACACTGAGGCAGCATCCTGCTCACTCCCCTTCAGTCCATGAGTTATTATGGAGCAAACAGGACTCTCACCAGGAATTGTGATCCCTGCTCTGGTCACCACAGCGAGCACTGACCATCAGTCTTACCCCATCCAAGTCCACGTGTGTACTTCGTCTGCAGCTGGGCGAGCATAGGTCCCAGGCTCTGAGAGGGCAGTGTCAGAGGCAGGTGGAGCAGTGCCTGGAGTGAGGTCTGGGGGGCCCCAAAGTGGTGTGAGGAGACGGCCCAGTGGTCTGGGCAGGAGCCAGCATGCGGGGCAGCTATTGGCATGCTCAAAGGGAGGTAGCTGGGAGCAGGTTGAAGGGAATTCTTTTGCACTGGGGACACATTGTTGTCTGGCACAGTTTAGACCTGTCTCTGCTCTGCCGGCCACAAACCTGGGGAGGAACAAGGAGTGGGCTTGGCTCAGCAGGGCAGGTTTAGAGAACAGATGCCATGCTTTCTCTCAGCTGGATCGGGCTGGGCAGGAAGCAGCTGGACCTGCATGGGGTCTCTTTCTGTACCTGGAAGATCTGTCCTCTGCTTTGCCCCTAAAAAAGAAAAAAGGAAGAAAAGGCAGCTGTTGCTCAAGTTCTCTGTCATGTGAGGCTCTGCAGTCAGTATCTGCTTGGGTCAGCAAGCCTGGATCTCACCCGCCTCACCACAGAGGGTGTGGTCTGGGGCCAGCTTCTGCATTCCCGGTCTCACAGAGTTGCAGTGATTGTGAACTTTGAATTGTGGTACCTTTGTCTTTGGTCCATCGCTGGCCTGCTTCCCATCTCTCTCCTGCCTTGGAGAGCCCCTCCTCTCACCCATCCTTCAGGGAGGAGACAGTGTGTCACCTCCTCCAGGAAGTCTTCCTCACTGACCTAATCGAACGTACTGTTTGCTGAAGGTCTGTGGGGTTAAGAGTCCCAGTGCCTGACAGCACCTAAGGCTGGGAAATATCACTTGTCAGGCTGTCAGGGAGGCTCTTACCTCCTGTAGGACAGGTGGGCTGGCCATGGGCAGGGCCAGCACACAATCCAGATGTTTCCACCTGGGTCTCAGTCACCGAGTTTCTAGACAAGCTGGAGATACCTTTGGGCCTCTTTCTGTCCTCTCTCCCCTCCATGGAAACATCCCTTCCACGGCTCCAGGCCCACCCTACTTCCTACCCTTATCTACCTGGGTGTTCACCACAGATGTGCTCCTCTGCCCAGCCATCTGGGTAGTCTACACATCTATGCGACTGGGGTGGCAGGGCCACCAGCTCCCCTCATCAGGACCCCCTTTTCTACCCTCCCAGGCCCCAGTGCCGTCCAGCACCTGGTCTAGACCCCTTCATGCCCACTCACCATATAGAGCTTCTCTTCCCCCTGCAGTCATCAGCCTCTCACTGACAGCCCTCTGGGCCTTCTTAGAGAGTCAGTCTTGGTGGGGCTCACGGTCCTGCAGGCTCTGGCCAGGTCTTCTGCCTCTGTCTAACCATTAGGACCGTGTCTGCAGGATGGGGCTGCCCCTTATCCCAGGCACACTGTCTGACCCCCCCACCTGGTGCATCCCCTCGGAGGTGACTGGGTGAAGACCCTGGCCCTTATGGGACTGCCAGACACCCCCTCCCTCAGGCTGGCTGGCCAAGCCTGGGACAGCAGGTGGCTGGGGTATCTGTGGCCCCTGCCCCCCGGTCTGACACCAGTGTGTATCCACAGCTGTGGCTCAGCTTCGCGCCCGTGGCCGACACGATTGCCCACCACTTCTTCCTCTCCACCAAGCAGATCAACTGGCTTTCGCTAATCTACCTTGTGGTGTCCATCCCGTCTGGTGTGGTGGCCATCTGGGTTCTGGACTCCGTTGGGCTCCGCTGGGCAGTGAGTTAGACCCCACGCCAGGGCTCTCTCCTAGATGGGGGCAGGGTCCTTGAGTCAGGGCTCAAGAGCCACTGCTTCTTCCCCAGGGGTCTCCAGGCAGAGCCATTCGGGTGGCAGGGCAGGGGCCAGGGTGCTGGGAGGGGAGTCTGGGCTGGCCAGGCAGTGCTTTGACCCCATCCCTACAGACCATCGTGTGCGCATGGCTGAACTTGGCTGGGAGTGTGTTTAGAACCCTGCCCTTCCTGTTCATCGAGATCCAGGACCCATTTCCCTTCCTCATGGGTGGGCAGAGCCTCTGTGCCCTGGCACAGACCCTGGTCATCTTCTCTCCGGCCAAGCTGGCTGCCTTGTGGTTCCCAGAGCACCAGCGAGCCACAGCCAACATGATCGGCACCATGTGTGAGTGGCAGGGCTGAGGCTGACGGTCTTCTGTGGCTTAGTGAGTGGGTCCTGGTACCTCTGCACACCCAGCTCTCAGAGGGCAAAGGGCTCTGGCTATGGGCTGGGGACCAGGCCTGGCCACGGCTGGGCGGACACGTGTCTCCATCTGTCCATCCAGCAAACCCCTTGGGCATCCTGGTGGCCAACCTGCTATCGCCTGCCCTGGTGAAGAGGGAGGAGGATATCCCCATGATGGTGAGGGAGCTCATGGGGCACACACACACGTGCGTGTGCATGTGTGCCCACACCTGTCTGTGAGTGTGCACGTGCCCCTCCCTGTGACCACATCGGCAAGTGCACTTGGTGCACGCAGGATTTTCCCACATGCCTGAGGTGGACGTGAGGGCGAGGGGTGGGGGCTGCAGCCAGAGGCCAGTGTGTCTGCTGAGCAAAGGAAGGATGGAGGGAAGGGCCAACCCAGGGGGCAGGTGGTTGGCATTGGAAACCCTGGGAGTGTCTAAGGGGAGAGTGATTTGACCTGGTCCAGAGGCTCGGGGAGCCAAAGGCGTGGTTGCGGTGTCCAGGTGGGTTGGGTTGGGGAGCGGGGACAGGCTCAGGCCAGGTTTGGAAGGGCAGGGGGTTCCAGCTGTGCAGCTGGGTACGTGTTGGGGTCATTCACGAAGGCCGGCAGGAAGGTTCAGTTGGCGGTTGAATGGGTGAGTCTGGGGCCCTGGGAGAGGGCTGGCTAAGGGTGTCACTGTGGGAGTCATCTATGGGTGATACTTTGAAAGCCAGGGTTCTAGAGGAAGCAAAGCAAAGCAGGCCCTGGGGCTCGCCTTTGTCTGTCGGCAAGGCGGCAGTGTGCCCAGAACAGTGGGTGTGAAGCCCCATGCACGTACACATGCACACACGCACACACACACACTCAGGTATGCCCTCTCCCCAGCTGGGCATCTATATCATCCCTGCCGGCCTTGCCTGTCTCCTGGCCATTGCCTGCCTCTGGGAGAGTGTACCTCCTAGCCCACCCTCTGCAGGGGCCGCCCACTCCACCTCAGAGAAGTTCCTGGATGGGCTGAAGCTGGTTAGTGCTGTGGGATCCAGGGCGGGGGTGACCTGGTGCAGGGAGGAGGCTGAGGAGGGGAAGGGGGACAGGACAGGCTGGGGTATCCTGAGTATCCCGCTGGGGCTCCTTGCTGAGCGGTGTCTCCTCCTCCAGCTCTTGCGGAACAGAGCCTATATCATCCTCGCCGTGTGTTTCGGGGGCGGCATCGGCATCTTCTCCAGCTTCTCGGTCCTCCTGGAGCAGGTCCTTTGTGTGAAGGGCTACTCCAACGTGAGTGCTGGCTCCACCCAGCCCCCCTCTCCTGTGCAAGGAGGGGCTGGGGGGCCATTACTGTTAGCCTGAAGGCTGTCTGCCCCAGACACTGGGTTTCCACGCCTGGACAGGGTAACCTCCTCTTGTGGGTGGTATTGAGATGTTGTGTGTGAAACGTTGTGGCAGGTGCCAAATACAGTCTGATGGTGGGGTTGTGGCCCTGGGGAGGGGTGGTGGCGGTGCCCAAAGAGGTACTGGGATTTTGTGTGGTGCTTTTCACTATCTTTCCCAATGCCCCACTCAGGATGGCCCAACCCTGCGGGTCTCCAGGGAAGGGTCCTCTTCTGATACTTGGAGATTGGGAGGGCCTTGCTCTGCTCATAGCATCTCTGACCTTGCCCTCTGCTGTCTGGCATCAGCCCTAGGTGTGGGATTCAGGCCTGGTGTGTTCCCAACTCAGGAGGAGCACACAGGCCCTGAGGCCCTTTCCTTTAGCAATTGTTGAGTTCCCGGGGTGGGGTGCCATAGGAAAGAGGCACCTGCAGGGGAGGACATGCCGTCCCTCACTCATGGCTAACCATGCAGCTGAGCCTTCCATGTCACCCTGCCATGGGCTTCTCGGTGATGGCGTATGCCCGGAGGATGGGCTCCTTCTCCTGGGGCCCTGGTAGCACCGTGACCCAATGATGGGGCACCCCTGACCTTCTCTCCTCCAGGAATTTGCAGGCCTTTGCGGGGCTCTCTTCATTGGGTTTGGAGTCCTGGGGGCACTGGTTCTCAGCCTGTATGTGGACCGGACCAAACACTTCACTGAAGCTGTCAAGATTGGCTTCTGTCTGACCTCCATGGTCTGCGTGGCCTTTGCCCTGGTGAGAGTCCCCTTGAACCAAGACCACCCTACAGGCATGCAGGTGGGATGCTCTGGGGGCAGGGCAGCTGACAAATGGGTCAAAGCAGACATTCAGACCTTCTCAGGCTGGGGCACTGCCCACTGGGGTGGCCCCCTGACCCTGGGCACTGCCCCATCCCTGCTCCCTGCTCAGCTGAGAGAGGGTGCTGGTGCAGGGCCTGCCTGGGCCTGGGTGTCCGGGGCTGTGCACTCTGACTGCTGCCCTGTCCCTCTGTGTGGCTCGCTGCCCCTCAGGTGTCTCAGCTGCAGGGACAGACCTTCGCGCTGGCTGCCCTCTGCTCACTGATGGGGTTCTTTGGCTTCTCGGTGGCGCCCATTGCCATGGAGCTCGCCGTTGAGTGCTCCTTCCCTGTGGGGGAGGGTGCAGCGGCAGGCCTGGTCATCGTGCTGGGGTGAGTGTCTGTCCCTCCACCACTTCCCTGGGGACCCCAGAGACCTTCTCCTCACCCCGCCCCAGGCTACACAGTGGGTGACCTGCCTGCTCGGGCAGAGGCCACCACATTGTGAGCTGTGTGCTGCCCCGGGCTGGCTGCTGTGCCCACATGGGCCAGAACAGGACACTGCCCTCAGAGTGACCAATGGCCATGTGAGTACTGAGCAGTGCCCGGGGCAGGGCTGAAGGCCTTGTGGCTGTCCAGGCAGGCCGAGGGTGTGCTCGTCATGGTCCTGCTGACTGGCCTGACCACACGTCGCGCGGAGCCGTCTGTCTCCACCTGCCAGGATGGCCAGGGCCCACTGGACTGGATGGGTGAGTGCCCCCGCCTGCATAGAGCCCCCAAGGGCACAAGCGAGGAGGTCAGTGCCTGGGCTCCCCACCACCCTCTCCAGCCCTGGAACCTCCCCTCCATGGGCCCCTTTCTTTTGGCACCTTTCACTCTCCTTGGCATGTGCAGGACACCCAAGGGGCAGGGGTGCGGGGGGGCGTGTCGGAGGGCAACAAGGCTGACCTTTCCCCTCCAAGGCTCACTATGGTGGGAGCAGCCCTGAGACCCTGGTGAAAGCCCAACATTTAAACCCCATGTGAGTCGTTTTAAAATGAGATCAGGGAAAGAGACAGACAGAGAGGCCGAGAGAGACGGGGGTGAGGACGGCCACATCTGCAGACTCTGTACCGGTGACCTTGGAGCTCACCACACCTGGGTCTGTGAACTGCCCTCAGGGCCTGTTTCCAGGGCACTCTGGTCATGGCTAGTGGGGTCAGTTGGGGTTCTGCTAGCTCTGTGGCTACTCTGGGTCAGGGGTGGGGAGCTCTGGCTGCTTGGGCAAGCCTCAGAACAGAGCTGGGCTGTGTCTCCCTAGTGTCCATGCTGCTGATGGCTGGCCTGTGCACCCTCTTCAGCTGCTTCCTGGTGTTCTTCTTCCATACCCGGTACCGGCGCCGACAGGCTGAGGCCAATGAGAGCCACTCCATCCAGGAGGACACGTCCCCAGAGGCTGCAGATCACGCGCCCTGCCCGGCAGCCGCCCCCTGAGGCTCCACTCGGCCACACCCCCACGACCTCCAGCATGGACTGTAGGAAGCTCAGGGGCAACTCATTCCTAGAGCCCTTCTCCTGGCCCTACCTGCTTGTTCGGGGGAGCCCTGAGCCGCTGGAGCCCCCAGGACTTGCAGAGAGGTCACAGGGGTCCCTGCAGAGTTCTGGAAGCCAAAAGAGCAGTTGGTGCATCAAGAAGTGGTCCTGGGGCCATGAAGGGGAGGCCAGGAGGGGTAGGCTCTGGTCACAGGGTGACAGCATCCCGCAGATGCCAGAGGGCCTTGGAGTCCTCGGCACACCCAGAGCGCAGCAGGATGGCCTAGGGGAGACCCCGTGGCTATAGCATGAACTGCTGGTGCTGTGTGGACAAGCAGCCACTGGCCAGGCAGGTGCCCCAGTGGCCAGGCCAGACCCAGGGTGGTGGCTGGTGCAGGAGCAGTGTGTGGGGGATGGACCTGGCATGAGGGACAAGGGCTGGTGGGGAGCTGGATGGATTGGGAGTCCTGAGGGCCCCCGGCATGACTGAGTCTGGAATGGACACTTGTGAGAAATGCCTTCCTTGAGGAATCCCAACCCATAGCTTTTCTCAACCTCTGCTGACCACTGAGTGACCTGACTCCCAGCATGAGTGCTAGGACAGCAGGTGGGGTCAGGCTGGGCTGGGAGGGGGAAGCAGAGGGAGGGCCCTACAGGCAGATCGATGCTCCCACCCCCACCAGACCCTTCCCCTCCAGACTCTCCCAGTTCCAAGCAAACACTTCCACCCCCAGTGGACCCTCCCCCAAACTCTCCCCACCACGGCAGACACATCTCCCACCCCCAGGCAGAGGTTTCCCACCTGCAGACCCTCCCACCCGCAGGTGGACCCCTCCTCCTCTCCCTCTGCAGACACTGGCAGGCAGGTTTGTGGGTTCATGTTTATTGAACTGGCTGCAGCCCGGGTGCGGATGGAGGAGATGCCCCTCATTCCTCCTTCTCCTCCCCGTGGGTGAGCACGTAGCTCAGTGCCTTATAGTCCAGGTTGCCTGCAGCATCGATGGTGGCAAACTGGAACATCTGGTCAACCTGCAAGCCGGTATGGTTGGGGGAGTCAGGCCCAGGGACGAGGGGAAGGAGCAAATGGTCTGATGAATTACAGGCACCAAACTCCAGCCAGCTCCAGTGTTGTTTTTGCTTGTGGGGGTGGGGGAAAGGGAGGTGGGGGGGGAATCACACGGCAGAGCCAGGGGCGGGGCTGGGGTATACTGCCCACCCCATTGCTGCAGCCTCTGGGGGCCCAGGGTGAATCCCCCTAGCTAACTGCCCACCCCCTGGAGCCCAGAGGGCTATCCTTGAGCTTCACAGAGGGGCATGGGGGAAGGAAGTTGGGGGAGGGCAGAGTGGGCCAAACCTCTTCAGCGGTCATCTTGTCTGCCTGGGACATCAACAGCCGCTTGATGCTGAGGACAAGGAGGGAGGAGCCAAATTAGGCTGCACTGAAGAAAGGAATTGGCAGGGGAAGAACTGGAGGGGTGGCCCCAGGGAGCCCCATGACTTGGGTCAGTTCACATCATTGGCTCTTCCATTGTGGGATACCCCAAGGCGGGGGTCTGCTCACCCTTCAGTCCCACCCACTCACAGCACAAGTGCCTCTCAGAAGCCTGGCTAAAGCCTGGGCACCAGGGAGTGGTCATCAGGGAGTCTTTCCTGACTCACTCGCTCAGGGGTCACCACCCCTGGTGGGTGGGGGGCTCCATCTGCAGGGAGGAGACTGTGGGAGATTAGAGGCAAGTGCCTGGTACACCAGATATGCCCACTTGGCTGATTTAGCCCCCAAAAGGACTTAAAGACCCAGTGATGGTCCAAGTGGTGGTGACCAGCTGAGTCCCTGGGTGCCCAGCCCTGTGTAGACAAGACTGGTTTTGTCCTCAGTTACCCTGAGGGACTCAGGATCTTGGGGCAGGCAGCCCAAGGCCTGGAGGCTGGGGTGGGGTGAGGGGAGGTAGGCTTGGCATCCCTCGGGGGAGATGTCCAGGTGCCTGTAGCCACACTCACTAGTCCTTGTGGATGCTGCCTTTGCCATCGGGATCCAGCATCTTGAAGGCATTTAGGATGGTCTCCTCGGCATCCGTACCTGCCCACAAAAGGCCTTGAACCATGGGCTGTTTTGGGCTCCGGTCCTGCTCCGGGCCACCCCAAGGCTTGGCCTGAATGACCGTCCAGCTCCTGAGCACCTGGGAGACCCTGCAGCTCCCACTCTGAGGGGACTACTCTGGGGGTCCCCAGAATCCTGCCCAGGCCCAAAAGTGGAGTGAGTGCTCAATGAGTGAAGGACAGAGGCTATCACCACGAAGCAGACAGGAGGAAGGTTGAGCTCACGTGCCCCCTGGGTGTGTGACCCACAGACGTGGGTACCAGAACGTCAGGTCCTAGGGCTTTTCAGCAAATCTGAAAATCTGGATTTTTATGTGAAATGTCTGGATTTCTAAGTGTTAGGAGCTAACAGTCTGTCTTGGCAGACTGGCCTGAGGGCTGCCCCTAGCCAGGGAGGAGCCTGGACCCATGGTGCTCACCACCCCATGGCTATTACCTGTCAGCTTTGCCCCAAACATGTTCAGGAACATGGTGAAGTTGATGGGCCCTGAGGCCTCCTTGAGCATGGCATCCAGCTCATCATCCTTGATGTTGGTTTTGCCTGTCGCCGATACAAGGCATGGGCAGGAATGTCACACCCCCCCGGCTGTCCTATTGTTGGTGTGTCTGCTGTCCCCACTGGTTGCCCACCTCTATCATTCAAAGTTGGGGAGGCCAGAAGGAGGGAGGTGAGCCAATGGGGGATACTTGGCCCAGGTGTGGTGGCCCAGGTCTGCATGTCAGCAGAACCCCAAACCCTGAGCCCTGGGGAGATGGGCAGCTGAGGAGGAGGAAGAGGCCATGCATGGAGCCCAGGAAGACCTGTGATCTGCTTACCTGGGTGTAAGGGGGCCCAGAGGAAAGAAACCTACCTGTTCTCCCCTGGGATTGCCTCAGGCTGAGAACATGCCCCCAGATGGGAAGTTGAGGGAGAAAGGCCCAGCCTTTGGCTCTTCAGAGGGGCATGATCTGGCCTCCACGTCCTCCAAGTTCTATTTCTGGGCTCCCTTACCATGCTTGGGGGAAGGAGGTCAAGCCTCCCCATGCAGTGGTGTCCCTCTGGGGTGTTAGCCCCTCCCTGGAGCTTTGGTCCCAACCTCCTCATCCAGGATACCCATGCTTGGGCTGTGCCACCCACTCTGTGATGCCCTGATCAAACCAGAGGGATTTCTCCCCTAGGGGAGGCCCAGCCCACATCCTCGCAGCCCATGAGGAATGGGATGTCAGGTCAGGCTGTAAGGCCCAGGTACAGAGCAAAGCTCTCCAGGACTGGAGGACATTCTGAGGTGGGTTCTAGAGAGCTCTGTCCCACGGCACCTACCCAGAGAGGCGTAGGTGTCCTTCAGGTCCTCCTTGTCAATGAAGCCATCTCGGTTCTGATCCATTAGTGTGAATGCCTGAAACCGAGGCCAGGGTCACTGGGTTGCCAGGCTGGCCACACCATGTTAGGACAGGCATCTATTCTCACTGGGTCTGGAGTGAGGCTCACGTAGGGTCTTTTGGTCACCTGCATTACGATTCACAGGGGACCCCTTGGGCAGGAGTTACTGGGTGGAGGGGTCCTGGGACAAAAGCAAAGCCTCACCTCCTTGAACTCCTGGATCTGGGTCTGCTCAAAGTTGGAGAAGACGTTGGATGATGCCCTCTGGGCCCGTAGGCCACCCCCTTCCTTCTTCTTAGTCTTCCTGCTGGCCTAATGTGAGAACACCAAGGCTAAGGGGTCTCCAGGCTGGTGTTTTGGAAGACAACACAGAGGACAGGTGGGCTATGGCACTAGGTGCTCCAGGGGGACCCCAAACCTGGGTCCCTGGGCTGGGGCAGCCCTGACAAGGTCCTAAGAGCACTGTACCCAGGGCTCGTCTTGAGCTTTGTCCTGCTCCATCTGCCATCCAGCCAGGAGCCAGCTGGGCCTGAATGTCCAAGGAGCAAATGGACTGTGCAAGTAGCCAGCAAGTGGGTGGGCCAGTTCTAGGAATCCCTCCAGTGTGAAGGCCAGGACCCTCCATCTTCCAGCCCCAGATGTCACTGAGGCAGCCATGGGGCACAGATCTTCCCCACCTAACACCCTTACACATGTAAACAAACTCAACTCTTGTGCACACACACTCCCACAGAACACACTCATGTAGGCAACACACGTGTACACACAGTCCCAAATGCACACTCACACTCGATCCTGCCCCGGTGGCCTCCTGGCCACACTCACCATGCCTGGTTCTGCCTGATGTGATGGTCTGTGCCCTCCTTGCCCAGGTCACCCGTCTTAAACTCCTACCCAGTCCCCCAGGACAGCTCGGACTCCGGCTGCCGCTCCCTACAAGGACAGGCCCAGGGCCACCCTGGGGACTGGACAACTGCAGAGTGAGCTTTGGCACCTGGCGGGTGACTCAGATGCCGCCATCTTGCCCTGCCCAGCAGGGCCCCCAGCTTCCCAGGCAGCTCACCAAGAAGGCTTTGTTCTCCTGTTTTCTGTGCATCTCCAGGGCCACCTGCATGAGGACCTGGGCAGCTGCAGGAGCCAGAAGAAGGAGTACCTTTCCTAGGTTTGCACAAAGTCACTGTGAGTGGCCTTGGGGGCTGGTGACCAAGTGTTCTCTGAGCATGTTGTGTGCGCCCTCACCTCTCTGCTTCAGTGGCAGAAAAGTCCCAGGGCTCTAGGTATCCCCATGGCAGGGAGCTCCTTGCCTGGCACAGAGTGGAGATAACATTTCTGGGATGGAGGGCCATCCAGATGGGCTGGGCCCTGGACCAAATTCCCCACTACATCATGGCCCAGCAGGCAGAGCCCAGCAGGCAGAGTCTGGGCGGGAGACCTGGTGCCGGATATTAGAGGTCACCACAGGGTCAGGGGCTGGGTGCCCTAGTCCTGGGTTGCGGGGAGTGCAGGTTAGGGGCAGGAAAGGGTGGGAGTCTATAGGCTGAACAGAAGGAGAAGGCCTGGGGGTAGAATGAAGAGGGCAGTCAGGACTGCAGTTTCACACCTGGAGAACAAGCCCTCAGAGCCCCTTGTTCCTGTACCATGGGCGGGGGTAGGCATCAGCAGCAGGGGTCCCCTAGGGCACCTCTGGGAACCACATCACATGTGAGTGCCACCATGGCAGGGGTCCTGCCCCCAGGGGCACACCCCTTCAGTCACATGACACCTCTGAGGTGCTGCCACATGTGATCCCAGGGGCAGACACCATTTGCCTGCCATGAGTATGGGACAACAGGCACCCCGTGGAACTTGGGGAGGCATGACCCACTGCGGGGACCTGGGGGCTCCCTTGGGTTCGGCCTGGAGGACTCCCAGAGGGAGAACATGTGACTAACGTGGGAGACCTGGGCTGGGCTGCATTCCCAGTTGGGCAGGGTCTGACTGTGATGCTTGGAGAGACCCTAGCAGGGCTGTAGGATTGGGACCACAACATTGAGAAGGGAAGACAGGCAGGATCTGTGCTCAGAAGGCCTCTGATGTGGGGAAGGCCAGAAGACACTGGCAGAGCCCCTGGGGAGGTTTTCTGGGTTGGCAGCACTAAAGATAGCCTTGGAGCCTGGCTCCAGGGAGAATATCAGGATTCAAAGTGGACAGCTGGCCCTGACAGGTGCAGAGGTGTCAGCAGGCGGTTCCAGTGTCCTGAGCCAGGTGGGAACCCCCTCAGCCCTCAGGAAGGGCCCAGGGCCAAAGCGAGTCTCCCCCAGCTTCAGGGGTCTTTCCCATGTGTATATGGGCATGTGTGTCCCCCACTGGTCCCCCTACCCCGCCCCACTGGAAGCTACCATTAGGTGGTCCCCTACCAGCACCTTGGCCTCACCTTCAGCCCAAGAGACACTTATTTTTGATTCTGGAAGCAGGAGTTGCTGAGGAGTCTTGTTTATTTTAATATCCAGGGAAGGGAAAACATATTTGTCACCCGAGGTCATCTGCCTAGATGCTCAAGGGCAAGAATGGGGGTGGGGTGGGAGTGGGGGGTGTGCACTCAGCATTACCACATGGCATGTTGGTTGAAGAGGTTTATTTTGTGTCCTGTGGGGTCAGTGTGTGTTTACAGCTTCCTCAGGGAGTAATGAGGGGGCTTGGGAAGGACTTCCCCCAACCCCAGGCCTGGCAGAGGCACCAGTGGATGGCATCAGGCAGGGATCCTCAGAGAGCTCAGAGAAGGGCCTGGTGGCCCTATAGGATGGGCCTCCCTGTTCCCACCCTCAGCCCAGGAAGGAACACAGGTGATTTTCCAGTTTCCCAGCCGGAGGGCTAGAGCCAGGACTCCAGAGCAAGCTGCAGAGCAAGTAGGCTCTGCCCAGGACCCTGGAGGAGGCTGGAAGAACCTCCCTTCCATGCAGATTTACTGAGCAACTGCTTTGTGCCCTGCAGTTTTCATCTCTGCATTCCATTCTCTTTAGATTTATCATTAAGCTCTCTTTGGAAACCGGAGGGTTTGGGAGACTAAGGAAAAGTGGGCTCCCCTCTGGCATACCGGGGGCCCTAGTGAGCCCCGAGCTCTGGTTCTCAGGGAGCTTCTTTCTGGAGCAGTGCAGGGCCCAGGGGATGAATGGTCCTCCTTCCAGACCACCCCCCACCCCCAACACACACCTGGTTGTTTTGGGAACCATGTGTCTGCACAGCCAACACAGTTGGGAAGCTGTCTGGCCACCACCGCTCCATCTTTGGGTAGCCCCTCTGCACACCTGTGGGTGACCTGGTATGTCTTTGCCAGAGCTAACCACAGAAGTGGGACAGAGTAACTCACAGGTGTGGCCTCCTACCCCCACCCACGGTGAGTAGCAGAAGTGAGAGAAGGAGGGCCCATCTGGGGGCTCAGTGGTTCCTGAGGCCCTGGTTGAGGTGGACCTTGGAGCTTGGGACTGCAGGGTCCCCAGGGCAGGAGTCAGGGAGCAGGCTCTACTAGGGTGCTCTTCCCAGGAAGACTCCAGACCCCTGCGCTGGAGAGGCTCCTGCAGTGAGGAAACTCGGCTCTGCTGGAGGACTGAGACTGCGGGCAAGGGGACCTGTAAGGGGCATCTGAGGCAGCGCCGTCCCAGGAAGAAGTTCTGAGGCCACCATGATAAGCCTGGCCTGAGTCCAGAGGGCTTGGCCACAACCCCTCCCCTCCCCTGGGTGAGAGGCCTGGGGCAAGGAGGCCTGCACTAAGGTCACGCACAGTCCCTGGACCCTGGATTCCCAGCCCCAAACCTCGAACCCCTTTCCGGACCATGGGCCCTTCCTGGGCGGTCATGGCAGCTGACCTGGGGTGACCGTGGGCCTCTCCAGCCGCGGGGCGGGAGTGGGGGCTCCTTTCCCGACTCGCCAGCCCTGACAGGAGAGCCCAGGCACTGCAGGAGGATAGAGAGCCACCTACTTTACACTTTGTGAGACTGACTTATATTTTTCAAATATTTGGACCTATAATGGGCGGGCTCCACTGGTGCTCAACCTGGCCTGACAACGTCAGAGGCTGCAGGGAACATGAGGGTAGGCCGGGTTTTACACCCTGCGCAAAACCCACCCCCGCCGCCCAGCCGACACCTGCTTCTCCCGCAATCGCGCATGCGCAGCTGATGCCGAGCCGCGCGCCCGGTGTGGTCCCCGCCCCGAGCGGGCGCATGCTGTTCCACCTCCGTCCACCGGGGGGCGCCGTCCTGCTTCTGTTCGCCGCCGACGGCGCATGCGTTCGCCCTTGTACGCTTTTACGTCTCCGCAGCTTTCTGGGCCCTTGCAGCGTCCTCCTCAGATTGTGCTTCCGGCGTGAAGGTTACGGACAAGATGGTGCCGCCGGTGCCAGTCTCCCCGCTCATCAAGGTGAACTAGGCTTTGCGGCCGTCGCCGGGTGCTCGGCTCCGCGTGCACGACCCCAGAGAGCCCAGGACCCGCGCCCCCGCGGATGCGACCCCCCCACTCCCCGCGCTCCCGGGACCTCCGCCCTGCACCCCCGACCCCGCGGGCTGGGAACCCCCTCCCCGAGACCCGCGCCCGCGTCCCTACTCCCTGAGCTCCCGGGACCCGCGCCCCCGTCCGCACCGCCCGCGCCCCCGACTCCGCGGGTTGGGAATCCCCTCCCGGGAACCCGCGCCCGGGTCCGCACTCCCCGCGCTCCCAGGACCCCCGCCCTGCTCCGCCGATCTCGCGGGCTGGGAACGCCCCCAGTCCCCGCGCTCCCGGGACTCCCGCCCTGCGTCCCCGATCCCGCGGGCTGGGAACTCTCTCCCCAGTCCCCGCGCTCCCGGGAACCCCTGCGCCCCCAGTCCCCGCGCTCCCAGGACCCCCCTGCGTCCCCCGACCCCGCGGGCTGGGAACTCTCTCCCCAGTCCCCGCGCTCCCGGGAACCCCTGCGCCCCCCGTCCCCGCGCTCTGGGGACCGCCTGTCCGCCCGACCCCGCAGGTTGGGAACTCCCTCCCCAGTCCCCGCATTGCCGGGACTGCCTCCCTGCGCTCTCCGACCTCGCGGGCTGGGGATCCCCCCCAGGCCCCGCGCTCCCGGGACTCCCCCCCCGCTTCCCGCACCCTCCTGCCCCGCCTCTGACCGTCTTTTGCCCGCAGCTTGGCCGCTACTCCGCCCTGTTCCTCGGCGTGGCCTATGGAGCCAAGCGCTACAGTGAGTGACCGCGCCGCTGTCTTGGCCCAAGGCAGGGGTGGCACTGGGTCTTCTCAGAGCCAGGGGGGCTCCCCAGAGCCATCTACTAAGCCCCAGCGAAGGGCAAGAAAGGGGGCAGGGTTGGGAGGCCCCAGCCCCAGAAACCCGAGTGAGTTTGACCCCTGAGCGGGGCGGTTGCTTTGGGATTAGCGCAGATGGTCAGGACCCAAAGTGCATTCTGATGCTGGGCACCCCCCGGGAGCTGGAAAACGGCTAGTTCTTGTTGAAAATTGGGGTGCCAAGTGGGTGTTGGAGGAGTGCTGCGGTCAGACGCGAGCAGCCTCTGGTGGCCTCGATTGCCGAGCAGAGAAGGGCGGGGAGGTGGTGGGGCATCTGGTGGGGCGTCTCGGGTGCTGGTAGGCGGGGCCCTGCAGCTGCCCTCTGGGTTGGGCTCTTTGCTGAGCAGGGAAAGTCAGGCCTTAATCCACGGGGAAGGAAAAGAATGGAGAGCACATGCATCAGGCATTCACGTGCACTGAATTCCTTTTATGCAGCGTTTTGGTGAAGACACTGAAAGTACCTTCCCATCTTCATGCTTTCCTTACACAGGTTACCTGAAACCTCGGGCAGAAGAGGAGAGGAGGATAGCCGCTGAGGAGAAAAAGAAGCAGGATGAACGGAAACGGATTGAGAGAGAACTGGCAGAAGGTACTGGAGTTACTGCATCTTACGGCCTTGTCCTCTGCCCAGACTTGAGAAACATACAGGTGCTGCTTCAGGTGAACCCCACAGTGGGGGTTAGGAGCTGCCTCCTTTCTTCCAGCACTGGCCAGTGGGTCCTCTGCGGGAGGGAGAGATGCAGCAGGGCCGTGGATGTTGGGGGACACGGTGACACCTTGCCTTGGGCAAGGCCCACCAGGTCCCTAGGCCTTGGAGGTTAGTTGTCTGGGAATGTGCCACCCTCAGAGGGGCCCACAGGACTGGAACCAGGTACGCATCCCCCACTGAGTGCTGTGGCAGGCTGCAGTCAGTGTGCAGGGACAAGAGTTGAGGCAGAGCATGGTCGGGCTCTCCACTGTAGCTAGATCCTGGGTTGTTGAGCACTGAACATGTGAAGTAGTCCTTTTGGATTGCCTGAGCGTGTAATAACACGAGTGTTTTCCTTTGAACCTTTCAGCCCAAGACGACAGCATACTAAAGTGAGCCTGCCTTTCTCTGGAATGGTGTGGATGAATAAAGCTTTCTGTGTTTGATGCTCTCCTTTTTTGTCGCCAGTTGTCTGATTTCCGGACTCCAGCTCAGCAGTTGTGCTCTGTCCTCCATTTCTGTGGGGTGGGGATGGGGAGTGGGTTTCAGAAGAACTGGGCACCTATCACAGACCCAGAGGGCAGTGCACAGACGGGCCGGGAACACAGAAATTCTGTCACCTGTTCTCTGGGGTGTCTGACTGGGGACGCCCAAAGGGAGCAGTTTAAACCCCACACAGCCAGCTTGGGTATTGCGGCTGCTGCTTGGTCTTCAGTGAGCCCAGACCCTTGATGGGCCGTGCAAATGCCGGGGACCTGGATCTTCATCCCCCTGTCAGGAGCCCTCCCCTCGACCCTAAGGAAGGACCCCTAAGGAAGGACCGTGGGCTTTTGGGGATCAGGCTGGGGTGCTGCATAAAGCTCTGTAGTGGGCTTGGGCTCTTGCTGAGCTGACAGCCAGGTTCTGCCCCTCCTTGCTGTGCTCTTCCAGCCTCTGAGGCCTGGTGTTGGCATGTGCTCTTTCCTAGCCCCAGGCCTTGAGCAAATTTCCCTGAGCCCAAGTTTTGTTGATAAAGTGAATTCATTTGCAAATGTGAGGGGGCAGATGAGAAGCAGCGGATAAGCACTTTAAACCCTTGGTTTTAGTTCTGGTGAAGGTTGAGTGAGCCCAGCTCAGTTCCTTCCGGTTGGCTGGTGCGGAGTCCCTTGGGAGGATGGCCTGGCCCTAATCATGGACTGTCATCAGGTGTCCCCACTGAGATGCGAACTGCCTCTTTCCTGTGACTGGACGGCTGTGGGGGGTGGCTCCCCCCTCCCCATTCTCCCCTCACCACCTGCCCAGGAGCTCAGGAGCTCTGGAGGCGGGCTTGAGTGGCATCTGAACTGGCCTTTCCGCAACCAGTCTAATCAGGCAGCTGAGGAGTTTGCTGTGGGGTTAAGTGCAGTGTCGGGAACAAACGATTTGGAGCTCACATTATCAGGACTTTAACAGTCCTTAACCTCCACCAGATACTTAGTACCCATTTCACGTGTGAGTCGTGCGTTTGGGTCTCGCTGTGCTGGTGCACAAACAAAGGGCACCCTCACTTGTACGGGACTTGGGCAGACCCCAGCCACGGCAGTGTGCTCCCCCGACTCCATGCAGAGGGCTGTTGCACGTGTTTTTGCGCAGGTCACTCCTGGCCTTGACCTTTTGGCAGAATTTTCTGATGGGTCCTACGTGATGTGCCCTCCACCATAATTTCTGCTGTATTAAAGAAAAGGGCAACTTGTTTTCTTTTTATTTTATTCTGAATTTCTGGTCATATTTCCTCCCAACCAGACAGCCAACAGCATCTTTGTATCTCATCGACCCGTATACACATAAATACATGTGCAGTTGGGGATCCCACCCAGAGCTTTCCGACTCGCAGTTCACAGACCCTTTCCAAACATCTCTGGTATTGCTGTGTACCCAAAAGATGGATGAGTGTGAAGTACGGTAAACTGTTTATTCATAGTTGACTTTAGTTTATAAAAACATAAATCTTAAAAAAATTTCAAAATACCCAAAATTGTCTTCAGTCATTTTCTTGGGCTTCTTAACCTGTAGCAAGCAGAGGTGGAGTCCCAGCGGGTGAATGGACTGGGGCGCCATCAGAACACACAGCGGCTCACAGGATGCAGCAGGTCGAAGACTTGGGTGGGGGGCCGCCGTTGCAAATCTCCGTGCCCGCTGCAAGAGAAACAAGATGGTGAGAGGACTGTGCACTGGCCTCGCGCCTTCTGCCCAGTGTCCTCAGCCAGCCCCGTGGGAGGAAGGGCAGAGTGTGGGACCTGCGGTCAGCCTAAGCCGATTAGCCTAGCCAGGGCTCAGCCTTTCTTATCTTGTTCTTGTGACACTTTCAGTTCTGGCCCCCTCAAGCCCAGAACCGTCCGGACATCGGTTTCCTCCCCACAGCAGGAAATAGCAACAAAAGTCCCAGGGCTGAAGTGGCCATGCACGGGCAAATACCATGGCAACAACATCAGGGATTCCATCTGGGGGGTGTGCCGGCCCCTCACGATGAGGCCACGTGAGCCACATTCCCACAAGGGGACGCAGTGGTGGGGGGTGAGCAGGTAAACAAAGGCTCTGACACAGTACAGGGAAAGATGTCATGTACGCTTGACTCAGCTCACTTAATTTCTTTTTTTAGGTCTTCTGTTTTTGTTAAGATTTTATTCATTTATTTGAGAGAGCGTGCGCGTGTGCACGAGAAGGGGGAGGGCCCGAGGGAGAAGCAGGCTCCCTGCTGAGCGCAGAGCCCACCGTGGAGCTCGACCCAGGACCCCGAGATCATGACCGGAACCGGAGTCAGATGGGTGCCCTTAGGTCTTCTGTTTGGTTTCTGAGGGTAGATGGAAGTGGAGATTTTCCTAAGTTATTTAGGAGAAAACTGCTGCTTGGTGGTGGAAGAAAGCTGCTGAGAGTTTCCGATGTTTCCTCCCTTTATCAAGGAAGTAACATTCAAATAGCTACTTGGTTAGAGAAAATGAGAGTCTCTGGCGAGGAACAAGGAGATCCCGCAGTCCGGGTTGTTGACTGCACTGCGCCCACAGGCCCGATGCCTCTGCAGGGAGGAACCCAGCTCACCAGCCCCAGCACCTCGGCCACCGGCCTGTCCGCCAGAGTCAGCTCTTGCTTAACCTCCGTCCCTTCGCACACTTCCATGTGGGGACTAACCATGTGCCCGCCCCGCTGCCCACACCTTTCTTGGCTGTTGTCTTGTCCTCCTGTTGCTGCTTCTGCTCCTCCAGGGCCTTGACTTTGGCCTCATACTCGTCAGCCAGGGCCTTCCACTCCTTTCTGTTGTTCTGCAGTCGGTCGAACATGGGCAGGATCTCTTCATGGAAACGGGAGAACTCCTGGACCGGGAAGACAGGGAATCAAGAAGTCGGGCCACACTCCTGACTGTTCCTAGGCAGCTGGGGCAGGTGGCCTCCCCACATCTTGGCCCTTGCTGGCACCAGCCTGTCCCCCCACACCCTGCCCCACTCACCCAAGAGGAGAACCTGGGAGGGGGCCTGTCTGAGGGAGAAGGGAAGGCCACTGAGATGTTACTTTCCCAGCAAAGCCCAGGAGACAGAGAAGAGAGGATGGGGAGGGCACAGACGGTCTTAGTGGGGTAAGGACCCCAAGAATGGAGTAGAAAATATCAATGGCAGAAGGGGAGTCCCTTGGCAGAAGGGGTGGGAAGTCTCAGGCAGACATGCCGGTCTTGCAGCCCCTTCTCTGGTCTCTTCTACGTACATCACACATACATGCACACACAAACACACACATGAGCCATGGAGTGTGTGGGTGGACTTGGGGAAGGCAGTGAGAGGGGAGCGATGTGGTGGGGCTGTGACCTGTGAGCTTCAGGACTGGGATGTCCATCCTGGTCCCGCCTTCCTTCTCAGCACTTACAGCCCCACTGAGGGGGCAGCAAAGGGAGCTGGGATTTCAGTAAGGGGAAGCCCAGGTGCTGTGGTGGTCAAGGTGGGGAGTGGGACTGGTCCAGTCAGGGGTAACTTTACTCAGAAGCAGACAACCTCCTCATCACAGCCCCCAGGACCAGATGGAGTGGAGCCCATGGGCATGTTGGGCATCACTTGGGAGGGGCTCTGCAGTCAGACCCCCCGACACACTCCCTGAACAGTCCTCTGGGCTGTGAAGTCACAGTGCGTGTGTCCTCGGCACAATGTTCCCTGGTCACTCATGTGCAACATGTGTTTGCTGGGTGAGGCATTCCCAGCTGTGACAGGTGGACCCCTCCCTGTCCTCCTGGGTTCACAGGCATTGAACAAATGCACCTGCAGATAAGCTGCAGGCCATGAGTGGGGGTGCCCTAGATGGGGTTTGGGGAAGGGACATGTGAGGTGAGACCTCATGGTGAGTGGGAGGACCTCCCAGAGGGTGGAGACCTGTGGGAAAGCATGAAGAGCTTCTGAGGAACTGGTTAGGGGAAAGTGGGAAGGGACTCCTTGGGGTGACACTGAGGATTTCAGATTTTAAGTGCAAGGATGAGGAGATGGGGGCTGTGGCAGGCCAGGCCATTGGGTGAACCCACACCAGCAACCCCCTTCCTCCTGTGAGCCTAGCCAGGCCCCGCACCACCCTGCTCACCTTGTACACGAATGTGCACACGAAGTCGATGAAGCCAACTTGTAGTTTGGGGAGCTCAGCTGCCTTGTTCCGGTCCATCATTGGCTTGTGGGGGGAGCAGAGATACCTCCTCTGAGCCCGCAGGATTCACTCAGCCCCACCCAGCTCAGATGAACTTGTCCACAGAGACACAGATGAAGCAGTGTCCATGGGATGAAGGTGGAGCCTCTGGTCTTGGGGCTTAGCCTGCCTTGATAGATGCTGGCCCTTGAAAGGGGACAGCCAGGATGCCCCTCCCCGCTCTGAGCCATCTGGTAGTTCCAGGGCTGAGTCCACCATGATGCTCCCCAGTTGCAGGTCCCCTGAGCGCCTTCCTCCCGCTTCCTTGGGAACTATCCATGGTGCTAACTCAAGACTTGGCTTGAGAGCCCTGTGGGGGCAAACTCCAGATGCCCTTGGAGGGACTATCCTTGGTGTCCACATACTCCAGACCCCCTGAGCTGTTCCTTGCAGGTTTATCCTTCATAGCTACCCACTGTCTGGAGCTCCACGTAGCAACGGTGAGCCATGCAGGAACTAGAGGCCTGCCCTGTCCCCAAGGGACTTGGCTGGTTGGTCAGGACACCCTTTCCTGCAGGCTGTCCCTGGCCCCAAAGCCTTCTCCACCCTGTGATCAGGCAGCTATCCACTGACTGGAGTTGACTTGTAAAACAAGCCCTCTTTCCATCTCTTCCACCTGCTGTTGGACAATGCTATGCTGTCCTCGTCCCCTTGGATCCTATGCAAGTGCCATTGTGGTCTAGCAGCATGTTCCTGGCCCCACATTGCTGGCCTGAAAATCTCAGCATCTTCCATCTATCACGGTGTGGGCCCTGGACTCCAGCAGCTGGCCTTCTCTGGCACCGTACTCTCCCCACTTGAGGGCCTTCCTGGAGCATCTTGCAGCCTGGCTGAGGTTCACTGTGGAGCTGCCTGGGCCATGGAGGCCCCAGGTGATGGGCCACAGCCTGCCTCGGCCACTTTTGACAATGACTTTCCATTTCTGTATGAGCCTCACAGCTTTATCCAAACCCTGTTTTTTTCTACAACTTTACCCAGATCCCAAGCTACCTAAATTTACGCTCAGCTCATGTCACATGACCGATCCCACAAAGTGAGACTGAGGTCCTGGGACCCCCAAATCCCCAGGGGTCCTCTGTTTGTACCAAGAGAAGCCAGAGGTTCCCAAGGACCACAGTAGGGGTAGAAGATTCTGGAAGTAACACTCACAATGGGCTGCTGATCCAGAACTGTCCTTTCCAAGTCACCTTGTTCCCAGAACTCAGCTGCCACCAGCAAAGCAACCTGGGTGGGGGGTGGACATAAAAGGCAGTCATCCTGTGGAGTTCATCACTTGGTCAGAAGTTGACAAAGGAGGCTCCTGCCAGGAGCCTCTGTGCCCTCAGTCTCTGCCCCAGACCCTCTGGGACCCCTACTCTTCAGGCTGGGCCTGATGCACGGTGAGCACATTGGTGCTTTCCAATGTGGCGGCCACGAGCCCAGCCCCAGAGCAGGGGGCAGCTCTCAGTACTACTTGCAAATGAAGGTTCTGTCCCCCCTTCTCAGGCTTCCCCTAGATGCAATCTCAAGAGGCAATGACAAGAGGTGGGGGCTCTGCATGACTTCTGACCTTGCTCTGGACTTCCCAGGGCTTGGTGATGGCGGACAGGTCACACGCAGTCATCATCATGGCCCTGCAGGCAGATGAAGCTCCAGGTGTGCCCAGGCTGGCCTCCCTCCCTCCCCTCCACCTCCACCTCTGGGCACCTCTTCCAGTAGTAGACCTCTCACTTTACACACCCACTCCAACCCACCCCTCATACATGACCTCCCTCTCCCCCTTGCCGCCACAAACTAAAACCAAGTCTTTATTGGGCAGCTCCAAGTGCCCGTGATTTACACATTTTTTCTTGTTGGACCTCTGGGACAGGCCTGGAGGAGGACCGTAGTTCTGAATCTCCATTTTGGAGATGTATCAGTGAAGGTTCATGAATAAGTAAATTATTGCCAAATCCACAAACTAAGGAAATGGACTCTCTGACCCCAAATCCTGTACTGTCTCCCCTGAAAATGAGGAGCAAGTAAGATGGAGCATTTATTTTGACGATTTATCAAAGCCATTTAGAGATGAGCTGCTCTTGTTGTGGCTCATTCGGGGGCCTGGGGTCTCCTCGTTTGGGGAGGGGGTTTGAGGATTAACCAGCACGGAGATGGTTCCTGCCGCCCCCACCCCCATCATAGCTCACATGACTATCTCCTTCCGCGTTGTCTCCAGGGACAGGTACTCCACCCAGCTCTTCTTGTCCTCATAGTTCTTAGACTCATCCACAATCTTCTGGAACATTGTCCTCTTCCTGAACCCCAAGAACAAAGAGAGAGAGTCGGCCCCCACCCTCTAACCCCATGCAGGACACCCCCTCCTCCTTGATCCTAACCCCACCCACCCTTCTAGGAGAGAAACCGAGGCAAAGAGCTCAGGCCCTGCGGGGCCGCTGGGCTGGCAAGGGTCTTCTAGGAGCCCCAGGTCCCTCCCCACCCCCCAGCCAGGCTGCTGTCTTGCCTCCCCCCCGGGCGGCCACCCACTTGAAGTAGAGCGCCAGGTCCGTGGCAATGATGGCTATGTCCATGAGATGGATCACATGCTCGTGCTGTCGCCGGTTCAGGTTCTGGTAGATGTTCAGGGACTGCGGGAAGGGTTAGGTTCCCAGTCTGTCCCTGCCCCCTCCCAGGATCTGTCTGTCTGACCCTGGCATGTCGCTGGCCTGCTCCTACCGGCAGGTGACAGGTCGTGGGTACCGGACCCAGCTGGCCTTGCACGCCCTCCCCACCACTGCCTGACCCCTGAGGCCACCCCACCCCGCGGTGGGTGCATTTCCAAGTTCAAATCCAACCCATCGCCGCTGACCCTCCTCCAGCCCCCGCGGGGCCTGGCTCGCGGGTCACCACGCCCTGTGAGGTGCAGGCGATGGTCAGTCAGAAATACGGAGAAATACCCTGAGTGAGGAGTGGGACACAAACCTCCTCGGAGAGCAGGAACTTCCCGAACTCCAGGTGGTGCCGTTCCAAAATCGAGGAACCGTGGAGCTTGGCTAAGGGATTCTGGGATCTGTTACGGGGGTTGTATTAAAATCACAGTTTGGCCAGAAGCCCCCAGAGAGGCTGGTTGTGGCTTCGGGGCCCCCGAACTTCCCTCCTCGCCAGGTAAGGGGCACCCCCCAGGGAGCTCTACGCAGGCCCCTCCCTGGGCCGCTGTCACAAAGTCTCCCTCAGAGCGACCCGGGCACCCAGCTGTGCTGCCTACTTCATCTGGTACAGATTGTTGGTGCCACGGTGGTCGATGTCGTGGCACAGGCCGGCGGTCACCATGGCGAAGGCCTCCAGGTCCGTGTAGTAGCTCTTCAGCTTGCCCGTCTGAGGACGTGGGCACCCACAGCTGTGCGGTGCCGCTAACACCTCCCCCTCCCTCCCTTCCCTGCTCCACGGGGTGCGGGCAAGCAGGGTGGGGGAGGGATCCGGGCCTCGCCCAGGTGCCCTCCGTTACTGCCGGGGCTGGGGGTGTGCCGGTCCCAGGGGGAGGCACCCCCTCTACTCCTCTGCCCTTGAAGGCCCCCACCTCCCGCGCAGAGGCCCCCCCAAGGGCCAGGAGGGTCTTCACAAGCCTGACCAGGTGGCGGGTGGGGGGCTGGTTAGGGCGGCATCTGCCACGCCCCTGCTGCGGCACGCACCATGAGTAGCGTGAACATGGTCTGGGCCACATTGAAGCCATGACGCCAGTTGTGGTAGGTGATTCTCCGGTACCCTTTGCTCACGGAAAACAGAAACCGCACCAGGACCTGAGGGGAGTCAGGAGAAACACGGGCTCTGAGCGCCAAACATGCTAGTAGCTTGGTGTGAAGGCCTGCTCGCTCCCGTACGCGAGGCCCCCGTGACCCTTCCTGTCCCGGCGAGTCACTGCTGGCCCCTGACCGCCCTCCTGGGTGGGAGGTACCTTGCTTGACACCTGCGGGGTGGACGAGGGGCAGCCTGAGGGGGCCAGGGTCAAAGCTAAGAACAACTCCAGCATTCATGGGGCCTCCAACCTATTGCCCAGCCCAGAATTGGGAGGACCCCAGGCAAGGGGCATGGGATGTTCTAGAAGAAAAGGTCTGTTTTAGGCAAGGGTGTTTGAATGGGGCACAATGTGTGGGCACTTGGCATGGACGATGGAGAAATAAAATGTTGGCTAAGGGTCCAGAGATCAAGGGGCAGGCCCAGGGATGTGAGCCTTTTCCAGCAGGGCAGTCTCTCTGGACAACAGATGTGGGCCAAAGGAGTGTCTTACTGCTTCCACTGTGATTTTTAGTGTCAGAAAATGATTCCGAAATTTTAAAAAATTCTACTAATCATTTGTCTACTTTTTTCTTTTGTGTTTTCCTTTAGTATTTAGCAAAATTTCTTTTGAAAATGCCAGCATGCTGCGCCTGTTCTCAGGGGGGCATGAGGAAGCATGGTTTCCTCCTTGCATGGTGGGGAAGCAGACGCTCCCTGAGGGGTGAGGGTGAAGACCGCACAACAGCCAGGGAACTATGGGAACGCAGCAGGGCTCAGGGCAGCGCTGGAAGGACCACCCTCCTCCCTGGGACGACCTCTGCGGGGCTCTCTGCATTCAAACCAAGAGGATGCCCTTTGCTTTCTGCACAGCTCATGGGCTCCTATATCCTCTCCACCCCACGCCAAAACCCCACTAGGGCCCAATGATGCACTTGATCGACTTGTCTGGAACAACCATTTACCAAACGTTCTATCCATCATTCTACCCATCGATACATTCATTTAGTCATTTATTCTAAGCACAGTTGCTGTGTGTATTCTGTAATGAACATGGCTGTCCCCAAACTTTCTGTAGGACCTAGGACCTCGGACCACATCTCTCCCACCTCTTGGGGGATTTGGGATCCCCCCAACCATGTCCGAATTCTACCTCCCAGTGGATCTGGGACCCTTCACCATGGTCCCTCCCCCCCTGGTGGATCTGGGACCCTTCACCACAGCCCCCCACCCCCTGGTGGATCTGGGACCCTTCACCACAGCCCC
>NC_138370.1:178382891-178421230 GCF_054177405.1 Leptonychotes weddellii
CACAACCTCACATGCACACATGGACGTGCACACAGAGCATACACACAAACTCACATGCACACATGGACGTGCACACGTAACCCACACTCACATAGTTACACTCAACCTCACATGCACACATGGACGTGCACACAGAGCATACACACAAACTCACATGCACACATGGATGTGCACACGTAACCCACACTCACATAGTTACACTCAACCTCACATGCACACATGGACGTGCACACGTAACCCACACTCACATAGTCACACACAAACTCACATGCACACATGGATGTGCACACAGAGCATACACCACATCCACATAGTTACACACAACTACGCATGCACTTTATGTACACACATGCAGACCATCGCTGACACTCGTGGGACACACATTACACATTTGGTTTACACTTGTCCTCATTCTGTCCGTGTCCCACTCAAGCCCACACACAAACTGGGCCCCATACTCCTTCACATGTATGCACACCCAGGCCAGTACACACACACACACACACACACACAACTGTGACAAGTCACGGTCACAGCCAAGCCATGAGCAGGGACTTGGCACACAACCCTGTGAAAAGGCCCAGTTATCACCCCTTGTGACCGGTGGGGAAACTGAAGCATGGCTGGGCTGGGTAGTGTGTACCAGATTGGATGTACAGTACGTGGCAGAAGTATCTGCCATGCTCCCTTGTACTTGTCACACTGCCTTTCTCACACTCATGCACACAGGTGTGCACACACACTGCACATACACGTATGCATGGTCCCACATGGGAGACGCTACAGTGATTTAAGGGTGGGGCAGCAGAAGGACAGATGCTGGCCATTCCCACTGGGCTGATGACCCTCATCGGGAGATCTGCACCTGCCCCCACCCGGCCCCGGAGCATGCGCTGGAGTCAGGGGAGGCAGCAGACAAGCGCTCAGAGCCTGCCCTCCAGAGCAGTCAGGTAGCCAGCCAGCCCACAACCATCTGTCCCCACTGCCCCACACCCTTCCCATAGCCCTCCCTCTCCCATCCTCGGTCAGGCTGGGACAGGCCCCTTCCCACCCTGGAGTTGGAGTTGGAACCAGGGAAACAGAGGTATGCGGGCTGGGCCTGTCCCCCCTCCACCATGACTCACACGGCCATCGGGTGTGCGTGGGCCTGAGTACTGCTGGGCTTCTCCCATTAGCACAGGCCACACGTCAAAGAATTCCTGAGCAGAGAAGAGAAGGGACAGAGTCAGTGAGTCAGCACAGGAGCAGGACAAGGCTGGCCAGGAGGCCTGTGGAGCACTGAGACCTCACCTTCTCCTTGGTCATGTCCAGGAGGCCCACCGAGTACCGGTCACAGTTCAGATAGGCCCGCACAGTGTAGAAGGCCTTGTGGAACTGCCTCTCGATGTCTGTCAGTTCCTCAAACACCTTGTTAGCTGACCACAGAAGCACCTGTTGGGGGGGGTGCAGCTGTGAGCCTGTAGTCACACACACACACACACACACACACACACACACCTGGGTGACCACAGTAACACCTGGGTCACACCTGTGAGCCTGTGGCCACCCCTCCCCCACAAACACCTGGGTGCCCACAGCAGCACCTGGGTGGGGGGGACACTTGTGAGCCTATGGCCACCCTTCCCCCACACACACCTGGGTAATCACAGCAGCACCTGGGGGGGGACACCTGTGAGCCTGTGGCCACCCCTCCCCCCCACACACCTGGGTGCCCACAGCAGCGCCTGGGGGAGGGGGAACACCCGTGAGCCTGTGGCCATCCCTCCCTCCCACACACCTAGGTAATCACAGCAGCACCTGGGGGGGGACACCAGTGAGCGATGGCCACCTCTCCCCCACAAACACCTGGGTGCCCACAGCAGCACCTGGGGGGGACACTTGTGAGCCTGTGGCCACCCCTCCCCCACACACACCTGGGTGACCACAGCAGCACCTGGGGGAGGCATACCTGTGAACCTGTGGCCACCCCCCAGAACACACATACCTATGTGACCACAGCATGTGGGGGGGCACACCTGTGAACCTGTGGCCATACCCCCTCCACACCTATGTGACACCCAGCACACATGTGCACATGCGTCTGACCACAGAGCTCCAGAGGGACGCTGGTTGATGGTGCCCCTCCCAACAGCATCTCCACAGAGTGCCATCACCCGGGGTTTCATCCAAGCACATGATTACCTGCTCCTTGACCCAGGTGCCCCTAAACCTGTTGGAAGGTAAAGCCTCCAAGCTTTGGCCACATCATTGCCACTTACTGTCTGGTGCTGGCCTCAAGCTGGGTTATTGAGTGAAAGTGAATGCATTAAAATTTAAAGGCAAAACTCTGACCAACCTGCCTTACCTAATCAGCCTTGAGAAGCTGGGTTTTGAGAGCATGGATTCAGTGCATTTTGGATGCCACAAAATGAGTTGAGAGTGATAGTTCAATGACATGCTCCATGAAGCCCTGGCCAGATCCTCCCCAGGACATCAACCCACAACTGAACCCCAAGCTGCTGTCCAGGATCACTGGCCAGGCTCAGATGAACTCCATGAGGCTCTCCCCTCACTTGCTTGGGTCGAGTTTCTTGGTTTCCTTAGCCACTGCCCAAAGACAGGTGCCTCTAGGCTGCCCCACTCACCACCTCACGTATCTTCTGGCCTGTAATAAGTGTTGCCTGGGGCCAAGCCTTCCCTGCCACCATGATTCTTCCTTGCACGGCTCCCCTCCTGCCAGTCCTTCTCAGGCCCTCTGCAGCTCCCTACCTTTTGCTCTGGAGACCCCACTTGCTCTGAAGTGCTCTCACCAGGAGGCAGCTTAACCCTAATGCTCTCCATTAGTGTACAAGGCTCATGGAGACCTCTTCCCACCCACCACTCTCCATTGGTGGAGGAGGCTTTCCTGGTGGCCTGGCCCTGCCCCCTCTCTGCCCATCGTTCACCAAGGAACTCCCATGTGCCCTTAGCACTCACTCTGACTGACCACAGGGCCTTTGATTAAGCTCTGTCCTCTGTATTCATAGCACTCATTCCAGGGCTTCCTCATATTTGAGTCTCAGCCTAAAGTCATCTTTGGAAGGCCTATCCTGAGCACCTGCCAAACCTGATCGTTACAACACCTTTTCATTCTGACCTCATGGAGGCACAATCTCATTGTCTCCCCACTCCAACACATGAGGCCAGAAGGTGCAGATTTTCCATGGCTAGCACAGTACCTCACACCTGAGCACCTTGCACCTGTGTGTTTGTTGATTGCATGGAAGGCTGTGAGGTTCGAAGTCCTAAGGCAGACTGTCTGAATTCCAGGTCCTGGAGCCAGATGCTACCTGGACGTCGGCACAAGCACAGCAGGGGAGGGCAGGACTCTGTGTCATTCATGCACTGCACTGTGTCTCTTTCACCTTTGAGCTGCTGGCTTAGCACCCCAGTCCTCCATGGCTAATGGCTTGGATACAGAACTCTTCACCCTCTTCCTCCACATCTAGCGAGTAAGGGTGCTGATCTGCTTCTCCTCAGCTCTGTGACCTGAGGAAGGTTGGCTAACTTCCAGACCTCAGTCTCCCCACCTATAAAATGGGGATAATGATGTCTTCCCCTCAGGATGCTGGGAGGAAGAATGGTGGAAGAGGAGTCAGGCTCTCAGAAGAGTGCCTAGTTTTTAGGAGTCCCATGTGTGAGCGTGAGCATGTGTATGAGTGTGCATGTGAGTTAATCATCTGTGTGTCTAACCCACAGATACTCCCTGAGGGCCCTCTGTGTACAAAGCCCTGGTTAGGACCAGAACACACACCAGAGAGGGAAGAATGGGGGGAGGCCAGGGCTCAGAGATGTCTAGGACAGCTGGAGATCTCGTGGTCCTGCTGGAGTGCAGGGAGGGGGTGTGTGTCTGGGCAGCACATCTAATTTTTGAGCTACCTGAATACTTTGGTGCCCAAGGCCTGTTCCCCAGGAGGGAGACAATGGGGAGGAGAAGGCCGTGTACCTCACAGCACAGTGCCTAAGGGAGACTCTCCCTGACTCCCCACCTCGTCCCATCCCTCCATCCTGGCAGAGCGCCTCCTGTCATACCCTGCCCCTCCCCTGCTCCCATCAGACCAGGAACTAGTCATCACGTGCTGGTCTGTGCTCTGAAGCAGGTTCTCATATGGCTGAGGAAATAGGGGCTCAGGCACCTCACCAAGGGCCTCTGCCCTTCCTCTCTCTTCCCGTTTCTTTTTTAGCTTTCTGAGTTGAGTCCGGCACACAGAAAGCAAGTGAGGTAGGACACAGCTGGATGAAATTTCATGTCAGCAAACACCTGTGTAGTCAGACTTTAGAGCACCCGGTCAGCACAGCACCCTCCCCGTCCCCGCCAGGCTCTTCTGAGCTCCAGCCCTGAGTGTTCTGGAACTTCATCTAGGTGTCTTCATGCGCTGCCTGTCTTGTGTCACTCTGGGCTGGTTCTTCCTGAATCTCCAGTGGTTTGGGCCTCCTGGACACCCTCTCAACCACTGCCTAGATCCCAACCTGGGAGCTTCTGAGCCTGCTCCTGCTCATCCCATTCCCAGGACAGCCTCTCTCTGCCCTGGCCTCCAGACCAAGGAGGGCCTGGACCCTGGCTGACACCCTCCATGTTGCCTGCTAGAGATTAGCAGGCCAGAACCCTCAGGGAGCTGCCATAAGGACCAGTGGATGGGCCTCAGACTTTCTTTCTTTCTTTTTTTTTTTTTTTAATTTTATTTATTTACTTGACAGAAAGCAAGACAGCACAAGCAGGGGGAGAAGCAGAGGGAGAGGGAGAAGCAGACTTCCCGCTGAACAGGGAGCCCGATGTGGGGTTTGATCCCAGGACCCCGGGACCACGACCTGACCTGAAGGCAGATGCTTAACCATTTGAGCCACACAGGCGCCCCCCCCCTTTTTTTTAAAGCAGACTCCACACCCAGTGTGGAGCCCAATGAGGGGCTTGAACTCACGACCCTGAGATTAAGACCTGAGCCGAAATCAAGAGTGTGCCACCCAGGCACTCCAGGCCTCAGACTTTCTTTCTTTCTTTTTTTTTAAAAAAGATGTTATTTATTCATTTATTTGAGAGAGCGAGAATGAGAGAGAGAGAGAGAGAGCACATGAGAGAGGGGAGGGTCAGAGGGAGAAGCAGACTCCCCACTGAGCAGGGAGCCCCATGCGGGACTCGATCCCAGGACTCCAGGATCATGACCTGAGCCAAAGGCAGACGCTTAACCGTCTGAGCCACCCAGGCGCCCCAAGACTTTTTTTTTTTTTTTTAAAGATTTTATTTATTTATTTGAGACAGAGAGAATGAGAGAGAGAGAGCACATGAGAGGGGGTAGGGTCAGAGGGAGAAGCAGACTCCCCGCTGAGCAGGAAGCCCAATGCAGGACTCGATCACGGGACTCCAGGATCATGACCTGAGCCGAAGGCAGTCGCTTAACCGACTGAGCCACCCAGGCGCCCAGGCCTCAGACTTTCAAGACAAGTTAGAAACTCAGATTCTTAAGTGAAATCTCGTCTTTAAAATATAGGAAACTTGTTGAGTCAGACTAGGGCCCTGTGTGGCTCACCAAAGGCCTCTGCCTTTCCCCTGTCCCCTCTTTCAGGGTGCAACTCACACCTCATCTTTTGGGTCTTGAGCCCTCCCTGGGGAGTGGTCACCCCTCTTGTCCTTAAGCCTGTCCTCAACACACAGCACTCAGTGCCACCACTTGTTATGTGAACCAAACCCTAGGTGATTGAGTGACCAGGAGCCATGGTCACCTGGGTGCTGAGGTATTGCCCTTCATGGATTCATGCTCCAAAATGAGAAACCTGGGGGCAACGGTGAGGGGCCCCCTGCTGACTTTGGAAATAAGGGGCATCCAACTGCATTTGGGGACAGACAACACAGCTTGCAAAGCCTTTGGAAGGAGAAGGCTGGCCTTTCGAGGCCCAGCCTGACACTCGCACTCCAGGAGGGGTGTGTCAGGATGCCTGGAAGGTGGAGGGCAGACAGGAAAGGTGACCCAGTGAACTCCGGTCGGCCTTGGCTCCCAAGGCTCTTACTGAGTGGTAAGCTCCTGAGAGCTGGTTGTTCAATCATCAGGAATTTTGAGGGCCAGTTATTAAACCCAGCCATTATTAAAGTTAAATGATGTGAACTTAACAATTAAGAAAATTATGTTAAGGCAAAGGTATAAGTACGCAACCTCATTGTTTCCTTGTTATTTCACTATTATCCATGCTCCTGAGGTTACTTATGGTGGGAAGATGATCTGCTCTATGGCACGTCTCTTCCCAACTGTGTCCAGCGATATCACGGTGGGGGCTTCACTGCCCAGGGCGGAGAGGCATGCCAGCGCCCCCCTTTGCTTCCAGACTCACATATCCTGACTTCTGAGCATTTCCACTTGTTCACATAACAAGAATATGAGGCCAGCAGTTGAGCACGTGTGCTGTCTATATGGCCTTCTGAAACTGTCCTGTCCTGGGAGGGGCAGTGCGTGTCCTCTGGTCTTCACAGTGAGCCAGCAGGCCATGGGCACATGGACAGCCTAGGAGGTCAGAGAGGCCAGAACCCTCACCAATGGGGCCCTTCATCTAGCTTTTGGTGCAATCTGGACAGTTGACCAGTGGGAATCATTCAGCTAAAACTGATCAGTGTGAAGCAGTAGATCAGGGAGAAATTCCAACATCCCTGGCCGAACCTAATGTTTACCTTGTCGCTTCTGTTACCTCTCGCCAAAGTGGCTTAGCTGCTTTCAGGAAGGCATTAGCAGAAGCCCCTGAGTGGAGTCTGCAAGAAGGGTGCTCAGTAGTTCTTTTTTTTTTTTTTTTTTTAAAGATTTTATTTATTTATTTGAGACAGAGAGAATGAGAGACAGAGAGCATGAGAGGGAGGAGGGTCAGAGGGAGAAGCAGACTCCCCGCCGAGCAGGGAGCCCGATGCCGGACTCGATCCCGGGACTCCAGGATCATGACCTGAGCCGAAGGCAGTCGCTTAACCAACTGAGCCACCCAGGCGCCCCGGGTGCTCAGCAGTTCTTGACTGGAGGATGGAGGGCAGGTCTGAGGGGCCATAGCCCTGCTGAAGGGTTGTTAGGACCCTGGAGAGCTGCTAAGGTTTAAGGAAGGCAGGGACAAGTTCTGCATGAGAACCGCTTTAATTCCCAGGTACCTGCCCTCCCACAACATGAGGAGGAGAGAAAGAAAGGAGCAGGCACCAGGCTCAACTGCAAACTGTGTGGATGCCGGTCTTTAATCACTGGCCGAAGTTTGGTCTCTTTGGAGAGAAAGGTAGATCTTTCTACCTTTCTCTCCAAAAAGGGCTGTGAGGTAGAGCCCTGTGCTTTGTGCAAATTAAAATTAGCGTTCTTAAAAATGTCGTTCATAGTATGAGGTATCAGAAACTGCCTTCTACTAGGACTAGGTGATGTCTGAGTAGGAAATCAAAGCACACGACTGAGGCATGGATGTCTATCGTTGGAAGTCCACATTAGAACTCTGTCTTAAGGTACATGTGTGCATGTGTGCGGTCTGAGGAGCTGGAAACCATGCATTTCCAGGTAGTCCATATTCCCTAAGCACTGGCAATTCATTTGGTGGAATGACGCTTATTGTCTGGTTTAGATCTGGGATAACTGGACAACAGAACAGACAAAAATCCCTGAGTCTTAGAATTCACCTCTAAGTGGGGGCAGGGGGGAGCTAGAACATGAGCAGAATGAACAGTCCTACGGCTTGTTACAAGGAGATGTAGGGAATACAGAGGAAATACAGGACGCAGGGTTGGGTAGGGAATGCGGGGCTCAAGTGGGGGTACTCAGGGCAGGGCACATCTCTCTGCAGAGGAGCCAAAAGGTGTGTGGAAACAGTGTTCCTGGCAGAGGGACCTGCAGGTGTAAAGGCCCCTATGGGGGACAATGGCTGGGATGGAGCAAGGGGTGGGGAGAGCCAGAAGGAGGGGGAGAGGACTGCAGGTGTCCCTGAGGCCACCCAGTGACATGACTTAAGTTTTCAAAGTATGGCTCTGACTGCTGAGTGGGAGTGCTGAGTGGAAGTGGGCTGACAAGATGCAGAAGGAGAAGGATCCTGAGATGTGTCCATGACTGTGGCAGACAGGGCCCTGATTTGTGTTTATAAAGGGAAGCAGTCAAGCGGGGATAGTTGGAGAGGGAAGTGGGGGCTCAACACATGACAGGCAGAGGATTAAAAACTTGGCTTCCCCTGAGATGTAACTTTCTTGGCGTGAACTGCACCCCCTCCCCCCACTTGTGGGCAATACCCAGTGGGGGAAAGTGTGTGTGGTGGGACAGGGTCGAGAAAATGTTCCCAGACTTGCCTCTCCAAGCCCCACACCTGGGATGTATGGGGTTGGATTTGAATCCTGGCCTAAGGTCATTGTTTGGAGATGCTGCTGATAAGAATTGGCAAAATGTCCTCACAGCAATTAAGTTAAGGGGCCTGACTGAGAGGAAGCAGCATTATCCATTCCTGGGAGAACAGGAGGCTACAGAGCAAGGGCAGAATGAGAGCAACTCAGGACTTCAGCCCCAAGGGAGGTGGGCTAGACCCTGCTAGGGCAGAGGGATACACAGAGAGGGTGTTTGGAGAAAAATGGCTGGAAACCCCCTGAACTTGATGAAATACATGGATATTAACATCCAAGAAGCTCAACAAACTCCAAGCAAGATGAACTAAAAACACCCACACCAAGACACATTATAATCAAACTGTCGAAAGCCAAGACAAAGAGAACCTTGAAAACAGCAAGAAAGGTGACTTGTCACATACAAGGGATCCTCACTAAGGCTGTCTGCAGATTTCTCATCAGGAATTTTGTTTGGAGGTTTGAAGACAATGGGTTGACATAATCAAGTTCTAAAATTAAAAAAAAAAAAAAAAGGCTGTCAACCAAGAATCCTATATCTGGCAAGCTGTCCTTCAAAATTGAGAGAGAAATTAAGACATTCCCAGGTAAACAGAAGCTGAGGGCATTTGTCACCACTAGACCTGCCCTGCAAGAAATGTTAAAGGGAAGTCCTGCAGTTGAAATGATGGACATAAGAAAGGGACTCAAAGATGTATGAAGAAATAAAGATTTCAATAAAGGTAAATACATGGGCAGTTATAAAAGTTAGCATTATTGTAACAACAAAAGCTAGAAAACATTGCTGAAATAAATTAAAGAAGACATAAATAAATAGAAAGACACGTCTTAGTCATGAATTGGAAGACTTAATATTGTTACAATATCAGATCACCCAAAGTGACCGAAAGATTCAATTTAATCTCTATCAAAATCTAAATGATGTTTTTGCGGAAATAAAAAAAAAAATCCTAAAATGCATATGGTATCTCAAGGGCCCTGAATAGCCAATCTTGGAAAAGCAGAACAAAGAGGAGGACTCATACTTCCTAAGTCAAGACGGGCTACAAAGCTACCTTAATCAAAACAGTGTGATGCTGGCATAAAGACAGACATATAGATCAACGGAACAGAACAGAGAGTCCAAAAATAAACCCACACATAAATGGTCAAATGATTATCAACAAGGTTGCCAAGATCATTCAGTGGGGGAAAAGATAGTTTTTGAATAAATGGTGTTGGGAAAACTGGATATCCCCATGCAAAAGAATTAAGGTGGATCCTTACCCCACATCATTTGCAAAAATTAACTAAAAATGAGTGAAGGACCTAAATATAAGACCTATAACTAGAAAACTCTTAAAACAAAACATAAGACAAAAGCTTCTTGACACTGGGTTGGCAATGATTTCTTGAATAGGGCAGCAAAGGCACAGTCAACAAAAGAAAAAATAAACAAATTGGACTTTCTGAAAATTAAAAACTTCTGTGCATCAAAGGTAAAAGGGTAACCCACAGAATGGGAGAAAATATTTGTAAATCATATATCTCATAAGAGGTGAATATGCAGAATATGTAAAGAATCTCTAAAACTCAACAACAAAAAACCAAATAACCAGATCAAAAAATGGGCAAAGGACTTAAACAGACATTCCAAAGAAGATACACAGATGGCCAATACTCACATGAAAGGATGACCAATATTACTAATCTTAGGGCAGTGCAAACCAGAACCACAATAAAGAACCACCTCATACCCACTAGTATGGCTACTATAAAAACACACAGAAAATATCAAGTGTTGGAGAGGATGTGGAGAAATTGGAACCCTGAGTACTGTTGGTGAAAATGGAAAATGGTGCAGCCACTGTGGAGAACAGTATGAAATTTCCTCAAAAATTAAAAATAGAACTACCCTATGACCCAGCAACTCCACTTCTGGGTATGTACTCAAAAGAACCAAAAGCAGGGTCTCAAAGAGATGTTTGTGCACTCATACTCATAACAGTGTTATTCACAATAGTTACAATATGGAAGCAACCTAAGTGTCCACTGATAGATAAAAGGATAGCAAAATGTGGTCTATCCAGATAATGGAATATTATTCAGTCTTAAAAAGAAAGAAATTCGGACACCAGCTACAAAATGGATGGACCTCAAGGACTTTATAGTAAATGAAACAAACCAGTCACAAGAAGAAAAATACCGTATGCTCGCATTTATATAAGGTACTTAGAGTAGTCAGAATCACAGAGGCAGAAAGTAGAACGATGGGTGCCAGGGGCTGGGGGCCGGGGCCAGGGAGCTGGTATTTAATGAGGTTAGAGTTTCAGTTTGGGACTCTGCGAAGAGTCTGGAGATGGTCGTAGTGATGGTTACACATTATGAATGTACCTAATACCATTGAACTGGAGGCTTAAAAATGGTTAAGATCGTGAATTCTACGTTATGTGCCTTTTACCACAGCAAAAATAGCTGGGAAGAAAGTAAAGAGAGGGAGGAATATACACGACGCTAACAGCAATCAAAAGAAGCCACAGTTGCTGTGTCACTGTCACTTGTAGACAAAGCAGACTTCAGAAGAAGGAGAATGATCAGGGGTAAAAAGGGACACTACCTAATGATACCGGGGGTCGGTTCTCCAAGGAGATAGCTTCCTTGACGTGTATGGACCTAAGTACAGAGCATCAAACTGCATGAAGCAAAAACTGATAAAACTTGAGGGAGCAATAGATAAACTCACTAGTCGGTTAACTTCAGTACTCTTCTTTCAGTAATTAAGAGGAACCTCAGGCAGAAAATCAGTAAGAAGGGTTGAACTAAACAGTGCTGGAGATAATGCACATCAACAGACCACCCCATCCAACAACAGCAGAATATACGTTCTTTCAAGATCACATGGAGCACTCACCGAAATAGACCATATTCCGGTCTGTAAAACACATCTTAACAAATACGGAATAAAAATCGTAACGAATGTATTATCATACCCCAGCAGAATTAAACTAGGGATCGGAAATTAAATAGAAAGTAGCTAGAAAATTCCAAAATATATGAGACAGAACTCTTCTAAATAATACATGGGTCAAAGAAGAAGTCTCCAAAGAAATTTATAAAGAGTTTGAACTAAATGAAAACAAAAATACAGCTTATTAAAATTTGTGGGATGCAGTGAAAGTGGTGCTTAGAGGGATGTTTACAACATTAAATGGACATAATAGAGGAGAAGCAAGATCCAAAACCAATAATCTAATTTTAGGAAACTAGAAAAGGAAAATCAATGTAAGCCTAAAGCAAGCAGAAGGAAAAAAAAACATTAAGAACAACACTGAGCCCAAAAATGTAACAACTTAGATAAAATGAAGTTTTCAATGCCTTGAAAGACACAAACTATCAACACTCATATAAGGTGAAATAGAATAATCTGAACAGAACTATATGTATTAAAGATATTGGAATAATAATTAATAATCTTCAAAAAAGAAAGCACCAGGGGCGCCTGAGTGGCTCATTCGGTTAAGCGTCTGCCTTCAGCTCAGCTCATGATCCCAGGGCCCTGGGATCGAGCCCCGCATCGGGCTCACTGCTCAGCAGAGAGCCTGCTTCTCCCTCTGCCTGCCACTCTGCCTATCTGTGCTCTCTCTCGATCTCTCTGTCAAATAAATAAACACAATCTTTTTTTAAAAAAAAAAAGGAAGCACCAGTCCTTGATGAATTCATTGATGAATTTTCTACCAAACACAGGGAAGAAATTTGCTCAATTCACTACAATCTCTTTAAAAAAAAAAAAAAATAGAAGCAGAGGGAACACTTCTTAACCCATTCTATGAGGCCAACATTACCTAATACCAAAACCAGATAAAGACATCACAAGAGGGGCACCTGGGTGGCTCAGATGGTTAAGCATCTGCCTTCCGCTTAGGTCATGATCTGCAAGTCCTGGGATCAAGCCCCACATCTAAGTGGGGAGTCTGCTTCTCCCTCTCCCTCTGCCTCTCCCCCCGTTTGTGCTCCCTCCCTCTCTTTTAAATGAATAAATAAAATATTTTTAAAAAGACATCACAAGAAAGAAAAACTATAGACCAAATTCTCTTATGAACATAGATGCAAAAATTCTTAATAAAATATTAGCAAACCAATCCAATGAAGTATAAAAATAAGTATACTCTATGAGTAAGTGGGATTTATCCCAGGTATACAAGGCTGGCTCAATATTTGAAAATCAATTAATATAATCTACCACATTAACAGGCTGAAGAAGAAAAAATAATACCTTCATATCAATTGATGGAAAAAAAGTATTTGACAAAAATCCAACACGCATTCAGAATAAAAACTCTATGCCAAATAGAAAGAAGCTTCCTTAGCTAGATGAAAATTCAACAAAACCCTTTAGCAAGCATCAAACTTAATGGTGAGAAACTAGATGTTTCCCTCTTAATATTGGGAATATGGCAAGGGTGCCCCCTCTCACCACTCATATTCAACATTGTACTGGAAGTCCTAGCAAGTGCAATGATAAAAAAAAGAAATACGATGTATATAGATTGGGAAAGAAGGAATAAAACTGTCTTAGTTTGCAGATGACATGATTGTCTATGTGAAAATAACCAACGAATCAATTTAAAAAACCTTCCTGGAACTAATAAGTGATTGTTTTAAGGTCACAGGATATAAGGTTAATATACAAAAGTCAGTCACTTTTCTTTATATCAGCAATACATAACTGGAACTTGAAATTAAGAATACAAAATCACTTATATTAGCATAAAAATGAAATACTTAGGTACAAATTAACAAATGCAGTCCCAATTAAAATACCAGCAAGCTATTTTGTGGATATGGACAAACTGATTTAAAGTTTATATGGAGGGACGCCTGGGTGGCTCAGTCGTTAAGCATTTGCCTTCGGCTCAGGTCATGATCCCAGGGGCCTGGGATCGAGCCCCGTGTCGGGCTCCCTGCTCCACAGGGAACCTGCTCCTCCTCTGCCTCTGTCCCTCTGTCTCTCATGAATAAATAAATAAAATCTTAAAAAAATAAAAAAATGAAGTTTATATGGAAAGGCCCCTCCCCCCCACCCATGCAACAGCCAGCATAATACTGTAAGACAATAAAGTTGGAGAATTGATATTTCTGATTTCAAGACTATAAATCTATAATGATCAAGACTCTATGGTATTAGTGAAAAAATAGATGCATAGAGCAATAAAACAGAATAGAGAACCCAGAAATAGACCCACACAACTGCAGTTTGATGAAGGAACAAAGGCAATTCAATGGAGAAAGGATAGTTTTGCACAATTTGATATCTACATGCAAACAAGTGTATCTAGATCCAGAGCCTACAGCTTTCATAAATATTAACTCATAGACCTAACTATAAAACTCTTAGAAGATGACATAGAAGAAAATATGGTGACCCTGAGTTTGGTGATGAGGTTTTTAAAAAAAAGTTGTTATTTTAATTCCAGTTGGTGAACACACGGTGCTCTATTAGTTTCAGGTGTACAATTCAGTGATTCAACACTTCCAAACAACACCGAAACTCATCAAGACAAGCGCCCTCCTCAGTTCCCATCACCTATTTCACCTACCTCCCCCCTCCCCGCTGGGAACTGTCAGTTTTTTCTCTACAGTTAAGAGTCTGTTTCTTGGTTTTTCCCCTTTGCTTGTTTGTTTTCTTTCTTAAATTCCACATATGAGTGAGATCATATGGTATTTGTATTTCTCTGACTGATTTTGTTTAGCATTATACTCTCTAGCACCATCCATGTTGTTGCAAGTGGCAAGATTTCATTCTTTTTTATGGCTGAATAATATTCTGTGACTTTATCCATTCATCCATCTATTGATGGACATAGTAATGAGTTTTAAGACATAACACCTAACTACACTTCATGAAAGAAAAATTAATAAGTTGGACTCTATTAAAATTTAAAACTAGGATGCCTAGGTGGCTCAGTTGGTTAAGCGACTGCCTTCGGCTCGGGTCATGATCCTGGAGTCCCGGGATCGAGTCCCACATCGGGCTTCCTGCTGAGCAGGGAGTCTGCTTCTCCCTCTGACCCTCCTCCCTCTCATGCTCTCTGTCTCTCATTCTCTCTGTCGCAAATAAATAAAAATCTTAAAAAAAAAATTTAAAACTTCTGGGGCGCCTGGGTGGCTCATTCGGTTAAGCGTCTGCCTTCGGCTCAGGTCACGATCCCAGGGTCCTGGGATCGAGCCCCGCATCAGGCTCCCTGCTCAGTTGGGAGCCTGCTTCTCCTTCTCCCACTCCCCCTGCTTGTGTTCCCTCTCTGGCTCTCTCTCTCTCTGTCAAATAAATAAATAAAATCTTCAAAAAAATAAAATAAAATTTAAAACTTCTGTTTTTCCAAATGCACTGTTAAGAGAATGAAGAAACGAGCTATACCCTTGGAAAGAATATTTGCAAAACACACATCTGATAAAGGACTTGTATCCAAAATTTACAAAAACTTAAAACAATAAGAAAACAGAAGACTAATTTAAAAATGGACAAAGATCTGAACAGACGCCTCACCAAAGAATAAGATATATGGATGGCAGATAAGTATATGAAAAGATGCTCAATAGTATTTGTCATTAGGGAATTGTAAATTAAAACAAAAATGAGATACATCTATTAGAATGAATAAAATCCAAGTCACTGACAATACCAAAAACTGATGAGGATGGAGAGCCATAGGAATTCTCATTCATTGTTGATGGGAATGCAAAATGACACCATTGCTTTTTGGCAGTTTCTCAGAAAGTTAAACACAATTTTACCATATTATCCAGCAATTGCACTCCTTGGTATATACTCAACTGAATTGAAAACTTATACATATACACAAACCTGCACACAAATGTTTCTAGCAATTTTATTCATAAGTGCCCCAAACTGGAAGCAATCAAGATGTCCTTTCATAGGTGAATGTGGTCCATCCAGACAACGAAATATTATTCAGCACTAAAAAGAAATGAGCTATCAAGCCATTAAAAGGAATGGAGGCATCTTAAATGCATTTTACTGAGGGAAAGAAGCCAATCTGAAAAAGCCACACACTGCATGGTTCTAACTCTATGACATTCTGGAAAAGGCAAAACTGTGGAGACAGCAAAAAGATCAGTGGTTGCCAGCCGTTCGGTGGAGGTGGGGAGGGAGGGATGAACACCTGGAGCACAGGGGATTTTTAGGGCAGGGAAATTATTCTGTAGGATACAGTAGTTACCTGTCGTGATACATTTGTTGGGCTTATGGAAATTTATAGCACAAATGATGAACCTTAATGTGTGCCAATGAAACAGTCATTTCGCAGGTTGGGGGATTCCACGAAAGAATGCAGACTCTGACAAGAGAATCAAACTGTAACACTTGAAACCACCTCACTGAAGGAGGCGGAGAAAAGGTGCTGATTGAAGTATTTTGGGAAATGAGCAGAGTCTGTAAGACTAAAGACAAAAGAAGCTGCCCGTGAACACTGTCTTCCCATGGGGAACGGGTTAACAATTCTGTTCTTGCTGTGCACATACACTGGAATTGAACACTTAAGTAAATGAGTGGTGGATGATGGGAGCCAGGTATCTATCTCACTGTTGGAGTGGAAACTTGCATGCCAGCAAGCGGGGGAAGCCAGAATGATCCATGTGGAGACACCAGTGGGAACTCAAGTTTAGCTGCACACGGGTTCGTGTACATGTAGATGTGCAGATGTTCTGTGCACAGGCTAGCAGGTGCACATGCATTCCCTTGCTCCGACACCCCAGTAGCCAAGAGCACACCCAGTGCCCAGGTCGCTGCTTCTAGGACCGTTCCCCAATTAAAGCAGCGGAGATCCTTGAGGGACTGCTGATTCCAGGGCCACACAGGAAATACACAAATGAGTCTGGAGCGTCTGGTTGTGACAGAAAGCACGGCATGTGCAACCCGTCCCCCCGCTTGCCGGAAACCAGCAAACCTACCCATCCGCCAACCCAACACACAGAAAACACCCAGAGTGATGAGTTGATGGGTTATGTCAGACGGCAGGGGAGCCCACTGAGGGGCTCCCAGTGGCTACAGTCAGAACAGACTGAATGACAAAATCAATCAAGTTGACCAGGGTTATAACCTAAACACCCATGACTCCAGATGGATGTAAACAAATGATAATATAAATTGATAAAGGGTGAAAGGAGACATATCTCCAGTGGAGAACCCTCTTCCTGCAGTGTGGGGCTCACTGTGACTTCCCCCCAAACAGGACAGTGCACCTGGAGGCCTTTCTAGAAGCCAGTCTCATGTGTCAGGCCGGCCTCACAGACCTTCACTGCTCCCCAGTTGGCCCTGAGCCCTGTCTGACCAACCCCCACTGTGCCATCACTTCATCCAAGGCCTCAGGCCATGTTCTTCCCTCTGCCCAGGGTACCCTCCTGTCCTCCCCCAGGGGTCCTCCCACTGCCCTGCGGCACAACCATGGCCTGTGGGCGGTATCTCTCTCAGAGGCTTTTTTTTCCTCCCCAGTCAGTGGGGCTGGCCTATGGTCAAGAGATAACCTCAGGGAATCCCAGACCCCCTGCTCAGGCTGCTCCTTCTACAGCCCATGGGTCAGGAGGGGGCACCGAAATAGCCTTTCTAGATGCTGAGCTGAGCAGAGGAACCTCTCATCATTTTAAGCAAGTTTACAGCAGGTGATCAGGATGCACACAGCATTTGCAGACGGAACAGAAAGCAGGGAGGGCGGGGAGTGACCATGTCACTCTCCACATCTTCTAAGGCTTAGCCCAAAGGCCACATCTTATACAGCTTTCCCAGTCCCAGGCCCAGAGGGACTTTTTGTCCTCTCCCAGGGCCCACTCACTGTCTTCTAGTCCTCCAGTGGGCTGGAGACTGAGGCAGGAGGACACAGAGGGGACCTACCTCACGTGCCCGTCAGCTCTGTACCATTCCCAAAACACAAGGCCCCACCTTACTCCCATCAGGCCCACACCCTCCTCGCTGAGCGGGGAGGTGAGGGGGGGAAGCAGATTCCAGCCCTGGAAGCAATGGTTATCCTGCGCAGCTAGGGGCCGAACACACCGGGGGACTCAGCCACCTAGTGGCAGAACCTCTGTCCCCATTGTCCATTCATCATTCAGCCCAGCTCCTCCCGAAGAGAGTTTGATGAGGCTTCGAAGGCAGGGTGGTGCCTCTGGGTGGGTGCTCACACCCACCTGGGCTGGGGGTGAGTCAGGGTGGGCAGACGGGATGAGAGACCCAACCTCTCATGGGGTCCCAGCTGCACGATGGTGTCCTGATGCTGCCCCCCTGCCCCTGCAGCGGGCGCCCTCACAACACCACAGCCACAAAAGCCCAAGAACCCCAGCAGCTGCCGGCCCTGCACCTGCCCAGGCTGAGCTTTGTCTTCGTCCAGAGAGACCAGCACAGAGGCCTGGACACACTCGGACGTCCCGGAGGGCAGGGAGGCTGGGGTGGGACAGGTACCTGGCCGCGGCGGGTCTCACAGTTGTGAAGGTAGCTCAGGTGGTAGATCTTCAGGTTTAATGTGCCAAAATTCAGGTACTTCAAGAAAACCTGAAACAGGAATTACAGCAACAGTAGTTAGAAACTCCGGTTTTCAGAAGGTGCTCAGGTGTGCAAGGGTGGAGAGGCACGCAGCCGCCTGGAACGGGGCCCACGCCCAGCACCGAGGTCAGCGCACACGGGCCTGTTTGTGTGCAGACACACACAGGTGTGCAAGAGACACAGAGATGAGCTCATGGAACCAAGCACAGGAGAGGGACACACAGGCCTCAAGGGAGCACGCACCACCCGCCAGCACAGGACAGACCGGGGACAGAGCTGGCCCACGTACAGAGGCGTGCACGCCCAGAAGGCCCCCCAACACTCACGTCTTCGTCTTCACTTGTGAAACATGGGCCGTTGAGCTTGTTCACGGCCATGATGACAGCCACGACATCTTTGCCATTCATGATGGGTGTGGCCAGAATGTTCTTTGTCACGTAGTCGGTCAGCTCATCAGCAAAGGAGCTGAAGTGGGGGCACTGGGCAGCAAGAGGAGAGAAAAGAGAGGCCGTCAGTCTGTAGACCTGGAGCCCTGGCTCCCCCCGACCCAGTGGGGGGCAGGGTTAAGCTCCACGGAAGCCACCGCCCAGGCCAGTGCTAAGCCCCAGGTGGCCCTGCCCCAGGCATCAGGAGCCCAGGAAGCATAAGAGCACATGGCCCATGGCCTGTCCTTGTGGCTCCAGCCTCTATCCCCCCACTCAGAGCCACTAACCCCAGCCCTCGATCACAGACTTTGCTGAGTCCTCACAAGGCCTGGGCTGTGGCAGGCCTGGGCCCTCCCACACCTGCTGTCATCTGGCCAAGCCACCTTCTTGGGTACCTCTGGAGTCGCCCATCTGTCTGTCCATAAGTCCCTCCTAGCTCAGGCTGCCCTCTCCTGCCTTCACCTGCCCTCGGGCCAGCCCCAACATGTTCCTTCCCAAAAGTCTGTCAGCTGAATAAAGGGTGAGTGTGAGTCAGGGTGGAGGGTCCTCTGCGGGTCTCCTGGGGCCATGCTCCAGCCAGCGTCTGCTCCATGGGGCCCGTTGCCCGTATGATAAGGCATTAATCCACTTGTGGCCCCGAGGGCAGGTCCTGCTAGTCTTAGAGTCGCTCCCTGGGGCCTCTCCTTGGCTGGGGGCTGGTTGAGGGGCCCTTAAGTTCTGTTTCTACAGGGAACAGGTCAGCTGGGCTTTGTCTCGGCCCAGGTATGGAGTGTTACCAGGATGAGGCCCCTCCAAGTGGCTAAGATTCTGCCGTTCAGGGTGGATGTGACTCCAAGTCCAGCCTCCTACTTCCTGGGTGCTGATATTTATTTACATGAGGCCAAGGGGACAGCTCAGAGTTGGACTGCCTAGGTTGGGGCCTGGACCTGCCACTGTGTGACCTCCAGGAAGATCGGGATGGCCCTGTGCCCCTCTCCTCCCTGGTCACCTTGGGTTGAGTGAGGAAATCCCTGTAATTTCTCCCTACATTTTGTTATTATTATTTGTTGTTAAAGGAGCTCTTTTGGGTTTACTCAAGGACTGTCAGTCTTGTGGCAGACAGAGGTGTGACTGACCCCACATGACTTCCTGTGCCCTCTCTGTGCCTCGGCCTCCTTGCAGCCCAAGGATGGAGCGGCCACTGTCCAGCCTCCCTTGCATGGGCAGCTGGGCCACAGTTCAGGCCAGTGGGAGGTCGGAAGAAGACTGCTGGGGACAAGAACAGTCCATGTTCTCATGAAGAGGTGCATGTGTCTGGTGCCAACCTGTCCCCTGCCTCTCCTGCCTGATTATGGGGATGCGGCTGTCACCTGCTGCCACAGGGCACCTGGCGTCAAAGGGAAATCAACACGGGATCCCTGGAGGCGGCAGGAGCGCAATCTCACCCCGGGGCTGAGCACATGCATGAGCTCAGGGCTGTTTGCACATCTCCACGTTCCACGTCTGTGCTCTCTGGTCACCTTCCCAGTGCTTGCTGCTCTGGGGTTCTGCCGTCCTGGCCACACAGCCCCATCTCCTGGCAGGCCCTCGGCTCTGCCCCAGACTTTCCTTACTGCCCTTCAGCTGCATTCCCCTGCTCCCACCTGGGGTCCTGCACAGTGCCCCCTGCTCCCAGGTGCCCCACGCCAGACCAGACACCCCTGCTTGCTCCTACCACACTGGGGCCTTCACCCCGTGGCCCGTGGCTCTAGCTTCTCGGTGTGTCTCCCACACGCTAGGTGCAAGCTGAAGGGAGCCTCAGGAAGGTCAAGAGCAGGTTCTGGCCAGGAGCTGTGCTCTCTGAACAGAGTCACCCAAGGGCTGGGGTCACCTGCATTCCACATCCTTATAGCTTGTGCCTGTTCGGGCGCCCTGCCTGCATCTTCTACTCCACTGTCTCCATATCAAGGCTCCCACCCGGCTTCTCTACTGAATCAGACCCTGCAGTCCCAGAGCCTCGCTCGGGGCCCCAGCCACCTTGAGGGCAGTGGGTGACGCTCAGGCTCCCGGAAGCTCTGTAACCACAGTGTAAGAGTAGGAGCAACCCCAGGCCCATTGCATCCTAAGCCTCATTCCCAAACATCCATGCTCTCGTGCTCCCCATTCCAGGGGTTGGAACCCACCCAGCACCCCATGGAAAGGACCCTGCTGTCACCTTGGCACCTCCGTCCCCCCTCAGCTTCAGTAGGTCTAGGGGTCCTGTGACTGCTCGAAAGTGCCCCCACCCTGCCCCTACTGCCTAGACCCTCATCATTGTCACCCGCTGCACCCACCTGCCTCCTGGCCCATCTGTGCTCTGCAGGGCCAGCCTGGTAATGCTGCCCTCCTCCCTCTTCTGAGCTGGCCTGGCTCCCAGAGCTTCCCCACAAAGCTGTGTCCCTAATGCCAATTCAGCCTCCTTTGACCCTACAACAGCTGGCTGCCACAACTGGGGTCTGGACGCCTTGGCAACATGCAGGACGCTCATGATGGGCTGTTTCTGGGCCCACAGCTCTCTGGAGTGGGGTCAGACACCACCACAGAGCCAGGACCTGGGTCTGGTCCTGCTCAGTCGCTCGGTGGCCATGGCTGAGCCGTGTCCCCTCCACAGCCTTCCAGCGCCTTCTGCCTAGCTGCCTTGCCATGAGCCCTCGGGGGTCTTAAGAGCTGCAAAGTGGTGGTGGGGTGATGTTGCAGCCCCGCGGTGTCTTCCTCCTTGCTGCCCGCAAGGGGTCCCTGTCCCCCAGGCACACACCGCTCTCCCAAAACAGCCCCCCACGCTTTTCTCATAGAGCGAGGAAGGTGCTGGAGTCTCAGATGGAGCAAGGCTCTCTGCCTCAGTCTCCCCTCTGAAGACAACATGACACTTGCAATGCTTAGGTCTTCGTGATGCACTTAATGGAAACTTGTTTTTTGGCTGATTTTGACCGTGCTCTCAGTTCCACTGCATCTGAGATCAACAAGACTCAGATCAGCCCTGAGGCTTGAGGCCAACATATGCCCCTCGCCCACTGGGGAGAAATCAGAGTGGGTTGTCCTGATGGAGGTAGAAGGGTCTCGAGAAGCCAAGGCCTCAGGGAGGGGAAGGGCACAGGGCCTAGGACAGCCATGCCAACTGGACCAGACCCTCACACAGCACAGGCTTGGGTCGGGGGGAGCCGGAGGACAGAGCCCTGGAGGCTGAGAGGTCCAGCCCAGACTCTGAGAACAGAGGGGACTAGATACAGGGAGAGAAGGGGCAGCGAGAACCGCTCAGTGCATATCCCCGCACCTCTCCCTGCCGCCGGATCCCCTTCTGTTCCGGGTAGTTCAGGCTCCTGATATTCTGATGCATGGGGTGACCTATTTCTTAAAATGGAGTGAAGATGAAGCTAATCCCAGAGATTACTATATTCAGGTCGCTGGACCCAGGGTTGTTTAGAGCAGATAAATGTAAGAGGATTGCAACCACTTCCTTCCCCCGCCCCAGAGTGGGCCTGGGGGGATGTGCACGTGTCTCTTTGTCTCCAGGGACTAGGGTCCAGTGGCTGTTCCAGGAGAAGCCCGTCCCAGTGGCAGTCCCCTCTGGATTGCTTCACAGAAAGTGGAAGAGGCTGGTCCAGGTCCTGCTTCCCCGTCTCAGAGGTGGGCAAGGGAGAGGAGGGGAGAAGCCGGTGGCTCTTGTTCTCCCCCAGCAACCCTTTCTGCTCCTTCTTCTTGGAGCCCCTCCTCCCCGTGCTCACCTTGGGGGCCTCTGTCCCCCCCCACACACCGTATCCAATGGGCACCTCCATCCCCCAGCCCCACCCACCCCGGTCTGCACCCCAGGATTCTTGAACTCCTAGGGCACCAGTGCCACAGCCATCCCCTGGCCGGATCTCAGCTCCATGCACTGCTGTCTCTCCTTGCTGCCCAGCCTGGGCCAGCCCTGGTCTCCCTGCTGCTTCTCCCGAACCCGCAAGCTTGCCAGTGCCGGGAAGCAGCAGGGTCTCCTATGGGGTTCTGAGTTTTGGGCTCTGGGGCCCACTGGCCCTTCCTTCTGAGCCTTTGCGCCAGCCCCTGCTCTGACCCCTTCCTCCCCAGTCCTCCATCCAGGGACCTGTGGGTCAAGAGGGCAGCAGGGTCTGCCCAGACCACCCTCCCAGCTGCCTCCAGGCTGGCTTCCTTCCTTCCCGCAATCTCTGGCCCAGCCCACCCCACTTGCCCCCCTGCCCCAGGCTGCCTTCCTGAGAGCAGAGGTCCCCCCCGGATCCCGCAGGCTGACCCACTCTATGGGACCCGTAGGGACTCCTCGCCGACCCTGCCTGTTGTGGCCCAGAGCCCACCTCTGTCACGTCCGTGATGTTCACCATCTTCTTGGTCTGAGCCACATGGCCCACAACCCCAATGTCCAGCGGGAAGACGATCTCAGAGTCGGGGGGCACCAGGCAGTCCTCCAAGACACTGCCGGGCTGCACACTGAAGAGGCGCGTGGCTAGCTCAGCCACACCGTTGCGCTGGCGGTACATGAAGAGGCTGCAGCGGTCGGCGTGCAGGATGGTGCAGAGGCGTCGCAGGATCTTGAAGACCACCCGCTCCATGTTCACGTTCTCCTGCATGTCCTGCACCAGCTCGAACAAGGCTGCACTCTCCTCCACCTGGCACAGCTCGCGGAAGCTGGTGCAGGCTGCTTGCTGGCCATCCTCGCAGGCGCCAGCCACATTCTCGGGGCTCAGCTTCTTCCCAAAGTACTCGTCCGAGAAGCCGGGGTTCTGGTCGAGGAACTGCTGCACCTGTTCCTCACTGAGGCTCATGGTGTCCCACTGCCTGTCCGGGAGAGGCTGCTGGTTCCCAAGCACACACAGACTCCAGCAAACACTGTCATCAGCAAAGCCTTTCTTAGTGACGATTACCGAGTCCTGGGAGGGCACAAGCTGACTCACCCATGCCTGCCCCCCTTGGCTTAGATCTTGGACTTTCCACTCCCTGCCCCTGGGAAAATCAGACCCCCTGGAATGGGGGCAGCTGGGTCACAGCCCGGGGGCTTCTGCCTGTGGCGGGGGTCCTGGGCAGCCAGTGGAGCAGGCCCTTACACCTAATCCCCCAGGGCGGGTAATACAAACACCGTGACCCTTTCTGCCTGGGGGATTGCAGCCCCACATCTCCTGGCACTCAGACCTGGGCTCCGGGGCGCTGGGGAGGTGGGGCACTGCCTCGTGGAGATGCCGCCCAGCCCTAAGCAGGGAGGGGGACCCCAGTACAGTGCCGAGGTCAGCAAGTGCAGCTCCATGGCTCCACCTTCATGGAGGGAAGCGACAAGAGGGGAGGAAGGTGGCCCAGCATCCATTGTGGAGGTGGGACCACAAGATGGGGGTTTGCAGAGACTTTCCCTTCTCTTTGATGGTGAGGAGGTGGCCTCGCAGGGGAGGGGTTTGCACGCGACAATAGGTCACCTGAGTGCACAACAGAGCTTCTCTGTTAAGAGCTAGCACCCTTAGCTAGAGGTTGTCTTAGTGGATCACCAACACACATCTTTTTCCTTGGCCCAATCCCTACGTATTAGGCACTTTTATTCATACTGCTAGACCCTCTCCTCACACAGAATCCACAACCACACTGTGGGCACTGCCATGTTGTATAGATAAGATTGTTCCTGAGCATATGTGCTTCAAGCAGTCTGGCTTCCTAGACAGCAGCTGGGCGCCTCTCTCCTTATCCACCTGCCCAGGTGTTATACAGACGCTAGCTTCTCTATGGGCCGTGGTGTGACAAAAAGTTTGGATTAAAACTGGAGGACGTGCCCATGTCTGTCTGACTCTCCAGCTGCTGGAGTGCCCTTCACTTCTCTCAAGAGACTGTGTGCACATGTGTGTGCATGCACGATCATGTGTGTACATGCTGCATATGCACATACATGTGTGCATGCGTGTGCATGTGCAAGTGGGCTGCGTGTACAAGTGCATTGTGTGCGTGCACAATCATGTGTGTACATGCTGCACATGCATATACATGTGTGCATGCGTGTGCATGTGCAAGTGGGCTGAGTGTACAAGTGCATTGTGTGCGTGCACAATCATGTGTGTACATGCTGCACATGCATATACATGTGTGCATGCATGTGCGTGTGCATGTGGGCTGAGTGTACAAGTGCATGCGTGTACGTGCACAATCATGTGTGTGCATGCTGCATATGCATAGGCATGTGTGCATGCGTGTGCATGTGCAAGTGGGCTGCGTGTACAAGTGCATTGTGTGCATGCACAATCATGTGTGTACATGCTGCACATGCATATACATGTGTGCATGCGTGTGCATGTGCAAGTGGGCTGAGTGTACAAGTGCATTGTGTGCGTGCACAATCATGTGTGTACATGCTGCACATGCATATACATGTGTGCATGCGTGTGCATGTGCATGTGGGCTGAGTGTACAAGTGCATGTGTGTGCATGCGTGTGCATGCCCACGGACTGCTGGAGGGCTGGGGTTAAGAGTTACATCCATGGTGTGCACATCACTCCATATACCCCAGCTGTGCACATCACTCAGCAGAGACCAGGTGGGCACCTGGCATTCTGGGCTCACCTTCGGCAACAGCAGCCATGACTGTACCCACAGAGGCAGAAGAAGAACAGTATAGCTGGAGGGACTTCAGGCCCCTCCAAGCCAAGGACCGGGCATCACAAACCCGGGGCCTCGACTGAGGGAACGGCTGAAGGTTTCCTCATGTTGCCTTTTAACCAGGATGTAGGGTTTGTGTGTAGTTCTGAATCTTACTGCACTCAGCTGATAAAGATGTGTGTTCGTGCATATATGCACACAAGTGTGAGTGTGCGCACATGTGTGATCGCGGGGCCAGGGAACTTCTCGTGCCTAGACACGTTTTCTCAGCACAAGCCTTGGTTCTGGGGGTCTTTCCCTGTGGGCTCTGGGCTGGCGCCTCGCAGCTGTGCTGGCCATAATGGGCCCAGCTGGCCGAGCGCCGGGCACAGGCCCTTGTGCTCTGACATTCTTGTCTCTGCTTAGTCACACAGCAGACTCCTTTCAGGGATCTGCTCTGAGCATCCCACTTTTCCTAAAAATAGTGAACTCTGCCTGGGGACTGCGGGAGAAGAGGGAGGCAGGTGCTGTGGGTGCGGTGCTGTGGTGCTTAGATTTGGGGCCAGGGGTGGGGGTCACCTTGCTCTGAATTCAGTCCCCAGACAGCTTCCAGAGCCTTCCAGCATATTGTCTTCAGATGCTCAGAGCTGCAGTCCAAATTATGCCTGATGTGAGGGACATGCCAATGAGGCAGCCATCTGGCTGAGCGGTCCAGGGCAGCAGGGTCTTTGGGGGTCACTTCCCAAATCCTTGGCTCACTCCACCCCGAGGCCCACTCGGCTGCAACCGCCCTCCCTGCTTCTGCTCCCTGACTCCTGCCAGATGGCTCCTTCCCTGCAGGGCTGAGGGCATGGGTCAGAGTTGTGAAGCTCACCTGCCTATGGAGCACTGGGTGGGGCAGGCCCTGGGGCAGGGGAGGCCCGCCGGGGAGGGATGCACCCTGTGTCTGGTAGCTGTAGGGCTAGGTCACAGCTGTGGGAGCGACATGGCCGTGGGATCAGAGGCGCAACGTACTCAGGTCGGTGGGGCAGAGGGGGGTCCTTGCAGCGTGGGCGGGGAGCAGAGGAGGTTGCTGGTGGAGGAGCTCAGGGCACTGTTGTGCCATAGCCAGACACCTGGGGCGTGCCCCCACCCCTCGCCTTTACACAGTGTGCCCACCAGACCTACACTGTGGTGCCCGCGTCACCGTACCTGTCGGTTTCCTCGCCCCTGAGCCTGCAGTGTTTGCAGGTGTGGGAGCCCTGAGCATCAGGAATTAACGTCCCTGGAGGAGTCCTTGACCTGTGACTCATGGGGTCGTGGGTAGATACCCCAGCTTCCTCCCCTGTGGGCCCCCAGGGTAACTGCTGAACCACACATTGGCTGGATCTGCTCCTGAACCCCATCTCATTTCCTGACACACCCACTGATGATGCCTGGGGCCCCTGAGCAGCCCTGAAGGGGCGGACCCTTGATGCAGTTAGGGTTACACCTGTGGGATAACCTGTGAAATGCACTTTTGAGGTACACCCGAGAGGCATGCCTGTGATGTGTGCCTGAGCTACACCTATGGGTACACCTCTGAGATGCTCTCTGTGACGTGTGTGCACGAGAGACACTCCTGAGGAACACCTGAGAGGTGCGCCCGTGAGGGGGGGCCTGTGGATACCCCTCCGATGTACACCCGTGTGCAAGGGCCCATCAGATACGACAGGTAGCCTCTCCACAAATGAATGTGGGACATGTTTGAGGAGAAATGGGATTTCTCCTTTGCTAGGTTCCTATTAATTTTACCTCATCATAATGTGGGATTTCAAAATTAGCAAGTACACCCTGGGAGCCATTTATAACAAGAAATATGTCTTAAATAGCTATTACATGAAGAGAACTCCAGTATCTTATCCCAAACTGTGGAGAGGATGCAATCTCACAAGTAGCATTATGCCTGAAATTAAAATTAACCAGTCAAGAGGAATGGCAGGGGATGGCAGGGATGAGAAAAATCAGAGTTCACACTCAGGAATCTCATTCCATTTCCAGTGCACAGAACTGACAAATCCATCAGGCCTTTGTACTTCCATAGGGTGAGTTTTGCCAGAGGAATGATAGGAGAGGTGCTAACTGGCCATGTCACCAGTGGGAAAAGGGTGGGGTCAGTGGGGAGATGCCTCAGATTCTGACCCCAGGATGGGGCCTGGGGCATCGTGTGGGCTGAGGGTGGGCATGCACCCACAACCCTGGCTCCATCCTCTGCTCCCACCAGCTACCTGACCTCAGGGAAGTCTCTCAGCTTCTCCAGGCCCCCACTTGGCTTCTGGTCAACAAGATCTTGCTGTGGGGTTTTTTTTTTAGGGGGGTGAGAAATGGTGATATAAAGTATGTGGCATGGACACCAGCACACCGTGAGGTCCTACTTACAATAGGCCATTGAGAACCCCATCCCTGCGTGACCACATCTGGAGGATGTGGGAGAGGATGGAGACCTAAGTGGAGGGGGTATGGAAGGAGGAGTGCAGAGTAGGGGGTAGTGGGATGAGGGGCTGATGTAGCCACTTGTCTGGGCTCTGTGCTGACCTGGGTGGGTCGGTGGGGGGGGGCATTTATGGCAAATCTTGGGTAAGGAATAATGTTGGACCAAGAAGAGAAAGCCAAGGCCTGAGCTTGGTGTTCGGGGAATGGCGTCCAGGAGGGATCAGCACTTTCTCACTCATTTTGTGGTTATCTTCTGGTAGGGCAGACTCAGGTTTGATGTGCCTGAGCCCCTGTCATGGGGTGGGGAACTGCAAACCCCAAGACCACGTGCCTCTGCTGGGACTGTGGGGGGACGGCCAGCTCCTTGTGGTCCTAGGGACTGCCAACTGGAGCATAAAGGGCAGACGTGGGGGCAGGAGGCAGAACACACATCCTTCTGATGGTCTGGGCCTCCCTGGCTCCATCCCAGCAGGATCTGGGGTGCTTTCAAGGGCAATTTGGGGGGTTCGTGACTGGTTGTCCCTGGTAAGCCCACACCCAGGGGCAGCAGGTCGCGGAGGGGAAGGGCAGGAGCTGCGGCAGCGGCTGAGGTGTCCCCTAGTCCAACAAGCTAAGGGCTGGCCCCAGCTGCCTGACTTACAAGAGAGGTCATCTTAGTCCGGCTGCCGGTTAACCACGGCTTCGATGTGACCTCAGGCAGGACTGTCAGAAAAACTGCCCAGCTGAGCCCAACCCAGATGAGTGACCCACAGAACCATGAACAAATGAAATTGTTTCAGCCACTAGTTTTGGGACATTTTTTCACGCCGCAAATGTAACTTACACTCCTGGGTTCTCTAGAAAACAGAGCCTGGGACATGGCTTAAGTGCAAATACATCATAAGGGGGATTCGATCCCAGGCAGCAGTGGGGGTGGCCAGAAAGTGAGTCAGGGAGGGTTGGAGCAAAGCCATGCTAGCACCCTGAGCCTCGGCTCGCAAGGACCTCTGGTTGTCCCTCAGGCTGGCACAGAGAAACCACACCTCAGAACAGCCACAGAAGGAGGACGGAGGGGGATTTTTCTCTACTCCTTCAGTGTCCTGCTTCCCCCTGGCCAGTTTGCCCACATGAAATGAGCTCTCCACATCTGCAGGGTACTCCCACCTCCTTGTCAGCCATTCAGAAACCCAGAAGCCCTGCCCCATCGAGTGGCATTTCATCCACAGTCAGAAATGGCAGGAAAAGCCCACCATAAGGGGGAAGGTGCCCTCCCTGGGCAAGAGACTGGTCAGCACCAGGTGGGCCAGGTGGGCAGTCGGAAGTGGCTGAGGTGGACCAGAGGCAAGGACCTGGGACACTAAGACAATTCCAGGGCCAGCATGTCACCACCAAACAGGATGCAGCTCTTCCATTGGAATAGAACATGTAGAAGTCACACGGGAAAACACGTATTGTCGGAGAGCTAGAGATGCAGAGAAAGATCACGCCTCCACCTGCCACGAAGAGGTAAAGTGTCCATGGGAGGAGGTGCAGACCTCACTCACTAATGCTGTTTCCATCCCAAGAGCTACATGCATACTGATGGTGTCAGATCTCTCCAGACTGCCTCCTCTTCGCACGCACATTGATGTGAACCATTCTGTAATGAAACCACAGGATGCAGGACATTTCATAACCTGCCCATCAAAATTTTTGGTGGCTTCACAGAGTTCTATTCTATTCTATTTCCATAGCTTCTTCAATTTCCTCTTCATGGACATTTAGGGTATTTCTGTTTGGGTTTTGAGGGAAAATAAACTATGCCCTCTTCTCTGCTCAGTTCTGGAACAGGTGGGAGAGTGGATGGAGGAGTGGAAACTTTGTTGCTGACGGCACCCCACGGAGGAGTGGCCTTGTGTGCTGGCCAGGTGGCCAGAGCCAGGGCAGCCCACATTTGTCCCAAACACACATCCAGGGGAAGAGAGCAGAAGAGATGGGATCTCCAAAGCGTACAGAACTTTAATGGTTTCACTTCATGCAATCAAAAGAAGGACCAGTAGCTGTGACTGCTAACCGGGTAGCACTCCACCTCCATGGGATGGGTGCCCAGGGAGCAGGGAAGCAGAAGCAGACACCCTCTCAGCACCACTGGGGTTTGCTTGTCTTTTCTTTTCAAAACTGTAACAGAGAAGGCTGTGGTGAATTAACTTGTGCTTTTTGTTTTATAACTTGGAATTTGTGAATGTGATCTTATCTGGAAATAAGGTCTTTGCAGAGGTAACCAATTTAAAATGAGGGCCCACTGGATTGGCGTGGGCCCTAAATCCAACCACTGGTGTCTTTATAAGAAAAGGCCATCTGAGGACGGAGGCAGAGATTGGAGGGCTGGTCTAAAAGCCGAGGGACCCCAAGGATTGCAAGCGCCACCAGAGGCTGGAGAGAGGTCTGGAGCGTATTCCCCTCACAGCCCCCAGAGGGAACCTGCTCTTGGTCTTGGACTTCTGGTCTTGGATCAGAACTGAGAGACAATACATTTCTGTTGTTGTAAGCCCCCACTTTGTGTATTTGGTTAGGACAGCCGTAGGTGACTCACAAGGTGTGTGGAGGGGGGGGCAGGTTTGGCCCATGGGCTACAGTTTGCCTCTCTAAGCCAGCCTCAGCCTTCTGTCCAGACTGGTTGGGGACCAGAGCTCAGCCACACTGAATGTTTCCTGACAACTGCTACAGGGGCAGAGGGGGAAGCTCCTTGCCCACATTGAGCAGTCATGGCTCTTTCCTTCCTCTGGACCTACCCCAGTTGCAGCTGTCTTGGGGAAGACAAGTCTGAGGTGGAGCCAAGACCAGAGGACAGAAGAGCCTAAGAACTTGTAGGGACAGAGCTGGAACCAGCCCTCCCCCTGCAGTTTGTTGTTCCAGCCATTTGAGCAGCTTTTCTGTAACCGCAGAGGAAAGATTGTAAGACATTTGTCTGTGCATCACAGTTCAGTTACTGTACTAGTCAGGAACCCCGGGAGAAACAGAACCAACAGGGTATAGAGAGGGAGAAAGAAGGAGATTTATGTCAAGGAATTGGCTTGGGCAGTTATGGAGGCTGAGAAGTCCCACAATCTGCTGTCCACAAGTTGGAGACCCAGGAAAGCAATGGTGTATGTTCCTGCCCCAGCTCAGCAGTCTGGCAGAAGGAATTCTCCCTTTGTCCACTGTTTGTTCTAGGCTAACCCTCAAAGGGTTGGACGAGGCTGCTTTACTGAGTCCACCAATTCAAATGCTGATCTCATCTGGAAACACTCACAGACCCACCCAGAAATCATGTTTAGCCAAGTATCTAGGTACCTGGTGGCCTAGCCCAGGTGACTCATCAAATTCACCACTGCATTTACTAAAAGATCAGCTGTTGTACCCTACAAAGCCAGCTCTGATAACCAGGCCCTGCCAAGTGGAATTTGGCCCTCTGAGACCACAGTCTCCCCAGTGGGCAGCTGCAACAGACACCCCCAAGCCAGTGCTTGCCCCTGAGGACAGCAGCTGGGGCTGAGCCAGCCCAGACCTTAGATGTGCATTATCGCCCCTTCTGCTCTGTCCCATGAACTTCTGCTCAGCTTCCACATGGAAGCCTCCCAGCTCCATCCTGCCTCCAAGCACTGAAATGAGGTTTTCCCACCCAGAGACCATTGCCAGCACCACACATACAGGATGTGAATGCTACGTGGGGCAGCCTCAGAGATGAAGCTGGAAGTGTCCTGGGGTGGGTGGGCAGCGATAAGCTGGGGCCCAGCCACCTGGGTGCTCAGTGCTGCTGTGAGGTCCTGCTCAGAGCAGCCAGGATAGTAGCAGAGGCCAGCTTGAACTGCCTTAAACAGGAAGGAAATGTGTCATCTCACACAACCCAAGTTCAGGAGGTTGGGTGACCTGGGGTCCCCTGCAGCAGTACAGTGTGGGTCCTATAGCTCAAGGGCTGGCTTCTCTCTTCTTGCCAGCTCTGCACCCCTCAGCATTGACCGGGGGTCCCCAGCTCGTGGCAGGGGCAGTCAGGGCTGACTGGCTTATCTTGGGCCCCCAAGAAGTCACAGAGTCCAGCAGAGCCCACAGTGGAAAGGGGAGGGACCCCTGAAAGGCATGGCCTCTAGGGAGAGGTGGCCCACAGTGGACTCCACACAATGGGTTGCTTGCAGTTGAGTCCATGCAACAGAGACCATATGGTCTTTTTTTTTTTCTGTTTTTTAAAGAGAGAGAGAATGAGAGAGAGAGAGCATGAGAGGGGGAGGGTCAGAGGGAGAAGCAGACCCCGCTGAGCAGGGACCCCGATGCGGGACTCGATCCCGGGACTCCAGGATCATGACCCGAGCCGAAGGCAGTCGCTCAACCGACTGAGCCGCCCAGGCGCCCCAAGATTTTATTTATTTATTTGAGAGAGAGAGAATGAGAGAGAGCACATGAGAGGGGGAGGGCCAGAGGGAGAAGCAGACTCCCCGCTGAGCAGGGAGCCCGATGTGGGACTCGATCCTGGGACTCCAGGATCATGACCTGAGCCGAAGGCAGTCACTCAACCAACTGAGCCACCCATGTGCCCCGACCATATGGTCTTAAAGCCTAAAATATTTACCATCTGGCCCTTGACAGAAAATGTTTGCTACCTCCTGGCTTAGGTTAATCATAGCCCAACCCTAGAGCTGGTGGAGGTGTTGGAGGAGGACATTGAGAGGACTTGACAGCTGGTCGACCTGTGAGTTGGACCTGGGTAAATGGAGGCTCTTCATTCCCTCCTCTGTCCTTGGAATGTTCATTCTGCTTGACCTCCCCACTCCCAGAAGCTGTTCCAAAGAAAGGACTTGAGAAAGTAATGTGTTGAGATCATCTGGATGGTATCTCTGACTGAACACCATTAAGACCATTATGTAAACGTTTAAGATTCTGGAAGGCAGATGTGAAGATCTCCTTGTCTTGTGGCCACCCCAGACAAGACTCATGGGTGAATTTCCCTGCTTCTTAAACTTGTCATTTGCCAACCTGAAGTAGATTGCCTCTTTCTTCTGTCTCTTCCTGCCCTTTCCGTCTGGAGACCTGTTTCAGATTTCACCTGGGAAGCTCCCAAGGAGGTTGCAAATGAACAGGAGGGTCATTGTCCCTGAGCTACCTGGGCTACTTGGAAGAGGATGGATGTCTGAACAAAAGTCGCGTCCTATAAACATCCAATGGCACCTGCTGGGGCAGGCTTTGGGTGAAGCACTGTTGGCACCAATGGGGACTGGAGTTTACTGTAGGTTTGGTTTCCCTCTTCATCCTGTTTCTCAGCCAGCCAAGAAGATTGGCATGTCCCAAGCCTGGAATCTCAGAGTGGGACTCACCACAGGAAGGGAGACTGAAGAGACAGATGGAATGCATTAGACAACAAGGAATAAGGGACAGCGTCCTCAATTCAGAGGAGACGTGTGATTATAGTGGACTGAGACAGAAAAACTCAAGTAATGATCATAGAGCCAAGGACCAAGAGGGGGACTGAAAAGCCCCATGATAGAATAGTCTGGCTCAAAGGATCAGTCTGCTCCGAAGAAACTATAGCTGCAAGTAAGGTGGCTTCAGGGCCCGGAGTTGGGAGAAAACACTATTGCCCAGCTGGGGTTGTAAAGCAGTGGCCAACACTCTAGTAACAGGATTGAGATCCACCCCTCCATCCCTGCAATTAACCTCAAGCAACTGACCTGTGGCTTTGGCTAATGTGGGAGGAAGTGAGAAAGTTACTTCTAAATAGCCATAATGTAGGTTCACCATTGCCTTTTATCCCATTTCCATAAAAACACCACATCCCCAAAAGGGTTGTTTCCCCATGTGGGGTCCCATAATGAAGAGGACACAGCGCAGCTGTCCAGCAACCATGTGATGTGAGTGAGGGTATTTTGGTTGTTGTAAGCCATGCTCATCTGAGACTGTTTACTACCTCAGCATAACGCAAGAAGTTAACTTTTTTTTTTTAAACCACAGATGCAGAATTGAGTTAATCCTGTTCCCTGGTTCATGAGCCATTATCATCATGGGTCCATGCAAGGCCTCTCTTGTATCTTACTTTATCCATCCATCCTATTTATCCAACCTGCATCCCTTCCCCATCCCCCATCCATCTATCCATCCACCATCCATCTGTCCTCCCAGTTCTTGTATGCAAGTTTGAGTACTCCCATTTAGTATCTTCCATCAGGTAGCACCTTAAAAAAGTTGTGGGGGAGTATAAAGAAAAAGTGAAAATTTCTTTTAGGAATTCAAGTTCAATTCACTTGTTATTTTAAGCTACTAAGCAATGTTTAAAGGAAAATTTATAGCATTAAATGATTATATAAGAAAAGAAGAAAGGTCTCAAATCAGAACTAGAAAAAGAAGAGCAAACTAAAGCCAAAGTAAGCAGGAAAAAGGTACTAATAAAAGAGCAGAAATCAATGAAATAGAAAACAAACAAAAATAATGAAACTGACCACTAGTTTTTTGAAATGATCAAAAATATTGATAAACTTCTAGTCAAGTTGATCAAGAAAAATCACACAATTTACCAATATCAGGAATGAAAAAAGGAATTTCACTACAGATCCTACAGACACTAAGGAATTAAAAATTTTTCAACATTTTATTCTTTCAGCTTTATTGAAATTTTCTTTTATAAATTCAAGTTCAAACTAAGAGATTTGATTCACTCATTGTTATTTTAAGCCACTAAACCAGAGGTAAACAAAACAAAACAAAACAAAACAAAACCTCACAGCCTGGCTGGGCTTATCACCTTGTGTGGGAATATCTTACTTTTCAGATTCACTGTGTGCTCCTTTGTCCTGCTTAAGTGTGTACACCATGTGGCACCTGACCAAGCCCACTGCTCTACCTGTCCATGCAGTGAGGGCTGGAGTTTTCTGCTGCAGCCCAAGAGACGTGCATGCAGGCTAATGGCCATGCACCAGCCACTGGGAGGGACCCACTGGCCATGGGGGACCAACACTCACAACTAAAGCTGACCTTGGTCTGTGACTTCTAGTGTGAGGAAGCTTGCTCCCTTCAGTGCTTGACTGTGCTGTGGTTTTTTTGATGGCTCTAACACCAAGATGTAGAGGGCAGAAGTATTTGTACTTCTCCTCCTGATAACAGGCAACAGATGCTACTTGCAATGACCAAACAGGATTTATATCAGGAATGCAAGGTTGGTTTAATATTGAAACTCAGGGAATGTCATTTGCCATATTAACAGACTGAAAAAGAAAAACCAATTTATAAGTTCACCACTTACATTGGGACAACTTTATGCCAACAAATCTAAAAGCATAAATGTAATGGACAAATTCCTTGAAAGACACAAACTATTAGCATTCATTAAAAATTTTTTTAACCTGAATATCCCTAAAACTCTTCTAAAATTTTTTTGAATGTATTTGAATTTATAGGTAAAATCATCACAGAAAGAAAACTTTAACCCCAGATGGGTTCACAAGTGAATTCTACCAAACACTTAAGGAAGTGTTTTCTGAAATATTTCTTAATGAAGAAATAATACCAATTTTATACAAACCTTTACAGAAAAGAGGAAATGAGGGAGTATTTCCCAATTCATTTTATGAAGTCAGCATCACTCTGACACTAAAACAAGACAAAAACATCAAAAGAATGAAAACTATAAATAATACCCCAATTAACACAGACCCAAAAATCTTCAACAAAATAATATGCAAAAACGATAGGTGTATCCAACTATGTGTGAATGGATAAACAAATTTTGGTGGAATTAGGCTCAGCAATATGAATGAATGGATAAAAACAAAGCATTATGCCAAATGCAAGAAGCCAGGCATAAAAGAATATATATTTTATGATTCTAGGTATATGAAAATGTATACTAAAGCTATAGCCCAGAAAACAGATGAGCAGGTGCATAGGAGCTGGAGTGAGGAGAGGCAGACTGACAGGAGGCGCTTGTGCTTAGCTGGAATAGCCCTGTATCACGACTGTGGTGATGACTTACACCACTGTGTACGGTTGTCTAAATTCAGCAGTTGTACACTTAAAAATTAGTGATTGCTAATCGCACATAAATTGTGTCTCAGTAAAAAAGAGCACAAAAATCTGAATAGATATATTCCTCATGATCCAACAAAATGCACGCCAAAGCATAGTGGTACACACACATAAGAAAGTTCACAACACCTTTATTTGTTTAAACTATAAACAATCAAATCAAGTCATCAGTAAAATGGATAAATACATTGTGGCATATTCTTATAATGGCTTAGTATCCAGCAATGAAAGTGAATGAGCTACAGACATATCAATCAACGGGGATAAATTTTACAGATATCAAGTTGGATGAAAGAAAGCAGACACAGAGCAATCATGTTCTATAATTCCACTTATATGAAGTTCAAAAAACACACAAAGCCAAACTAAAATGTTTAGGAGTGCATGCCTAGGTGATAACAGTATAAATAAACACAAGGAAGTGGTTTCAAATGAAGTTGGCAGAATCTTTCTGGGAGGGAGGCAGCAATTGGGGAGGGGGCTGCTATGTGCTCTAGTCCTGCAATATTGCTCCTTGACTTGGTGGCAAGTACCTAGATGCTCATTTATAAGTCATTAAGCTGTTACATGTGTATTTTATGGACTTTTTCTGTGGATCTATTATATTTCACAAGATACAAGCATTTAACGTAATAATTAAGGTGCATTCTTGTGTCTCGCAGAACTCACTGGCTCTGGTTTCATGAGAAGGAGTTCTTTAGATTAATCATACCTATGCAGAGTTGGTACATAAATGCGCACACAGCATCCATAAGTGAAGATCAGTACTGATTGTTCCTAGAAAAAGGGGGCTGAGAATTAATAAAGAAGAAACATTTGACTATTTAGCCAGTTAAAAAGATAAAGGATAAAAATACTGAAAAGTTAAATGATAAATTAGAAAAAAATAATTATAATCAGACAAATTAACTGAAGTCAATTCTCTAGGAGGCTGGATTTCAAATGCTAATAAACATGTAAATATTAAAATGAAATTTAAAGCTGATAGGGAAAATATTCTTCACTTGAAGCATGATTACTGTTGCAGTCAGAAACAAACAAACAACACATGATGGTTTGAGTCACCATCTCTGGGCTCTGGTTCCCTGTCTTTAGGTATCAGGTAGTGATGCATCCCGCCTGGAGGTGCTACGCTGGTCCCTGTGGAAGCGTGTGGCACCTGGTGGGCTCTGTGATGTTTAAAATCACTCCTCCTTCCCCAACAACCTGTCTGAAGTCATCGCTCACTGAGGTGTTGCTTCTTTCCAGAGTGGGTCCCCTGCCTGACCTCTGAGTGCCCCAAATCACCCCACTGTGGACCACAGCTACTTCCTCCCAGGGGGCCCCTCTGGCTATGCTGTGTGGCTGGGACGGAAGGGGCTTCACAGTTGAGTCTGGCAGGGGTTGTGGGAAAGGGTTCTGCAAGAAAGCAACAGAATCAGTTTTCAAAATGTGCGTGGGTCATTCCAATTCATACCCCTGGTTATAGGTGTCAGAAATCACTTCAGGTGCAGAGAGGCCCTTCCCATGAGAGAGGGATGGTTATGGGGTCACCCTAAAAGGAAGCTCTGTATAATAGGGACCACAGGGGTGCCTGGGTGGCTCCGTGGGTTAAGTGCCTTCAGGTCAGGTCATTATCCCAGGGTCCTGCTCAGCAGGGAGTCTGCTTCTCCCTCTCCCTCTGCCCCTCCCTCTGCCCCTCCCCCTGCTCATGCTCCTTCTCTCAAATAAATATAAAGTCTTAAAAAAACAATAACAGGGACCACAGACTGCTGCCTCTCCTTCCTGCAGACAGAGGGGAAAACAGGTGACTATCTGCTGAGTGCCAGGCAGCAAATAGGGGAGATTACAATGCTTGCAATGAGCACCATGATGGGGTAGGACTCTTCCACCTGTGCCCCAAATGCTCCCACCAACCCCACATGCCTTCATCTCCTCAACCCAGTCTTGGGCTGAACCCTGGGCAGTGTTCCTCCAAAACACGCACCACAGCATGCACCTGCCCTTCTAGGGTCTCCTCATCCTCAAGATGAATTCCAAACTGGCACGGCTCAAGACCCTTCATGACAGGTCACCTGCTCTCTGCCCCTAACTTTTCTGGAGGTCCAGGAGTTCCAAGCTCTCTCCTCAGGTCTTTGCCTTTCCTCCGGCTGCCTGCTCCCACCTCCCTCGTGGCTCCCTCCTAGAGAGCCTTCCCTTACCTCCACACAGAGGTGAATGCCTCTTCTGCCTGCTGGCCTGGCCTGTTCTCCCAGTGAGCAGAACCAAACAGATATTTAGATTCTGTCCCAGGAGAGAGTGACCCAAGGTTGGTGGCTGGTCACAGCTCATTCATTCACTCATTCACTGAATCCACACAGCCATGTCAGGACTGAATCCATCCTGATGGGGAGGAGCGGGGGGACAAGTTGGACATGGACCCTGCCTGCATTGAGCAACTAATCTGATGGGAAAGACAGACATTTAGACCACCAGGAGTTCCTACCTGTTATGGGGGCCCCTCTGCCAGGAGCTAGGGGGCAGGGAATTGGGGGACACAGGAAGGAGGGGAAGCAGGGAGGGAGGTTAGTGGGGCAGAGGGAGGTGAAGGTTGTGCACAGAGCCTGGGTTTGAACCCTGACTCCACAAATAACTGCCCTGTTCATGGAAAGCCTCTGTGAGAATAACAGGGCCACCTGACTCAGGGTTTGTTGCAAGGATTAAATAAGAAAACCCATGCAAAGCACTCTACAGTGTTTGGAGGACAGCAGACACCCAACAAAAGTTAGTGAGGTGAAGCTAAGATCTAAGAAATGAGAAGGCAGAATCCAGGTGAGGATGTGGCAAGAGAAACATACAGCAGAAAGAGGGAACAGCATATGCAAAGGCCCCATGGCAGGAAGAGGCATGATGAGTTTAAGGAACAGAGAGGTTGTCAGGGGGATGGAAGTGTCTAGCCAAGGGTTGATGGGGGGGGTCACTGAAGGAGAGAGGAGGCCAGACCTCAAAAAAATCCTAAGCTTCTGACCTTCATAGTAGTTACCACACAGCCCCCTTCCAGCCCCGCCCCCGCGG
>NC_138370.1:178421730-178449407 GCF_054177405.1 Leptonychotes weddellii
TTCTTGGGGAGGCGGCAGAGGGGCGTCCTAGGGGCTGCGGGGGCTGGGGGGGGGCGGAGGAGGGCGGTGCCTGGGCCAGGCTCACGGGGCCGCGGGTGGGGTGGGGGGAGTGGAGCGTCCAGGGAGGGGCGCCGCGGGCTGGGGAGGGGGCGCGCGCGCCCTGCGGTCCTCCGCGCCGCATCGGTTCCCGGCGCGGGGCCGCGGCGGCGGCGGGAGGCGGAGGATGCGGACTCCGGCGGCGGCGGCGCGGGCCAGGGAGGACGCGGGAGGATGAGGAGGAGGCCGGCGGTCCGGCCGCGCGGCGCCGGGAGGAGGCGCAGGCGGCGGGGGCGGCGGCGGGCGGCGGCGGGCGCGCGGGGTGCGGGCCGGCTCGGGCGCGGAGGATGAAGTGGAGCGTCCGCGGGGCCTGCGCCGCGCTCTCCTCCTGCCTCCTGCTCGCCTGCGCGCTCAGCGCCGCCGCCGTCGGCCTCAAGTGCTTCTCGCTGGGCTCGGAGCTGCGCGGGGAGCCGTTCCGGCTGGGGGCGGCCGCCGGCGCCTTCTACTCGGGGCTGCTGCTGGCCGCCGGCCTCTCGCTGCTCGGCGCCGCCCTGCTCTGCTGCGGGCCCCGGGACGCGCCCCTCGCGGGGCCGGGGCCGGGCCCGGGGCTTGGGGTCCCTGCGGCCCAGGCAGGGGCTCCAGAGGCTGCGCCGGGAGAGCCGGGGGCCGCAGCCGGGCCCTCAGGGCCAGTGAACAGCCAGAACCTGCTCCTGCTCGGCGTTCTCGTCTTCATGCTCGGGGTCCTCAGCGCCTTCGCGGGCGCCGTGATCGACGGCGACACCGTGTCCCTAGTAGAACGCAAGTACTCCCACTACTGTCTGCCTCCCCGCGCGCCGGCCGCGGCCCCCGGCCCTGCCCCTGGTCCCGCGGCCGCCGCCCCCGGCCCGGCCCCCGGCGCGCCGCGCGCCCGCAGCACCCTGGACAGCGCCACGTCCGCCAAGTGCCGCCAGCTGAAGGACTACCAGCGTGGCCTGGTGCTTTCCACCGTCTTCAACTCGCTCGAGTGCCTCCTGGGCCTGCTCAGCCTCCTGCTGGTCAAGAACTACAGGTCGTCGCAGGCTCGGCGCGGCCGGCGCGGCCGGCGGAGGGGAGGCCGGGCCCTGGCGCGGCCCCGCGGCGGCCCCGGGCTCCGCGCGCAGCCGCCGGCCTCCCGGGCGCGGCGGGGCCGGCGGGGCCGGCGGGGGCGGCGGCTGCAGCCGCGGCCGAGCGAGGCTTCCATCCTGTCCCCGGAGGAGTCGGACTTCGCCGCCCCGGGGGACTGCGCGGGCTTCGCGGCGCACCACGCAGTCTCCTACATCAACGTGGGCGTCCTCCACGCGTTCGACGAGGCGGGTGTGGAGGTGTGCTGCGGGGGGCACCCGTCGGTGGAGCTGCCGGGGTACGCGCCCTCGGATCCCGACCTCAACGCCTCCTACCCCTACTGCTGCCGGCCGCCCTGCGAGGCGGGGCGCCCGTGGGAGCCAAGCCGGGCCTGCTGAGTCCCCGGGCCCACCCCAGACGGACCGCGCTCGAGCCCGCGCGCGCCGCCCCGCCCGGCCACCGCAGCGAGGGACGCCCTGGGCTTTGCACCTTCAGGGGCGGACCGGCCTCGCGTCGCCGAGGGCTCCTCGCCGCGAGACCGGTCCTTCACTATTATCATTTCTGTGTCTGGGAGGTTTCTCTTCTTTTCTGTGTCTGTTCGTATCCGGATTCCATTTTAAAGTTTACAATAAATGTTTTGGGGTTGCCTCGCCCCCATCGCACTTCTCTTTGGCAAGTCCGGTCCAGGGTGAGAGAGTTCAGAGAGCGAGGGTGACTTCGCGGGAGGAACCCTCGCTGAGAGGACAGAAAGACAGAGCAGCTGGTACTTTAGGGTTGGCAGAAGCGGAAAAGCACCCAGCAGCAACACTTTGTACACGGATGTGCCTGCTTTTGTTGATACTTTCTTACTGTAAAGCTCTCCATAAACAGTGAAAATGTTTGGTAAATTTATTGCAATTTAAAATTGGTTAGTTCCTTTGTTAAATTAATTGCTATGTTATTGGAGATATTCATCAAATTGGAGTTAGGGGGTGTCGACACACGAATCAGTTTGGGGCAAATGGTTGAAGTTGGTCAAATGTTGAATTTGAACAGTTGTATTCTGCTAGGTGGTTGACTCCATCCAACCTCTTCCTAAAGCTAACTTTCAGACATTTCTTTTTTTGGAAACTGGCAGTGGGGTTTCTACTGCAAAGCTGAGCTTATTTTTGGTTAATATATATGAACAATCCAATCCTATTTTGGAAAATCACAGTCATAGTTTTTCTGGCAAAGATTATTTTCCTGTTAATTAATTCATTAATCTGGTAATTTTGCATATTATAGCATTTCATTTAAAAATACACCCCTTAAATAGCCTTAATTGATGTGAAGGTCATACTTTTATATCCTTAGGGTATACGTATGTGTGCATACTTACACACACGATATGAAATGCATTCTAGGTGACAGCAAAACGTGTTTCCATCCAGTCTGGTGGGCTGGCTGGGAGCCAGGCTGGCTCAGAGTCTTGGGGAAAAGGTAATTCAACTGTACGTGCTGGAATTGTGGCGCCAGACAGGAATGCCGATAATTCTTAAGGTGCTTGGAGCAGAGCCCCACCCTGGCCTGAAGAGTGTGTGTCTCCTGCGAAGGGAGGTGTGGACCCACCCAGTGCTCTGCCAGGGGGTGAGCACCACACAAAACACTCTAGGTGAGAAAAGCTAAATAAATCGTGTGTAATATCTTTATAGTGTATAGGGTTCACTTCTAATTGTGGGAATGTAGTCAGATTTAAGGGATGAAGGCGGAGTTTCCAAGTCCAGGCTCTGGGGTGAGACTTCTCCTCAGCTCACAGGTATCTTGCACAAAACCAGAGTTCCCTATACCTAGACAACCAAGGCCCCCATCCCAGCTGGGACCTGGCTGGGCTGCCCAGCTGCAGCGGAGGCTACTGGAGAGAGGAGGTCCCACATCCATGCAGAGGAGTGGAGGAGACCTGTCACCCGTAAGCACTTGATCCATGGAGGTGACAAGCCCATCACGCTGATGCTCGGGCAATTCCTGTGTAACATGGGGGTCTGATCAGAGGCAACAGGCCAGTGTTTCCTCCTTGTTATGTTGATGCCACCTGAGGAAAGAGGATGACTCACAGCCAATTTAGTAGGTTCTCATCCACAGTTCTATTCAGATATTGGCCCATATTCAGCCTCTGGATTCAGTCAGGTTGAGTGCAGGGCCCAGCTAGTCCCACTGCTGGTCCTCACAGCCTGGTCCCTCTCATGCCCCTGCATCACCAGCCCACTGACCATCAACCTTATGCAGAAAATACGATACTTGGCAGCAAAAGTGGGTTTTGAGATACTTTTTCCCATCTACCTAAGTCAGATCAAGAAGGAATTGCCAGGTGTTTCCTGCCTCCTGAGCAGGAATGCTCCCCACTCCTGGAGCAGAGGTCTCGTAGACAGCTGCCAGGCTGACCCCCCGGAGCTTACACAGCAGAGGTGGCTAGGCCAGTGTATCCTGGATGGGCGGGCACACGGTGGGAAGGCCTGGGCAGGGACCACCCCAACAGGGCAAACAGCATGGACACAAGATGTCAGACCTCCCAGTATCCTTCTTATTTTCTGAAGTGTTCCATCTTAAACTAATTTGTACACCTTAAAATGTTATCTGCCTTATGAATCTTCCAAATTTGCAATCAAAACCAGTGACCTCTCTAAAGTTTCAGACATTTCTTGGGATAGAACAGAAGGCAGAGGGGGGTGAGGTGGGTGAGGCCAGCGCAGGAGCCAGCCGGAACATCGCACCATCTGTGTGGTCATCTGGCCAGGGCAGCAGGGAGCATCTGGGGGTGCGTCGGCAGCTGCTTTTCCCCACAGAAGGCGAACTTCTATGTGACCGATAGACTAGATGAGATTTTTCAAGGTGCGAGTGTTTCTAACTCCACAAATATTGTTAACTCCACTTTATAGAGGCTGATATAATGATGTGGGATACCAGGGTTTTATTTTTTAGAGTTTATTAGAGGAAATAAAATCAAGTCTCCCTAAACTTACATTGTTCCAAAGATGTCAGGGACATGAGTGGGGAATTATGAAGCTACTGAGCTTCCTTTGAATTAGGACTGACTTCCTGGGGACCACTCCCACGCCTTGACGGGCACCTGCCTCGCGGCACTCACTTCTCATGCACGTCCATTCTACTTCCTGTAAGTTTTAGGTTTTGTTTTTTTTTTTAAGATTTTATTTATTTATTTGAGAGAGAGAGAATGAGAGACAGAGAGCATGAGAGGGAGGAGGGTCAGAGGAAGGAGGGTCAGAGGGAGGAGGGTCAGAGCCCGATGCGGGACTCAATCCCGGGACTCCAGGATCATGACCTGAGCCGAAGGCAGTCACTTAACCAACTGAGCCACCCAGGCGCCCAAGTTTGTTTGGTTTTTTTTTAAAGATTTTATTTATTTATTTGAGACAGAGAGAATGAGAGAGAGAGAGCATGAGAGGGGGGAGGGTCAGAGGGAGAAGCAGACTCCCTGCCGAGCAGGGAGCCCGATGCGGGACTCGATCCTGGGACTCCAGGATCATGACCTGAGCCGAAGGCAGTCGCTTAACCAACTGAGCCACCCAGGCGCCCCGGGTGCTCAGTAGTTCTTGACTGGAGGATGGAGGGCAGGTCTGAGGGGCCATAGCCCTGCTGAGGGGCTCACGTGTGCACACATCCATGCACAGACATGCATGCAGACACACACTGCCTCATGAGAAGCGTCTGAGGGCCAGGCCAGCAGCCCTGCCCGTGGCATCCAGGGCTCCAGGTAGAGCCTGTCTGGGTTGGAGAGGCCGGGCTGCAGACTGGCACAACCAACCCCTTGCAGTGTTGTAGGGTTTGCACATGGGGAGCATGCCCTGGAGGGTAGCTGGTGGGTGCTGAGCTGCGTGGGGGCCTGCACACTCTGTTGCATCAGGGGGAGAGAGTGGGGGTGGGCCCTCACCTGGCTGCCAGCACAGCACAGCAAGCCACACGTGAGCTGCCCTGGCATCGGTGCCAGTGGGTGCGGAAGGCTGAGCTCCCAGGTGCTTAGGTGGGTCTGTGTTGCATAGACACCTGCCACGGCTTGTCGGTGCTGACCTCTTTGATGTCACCTTCAGCTCAACTCCCCCTCTGAGCGAGGGCTGCCTGCATGGCACGCTGTCCTGGGGTGCCCTCAAGGTTATTATTGCCCCAAAGCACGGATTTCTCATCAAGAAAGAAAGTGAATAAATGACAGAAACCTTAGGAAAAGTGAATTCTGGCATATAGTTATGGATAAACTTTATATACCTATGTACCTATTTCTCCATGAGGCAGAGCAGCAGTCTAATGCCAACTGGTTGACTTTCCAGGTGATCCAATATGTGCTTGATTTGCCACTCTTTAACACAGTGACTGACAGGAACAGAACACCAACAAAACGGGGAAAAAATGAACTTAGGAAAAGAGTATTCATGAATCATTGTGTCCCCAATCTGAATTCTCTAAGGACTTCCTGGGGTGGCAGGAGAAAACCTGGTGGTTCCCAGAGCTGTGTTTATAACAGTTGTCTTAAAATCTCCATGTTTAGAGGGGACTCTATTTATACATGGGAGTTTCATCTAGAGAAGCCCGGATCTCTGTTTTGCCTTTTTATCTGCCATTTATCAACAGAATGTCAATAAAATGTCTTGTCACTTTGGGATCAATAAAATCTGTGTTAAAGCACAACACATTCCTTTAAGCACACAAACAGCCCTTTACTCCTTGTCTCTGCATGGGTCTTGTCGTGACCCTCAAGACTGTGGCCAAGCGTGGCCAGATCTCCCCGGGATGTGCAGAACAGGGAGGTGGGTGGACAGAGACCACTCTGGCCCCGCATTGCCTCAGCCCTGGTTCTGTTGGGGGCACCTGGAGGGGTACCCCACCTCACCTGCCTTTCTCCCCAACACCCAGGCCCCAGATTTGGCCTTGAGTACCTGCTGTGGTCCTTACCCTTTTCCTAAACCACCAGCCTGATCCCTTTCTCCTCAACTCCCGGTGCATCATTTCCCTAGAACATGGGTCAGATCATGCTATCCTAGTCAGAACCTGCTCTTCAAGAACTGCCCTTTTCCTGAAGGAAGCAAAATCTGGTGGACCTGGCCCAACCTGACCCTTCAGCCTTCTCTGTGAGCTACCAGGGGCTGGGGACAACCTGCCCAGAGGCTCCAATCTGGTAGGTCTCTATGAATAAATAGTGTGGCAAACATCGGATCCTGGGTGTGCAGCAGGGAAAGCAGAATGAGCTGATCGGGAGAGGAAGGAGGGTGTGTCTCTTGAGCAAAGTGCGGGGCTGGTACTGTGGGCCTGGACCACCACAGGCCCCTGGAGCGTGAATTCGTTGCCCATGGCTTCCGTCACAAATCACCACAAACTGGGTGCCTTCTCTCACAGTCTGCGGCCTGAGATCAAGGTGTCGGCAGGGTTGGGTCCTCCTGGAAGCTCCGAGGAAGAATCGATTCCAGACCTTTCTCCTGGCTTCTGGTAGCTCCTAGCGATTCCTGGTGTTCCAATCTCTGCCTCGTCTTCATGCGGCCTTCCCGTGTGTCCCCGTGTGCCCTCCACTGTGGCTTACAAGGACATTCTCATTGGATTCTCATTGAATTTAGGTCCCACTGTAATCCAGTGTGATCTGCAAATAAGGCCATGCTCTGGGTGGACCAAACCTTTGGGGGGACAATACTGAACTCAGTGCAAAGCTCAGTTGAGGTTTGCGGTTTGCTCATTCTTTCCTGCAGGAAACATTTATGCCTTTCTGTGCGGGGCTAGCTGCTGAGGACCTCAGAGTACCAGCACTCCTTGCCTGGGACATGCTGTGCGAGAATGAAGCTGTTGGAGCCCTCATCAGACCTGAATAGATCATCCAGATGAATATTCTAAAAAAAGCTGAAACATTAAAATTAATTGCCCAAGGGGAAAAACTTTCTGAAAATAAGTTATATGTGCTATATTTGCAAATATTTTGAGATAACAGCCACAATAACTGCATTCTTTTGCAAATCCAGACAGGCATATGTCATTCTCCCCTCTATGCAGGGTTGGGGCAGGAGTGGCCTCAGTGCCCGGGAGGTGGGGGGGCTGCCAGTCCAACTGGGAGACAAAGGGTTCAGGACCCCAGGCTATTTTGAAAGTGACCTTCCCCCTCTGACAGGGATTCTTCTAGGCCTCTCTACCTCAGGACATTTGCAGGACCTTGGGTCAGCGTCTGTCTTATTCATCTTAGGAGCTTTCTTTCTGCCTACTCTCTCACCTCCAGCCTTGGTTCACGGGTTCTCATTCTGTGAGAATGCTGGTCCCCTGTCCCCTGACCCTGTGTTCCCTTTTCCTGGCTCAGCTGGGACATCACCTTTGCTGGGATCTCCCCTAAATTCACTGGCAGGACAGTGTCTGCTCTGCATTCCTACACTTATCCCATTGGGCATGCCCATGAGAGTCCCTCTTGCCTTTTTGGTGTAACTTGGGTTATTTTTCCCTAAATGCATTGTTTCAGTTCTCCACTGTGGAGCCGCCCCCAGCCATGAGCTCACTGCCCTCCCTCACCTCTCTGCCAACCCCATCCATCCCTGAGGCTGGGGGTGGGGGGTGGGAAGAAGGCCTTGCCAGCTGCCAGAGGCCTCACCCTCACTTGCCCAGCCAACAAGGGTTTCTGAAGACTGCAGCCCAGACCCCGGGATTCCACGGGGAAGCTGGAGTACACACCACCATCTTTGTCCGTGGTGTGGGCATCGCCTGATTAATGGCTAACTTAATGAGTGCTGGAGCACTCAGCATGGGCTGGGCACTTTAGGTTCTCTGCCCCTTTAACCCTGGGAACAGTGACTTCATAGGTGAGAAAACTGAGACTTGGGGAACTCAGTTCTGCCCGGGATGGAGCCGGTGTAGGAGCTGCCACCTGAACTCAGCCTCTCCCGGTGCCTGGGACCTCGGCCTTGTTCTAACTGCAAGGCAGGCCCAAGGGTCTGTTTCTAAGCAGCATTTGTGGGAGTTTTGTAAACCCAGATACGGGGTGGGTAGCATGACATGTGCTTCCAGACCTCTGGGTGCTTACAGCCAAAGGCCTGCTCTCTACCCCCCTCAGGGTCCCTTAGAGCCCTCAACTCAGCTTTTCCCCCAAATTCGACATCTTCCCTTCTTGGCTGAATGGCCTCACCCCCACCCCCTCACTCACCCCGGAATCCTGTCCACACGCCCTGCACACACCCATCTCCAAGCTCTTCAACTCAGCACCCTGCTAACTCAGCTTATCCGGTGTTTCATTCAACAGCCGTCAGCCAGGCCAGATGCCGAATTCCAGAGGGTGCCCCACCCTCCCTAACCTGCCACTTGCCCTGATTCAAGTGCCTGTGCTCGTTCTGGGGAGAACAAGAGGGTAAAGAGATTTTACCTTCGTTTTTTGTTTTTTTTTTCACACTAAGTCTGGAAATCTGGTTGTATTTTGCACATAGAGCACATCTTAGTTTGGATCAGCTGCATTTCAAATGCTCAATAGCTGCATGTGTAGAATGGCTGCCTACTGGTCTTAGAATAGCCTCTTCTCTTACACGCTTCTTTTATTTTGATAAGGGAAAATGTTAAAGTATTGCATAGAAATGACACACGTATATGCACCATTTGGATTCAGTTTGCATTGCCATCAAAACAAAACCCTCAAATTTTAAAATTGTAATGGTTTAAAATGTTATTCCCAATATTTGGTCCATATTTCTCTTTTTGTTTATTTATTTTTTTTAAGATTTTATTTATTTGTCAGAGAGAGAGGGAACACAAGCCAGGGGAGCGGCAGAAGGAGAAGCAGGCTCCCCGCCGAGCAGGAAGCCCGACGTGGGACTCGATCCCAGGACCCTGGGATCATGACCTGAGCCGAAGGCAGACGCTCAACAGATTGAGCCACCTGGGCGCCCCTTCTCTTTTATTTTTAAATATATAAGGTATTACAGGAGCAGCCAGAGCTTCCCCCTTGACCTTCGGACCACCCCTCATCTCCTGTTGGTCATTCCCAGGAACATTTTAGTGCTTCTACCACAAAAGTGTGTGTCCACGCACCATTTACACAGTACTGTTTTTGCATGTTTTTAAACTTCATATAATGGTATCATACTATAGTTAATCTTCATGCAATATGCTGTTTTGCACTTAGCATTACATATTTGAAATTGATTCGTGGTGTTCCCTGTACCTCTGGCGTATTTACTCTAACTGACGTGTTGTATTCCGTTGTGTAGATAAACCGCAGCTTCTTTAGCATTCCTCTACTGAGACACTCCTGGATTACTCCCTTTTTCACTTTCATAATCCACACAGCAACGAAATCCTTTACCTGTCCTCTTGTTTCTGTGGGTCCCACACCTAGGTGTGATCGTGGGACATGTGCATTTCAGCTCTGCCAGGAGCTGCTGGGTACTCTGCACTGTGCAGTGTGGAGACAGGGTTCCTAGAGTTACAGGGCCCTGAGCAGTAAACGCCCTGGCCCCCTCTCTCAGCATCACCCTCGCTTTGTCTTTTTTGTTGGGAAATGGTATCTTGCTGTTCTCACTTGCATTTCCACTATTGCTAGGGAGGCATCTGTATTTGCTTGTTCAGTGTCTTCTTGGACCTTTCCACAGATGAGACTGTCGCGTGGCACGCAGAGCCTTGTCAGGATGTGGACTAAAACTATGTCGGATCTGCAGGTTAATTTGGGCGGAATGCCACCCTGACAATTGTGAGCCTGTCCATCCTTCTTTAACTGTGTCTATTTCTTCACTTATTTGGGTCTTCCTTTATGTCTGTCAATACAGTTTAATATTTTTCTCTGTAAATACCTTGCATGACTTTTGTCAGATTTTCCCTGAGATGCATTTCAAGTTTTGTGGTTATTGTCAATGGTGTTTGAAAACTACATTTTCTACTTGTCTGGTTTAAAGACAATTGTTGACCTGGCATGCAGATCTTGTCCCCAGCAACACTGCGAACATTTCCTCTCAGTTCTAATAACTTGTCTATTTCCAATATCATCTGGGACTATTGATGGCTTTGCTTCTTGCTCTCCAAGCCCTCTGCATGTTTTCTGTCCCAAGTGTTCTAAGATCTCCCACACAAACTTGAGTAGAGGTGGGGATGACGGGACTGAAGTCACTAAGTATGGGGCTTACCAGGGATCTTGGTAGATACCTTTTAATACATTAAGGGTGTTTTCTTCTATTTGTAGTTTGCTAAGAGGTTTTTTTTGTTTGTTTTTATTTTTGTATAAAGGGATACTGAGTTCCATCAGCATCTTTGTCTCATCATCATGGTCATTTTTTTCCAGATTAATCTGGTATTGTGGTCAATTACACTCATATATTTCAATTTCAGATCAAGCTAATAATGCATCTAGTTTCAGTCAGTTGTACTATTTTTTCACTCTCCTACTCCATATTTCCACCCCTATGAACAACCACTCTCTTTGGTAATATGCCTCTGTATTTATAGAAAACAATGACTTACAATGAAATTCTTATTATTTCAATTTTGGGCATGATTACTGATTTCTTACTATTGAACTTACACCCCCAACTCGATACACAACCCTTTCTCCCCACACCGCCAGTAGAGTTTTGGCTTCCCCCCCCCTTTTTTTTTTGCCAAATTAGTATTCTACTTTATTAAGATCATAGACATTGTCCACAGGTGAAGTATACAATGTTCCATGATGACAGTGTCTTTCTTGTTTTCCTTGAAATTAACAACTGACTGATGTTTTCCATGAACCTGTGGCCAAGTCATCCCCAACTTTTGACAAAAGTAAAAGTATATGTCTATGTAGGCAAGTAATCCAGGCTTCCTTTTCATATGGGCCTCCCTTCCCAAGTCCTCATCCCCTCCTGACATGGGCTCTGTGGGTCTCTGCAAGTCAATATTGGGGATCTCCCCTTGCTCCTTTCAGGTCCCTGCATGTAGCTGCACACTCTGTCCCAAGATCTTCATGGGCAGGAAGTGGGGCTGAATTCTTGTTAAGTGACACTGGCCAGTCACAGATGTTTATAGCAGCTTTATTCATAATTGCCAAAACTTGGAAGCAACCAAGAGCTCTTTCAATAGGTTAGTGGATAAGTAAACTGTGGTACTTCCAGACAGTGGAATATTTCTCTAAAAATAAATGAGCTAGGGGCATCTGGGTGGCTCAGTCAGTTAAGCACTCGACTCTTGATTTCAGCTCAGGTCATGATCTCAAGGTTGTGAGATGGAGCCCTGCACTGGGCTTGGGCTCTGCGCTGGATGTGGAGTCTGCTTAAGATTCTCTCTCTCCCTCTGCCTCTTCCCCATCTCTCTCAAAAATGAATGACTGACTGACTGACTGAATGAATGAATAAGACAAACCAAGACCATGCCAGGCAAACAGACAGGCAGTCATCTTATCCTCCTGGCACATGGATCATCTTTGTTAAAAAAAAAAAAAAAAAAGAGAGGAGCTAAACCATGAGATGATACAGAGAAACTAAATGTATATTGCTAAGTGAAAGAAGCCAGTCTGTTTGAAAAAGCTACATATAGGGCGCCTGGGTGGCTCAGTGGGTTAAATACCTGCCTTCGGCTCGGGTCATGATCTCAGGGTCCTGGAATCGAGCCCCGCATCGGGCTCCCAGTACGGAGCCTGCTTCTCCCTCTCTCTCTGCCCCTTCCCTCTGCTCGTGCTCTCTCTCTCAAATAGGTAAATAAAATCTTAAAAAAAAAAGGCTACATATATACTGTATGATTCCAACTGTATGACATTCTGGAAAAGAAAAAACTATGGAGACAGTAAAGAGATCAGTGGTTTCCAAGGGTTTGCGGGAGGGAGGGATGAATCTGTGGAGAACAGGGGATTTTTTAGGGCAGTAAAATTATTCTATATAATAATATAATGGTGGATACATGTCATTACACATTTCTCAGAACTAATAAAATATTCAAGACAAAGAGTGAACCCTAATGTAAACTATAGACTTCAGCTAATAATAATGTACCAACATTGGCTCACCAATTGTAACAAGTGTACCTCACTTAGGCAAGACATTAATAAAAGAAGCTCTGTGTGGGGGGACTGTAATATGAGAACTCCCTGTACTTCCCAATGAATTTTTCTGTGCATCTAAAACTATTCTAAAAGATGCCTTTTTTTTTTATAAAAGACTATGGTGAAAATAAAATATAATACTAAAAAGTACTAAATTAATCTAAAGAAGGCAAGAAAGAAATAAATGACAACAGTGACAAAAAGTGAAACAAATAGAGAAGTCACAGCTCTAAATCCAACACTACAAATAATTACATTAAATGTAAGTGGACTAAATATTCCAATTAAAAGGCAGAGACTGTTAGACTGGGTAAAAGAAGAGGACCTAAGTTTTGAGTTAAAGAGCCTTTAATACACTTTAAATACAGACAGAGTAGGTTGTAATCAAAAGGGTGAAGTTATATGCAAACACTAATCAAAAGAAAGTTGAAGTGGCAGTATTAATATCAGATAAAATAGACTTTAAGACAGAGTATTACCAGAGATAAAGTAGATTTCACAATGATATAAAGTAAATATATCAGGAAGACAGAACAAATATCAATGTACATGTACGTGTCTAATAACAGGTTTTAAAAATATTTAAAAATTTTATTATTGAAGTATAGTTGACATACAATGTTATATTAGCTTCAGATGTACAACATAGTGATTTGACACTTCTACACATTATGCAATGCTCACCACAATAAGTGTAGTCACCATCTGTCACCAATGTTATTATAATATTATTGGACTATATTCCCTATGCTGTATTTTTCATCCCCTTGACTCATTTATAACTGGGAGTTTGTACTCTTAATCTCCTTTGCCTATTTGCCCTGTCCCTACACATCCCACCCTGGCAACCAGTTTGTTCTCTGTATTTATGAGTCTGTTTCTGTTTTTGTTATTTTGTTTTTTAGATTCCACATGTAAGTGAAGTCATATGGTACTTGTCTTTCTCTGCTAGCATATTTCACTTAGTACCCTCTAGGTCATAAATAACAGAATTTCATTTTTTTTATGGCTGAGTAATATTCTAATATGTATATATACCATATCTTCTTTATCCATTCATCTATCAACGGACATTTAGGTTGCTTCCGTATCTTGGCTACTGCAATTAATGCTGCAATAAACATAGGGGTGCATGTAACTTTTTGGATTAGTTTCTTGTTTTCTTTGGGTAAATTCCTAGGAATGGAATTCCTGGATCATATGGTATTTCTGTTTTTAATTTTTTGAGGAAATTCTGTATTTTCCACAGTGGTTGCAACAATTATCAATGCCAACAATAGTGCATGAGAGTTCTCTTTTCTCCACACCCTCACCAACATTTGCTATTTCTTGTCTTTTTTAACCATTCTGACTGGTGTGAGGTGACATCTCATTGTGGTTTTCATTTGCATTTACCTGTGATTAGCAATGTTGAGCATCTTTTCATGAGACTGTTGGCCATCTGTGTTTCTGCTTTGCAAAAATGTCCACTCATTTTAAAATCTTTTTTTTTTTTTGGGGGGGGGGACTTGTGTGACAGTGGGTTAGGCATCCGACTCTTGGTTTCGGTTCTGGTTGTGATCTCAGGGTCGTGAGATTGAGCCCTGTGTCAGGATCTGCACTCTGTCCCCCTCCCCCCACCCCATGCACTCTCTCTCTCTCTCTCAAATAAACAAATCTTTAAAAAAATAATAAAATAAAATCTTTTTGTTTTTGGTATTGAGTAGTAGGAGTCCTTTATATATTTTGGATATTAATCCCTTAACAGATATATCATTTGCAAATATCTTCTCCCATTCAGTAGCTTGCCCTTTTGTTTGTTGATGGTTTCCTTCACTGTGCAAAAGGTTTTTAGTTTGGTGCAGTCCCCATAGTTTAGTTTTGCTTCTGTTTCTTTTGCCTGAGAAGACATATCCAGAGAAATCCTGCTACAGCCAATAAAGAAAGTATTGCCTATGTTCTCCTCTGGTCTCACATTTAGGTTTTTAATCCATTTTGGATTTATTTTTGTGTATGGTGTAAGGAAGTGGTCGTGTTTCATTCTTGTGTATGTTGCTGTCTGGTTTTCCCAACACCATCTATTGAAGAGACAATAGATGTCTTTTCACCATTGTATATTCTTGCCTCCTTTGTGATAGATTAATTGACCATATAAACTTTTTATTTCTGGCCTCTCTATCCTGTTCCATTGGTCTATGTCTATTTCTGTGCCAGTACCATACTCTTTTATTATAGCTCCACAATATATCTGGAAATCTGGGATTGTGATACCTCCAGCTTTGTTCTTTCTTAAAATTGCTTTGGCTATTTGAGGTCTTTTGTGGTCCTATACAAATTTGAGGAATATTTGCTCTAGTTCTGGGAAAAATACAATTGGCATTTTGTTATGAATTGCACTAAATCCGTACAATTGGAGGGTGGGTAATATGGACATTTTTAACAATATTACTTTGATCCATGAGCATGGTATATCTTTCCATTTGTTTGTGTTGTTTTTATCAATGTCTTACAGTTCTTAGAGTACAGGTTTTTCACTTCCCTGGTTAAATTTACTTGTAGGTATTTTATTCTCTTTTGGTGCAATTGGAAATGGAATTGTTTTCTTAATTTTCCTTTTTGCTATTTCATTATTAGTGTATAGAAATGCAAAATACATGAAGAAAAAACTAACAGATTTAAGAAACACATAAATCCACAATTACAGCTGGAAATTTTAGCTATCCTCTTGGCAATTGAAAGAATAAGTAGAAAACAAATTGGTAAGGATGTAGAAGGTCTGGCTGACAACAAGTACTCTGACCTAATAGTTATAGGACATCACGTCAAACAATTGCTGAATCTACTATTTTTTTTTTTTTTCCTATTGCACATGGACTGTTCATCAAGACGAGCCAACTGCTAGGCCATAAAAGTGAAGCAGGAAATATTTCAAACTGAATGATAATAGAAATGCAGCATATGAAAATTTGTAAATATAGTGAAAATAAAAGAGGAAATTTATAGCTTTAAATGCTTATATTGGAGAGGAAAATGACTTAAAATGATTCTAAGTTTCTATTTTATTTTATTTATTTATTTTTAAAGATTATTTATTTATTTATTAGAGAGTGAGCAGGAGAGAAACAGCATGAGAGGGGAGAGGGTCAGAGGGAGAAGCAGGCTCCCCGCTGAGCTGGGAGCCCGATGTGGGACTCGATCCCAGGACCCTGGGATCATGACCTGAGCTGAAGGCAGTCGCTTAACCAACTGAGCCACCCAGGCGCCCTAAGTTTCTATTTTAAAAAGCTAGGAAAAAAGACACCAGTTAATAACCATATTAACTATTTGATGACCAGGAACCAGTTTTAAGCATTTTGCTCCCTAACGTGATAGCCTGGTACTTACATGTAGACATTTTGCTATGTGTAGTTACATTATAGGGAACTGGTTGGGGGCTTGGGTATGACATGTATTGCATTCTCATAGTTTTTTATTTAAACTAATGGAAAATAGATCCCCAGTTAGTGTCTTAGCATGAAACAATGGATTTTCAGAATGGATTATTAAGTGGGAGATGTACTGTAACTAGATAAAACAATTTTAGAAAGTGACAAAAAACTTAAATATTTGTAAATATTAAATATTTGTACATTAGGAAACACTCTCCCGTCAAAATGACAAGAAATAACAATGGTGTTGATGAGGATGTAGAGAAAGGGAACCCTTGTGCACTGTTGGGAGGGAATGTAAATTGATGTGGCCACTGTGGAAATGATATGGAGTTTCCTCAAAAAGTTAAAACTAGAACTACCATATAATACACCAATTGCACTTCTGGGTATTTATCTGAGGGAAACAAAAACACTAACTCAAAAAGATATCTGCACTCCTGCATTCATAACAGCATTATTCACCATAGCCAAGATATGAAGACAAACCAAGTGTCCACTGATGGATGAATGGATAAAGAAAACATGATGTAGACGTGCGCACGCACACACACACACACACACACAAATTACTCAGACACAAAGAAGAAAATCTTGCCATTTGTGACAACATAGATGGATCCTGAGGGCATTATGCTAAGTGAAACAAGTCAGACAGAGAAAGACAAATACTGTATGATCTCACTTATATGTGGAATCTAAACAAACAAAAAACCAAGCTCATCGATACAGAAAACAGACTGGTGGTTGCCAGAGAGGCAGGGGTGGAGGGTGGGTGAAATGGGTGATAGGGGTCAAAAGGTATAAACTTCCAGTTATAAAATAAGTCCTGGGGGTATAACATGCAGCATGGTGACTACAGTTTAAGATGCTGTATTATGTATCTCAGAGAGAGTAGATCTTAAAAGTTGTTATCGCAAGAAAAAATTGTAACTATGTGTGGTGATGGATGTTAACTAGATTGACAGTGGTGACCATTTTGCATACAAATATCAAATCATTATGTAAATTAAAAGATGTAAGTTAAAGAGTTTTGGAGAACTTGCATCTGCCACTGTGAGCCTCCAATGCTGGAAGACTTTTCTGAGGAGACTGTTGGCAATGTAACAAGTGATTTTTGGTAATGAATACTGTACGGTGTCAACATCTGCAGAGAAGTGTTATTTCCACATGATGCTACAGAATCCTACCTGGGTAACAGACCCATTTGGGGAACAGTACAGAGCAGTGACTTTTAATAAAGCAGAACGCAAAGGGCACTGACATGGTTTCAGATTCCACACTGCAACTATTCTTTTCCTTTTTAAAATAACTTTCATTTTCAAATAGTGTAAATCTCACAAGAAGTTGCAAAAATCATACAGAAAGATCCACGTACAGTCACCCAGCTCCCCCCAATGGCATCTTATACTGACAGAGAACTTGTCAACCAGGTAATCTTGTTACCTCAGGTGCAGACCTTAATGGGGCTTCACCTGTTGTGCATGCACTTGCTTTTTCTCCAATTAACCATTAAGGAACCATCATTTGTCATGTTTTAGTGCAGTGCCAAAAAGAGCATCCACGGTGATTAGAAAAAGGATTTTGAAATATTCCTACCTTTCATCAGAGAGGGAGACAAACCATAAGAGACTCTTAGTCATAGGATACAAACAGGGTTGCTGGAGGGAAGGGGGGTGGGGGATGGGGTAATTGGGTGATGGATATTAAGGAGGGCACATGATGTAATGAGCATTGGGTGTTACATAATACTTATGAGTCACTGAACTCTACCTCTGAAACTAATAATACACTGTTAATTAATTGAATTTAAATAAAAAATAAAATATTCCTCCCTTTCCCAACTACATATCTATGTGACTACTTCAAACACACGTATGACAACAGACTGAATGCAGAATCTAACCTACTCTAATTGAAGAACTTAATCTTCAATTAAGACACTAAAGATATGTGCAAAAATGTAAAACAATGCCACTCTCCTCAGTAGATATTCTTGTTTTGGAAAAGTTATTTCTCTTAAAAATATTCTATGTTAAGACGGAATGAGTTTACGTCTTTACTTTCAACGAATAGTTTTTGAAATGTCTTAATGTTGACAGATGTAACACACACTAATGCTCCTTGCGACCTCCAGTGGTTTCTAGGGTCATTAAGGGGTCTGGGTTTTTCGAGGTAAACTCCAGCAGCAGGTAAGCCTTCTCCCAGAGTTCCCTGGCTTTCTGAAGTCCACAAACACCACAATAAGCCTGAAACCTTTTTATTCATCAATTTAAACACAGATATTTGAGTGAATTATTATCCAGAGGAAATTAAAAGTTCAGAACTTTATGGAGTGATTGTCAACAGGGGAATATGATTCATATTCAAACTAAATATTTTAAAGTGACCTTTTAAACTACTATGTACTCTAAATTCAAGTACAGCAGTGCAAGAAACTGCAACTATTCAACTTTGTAGAATTCACAATTTTCTTTAGAATGTCCTTGCATTTAGACAGAGTTTTTTTTCATTACCCAAATGCATGAAGTGAATCGTAGACTTTAAAAATACATTGTTTCTCCAGTGTCTAAGACTTCGTGTTGGTTTGATCCATGGCTGTGAAGAATGCACAGATGGCGGCTGTGATGAGGATATGCATCCCCTCATAAAGAAGTTTTGGAGAAAACACACTCCATATAAATAAATGGTAACGCAGGGCTGTCACCAAAATGATATACGCAGAGACTGGAAAAGAGCAGATCAGTGCATAGCAGAAGCAAGCATGACCCAGTGCAGAACCGCTGTTAATAAAAAGGGAATGTGTATGAGTATATGCTACTTTGCATCATATAAGGCATGACACACACGTAGTCGATATTTTTATTTTGAAAACGACCATGGTAACTCTTGTTCCTGGGACAGCCCCCACCCAATCTGGTCAGTCTGGTGGGCAGGAGCCCACCCACCCAAGGGGACAACAGCTGCAGGCGGCGGTCCTGTCACTCTCTAGTGCCTCAACCTGCAAGATATGTGCGAAAAGTGCATCCCCAAATTTTGCAATAGATTTGTTTAAAAATCACGTGCATGTACCACTACATGACGCATCACAAATGTTATGAAACATAATGAAAAGGAAATCACACAGGACGAGATACACGTTTTGAGCTCTGCTTTGTACTGCCCAGTGGGCATCTGGTCTGGGGACACTGGCCCGAGAGTGTTTGCTAAGCAAATTAACAGAAAAGAGCATTCTCAAGCACACGCATGCCCTCTTTTTCTTTTCAAACCATCGGCACAATCATTACATAAATCTAACCTATTCTTTTTTTTAATTATTTTTTTTTTTAAGATTTTATTTACTTATTTGAGAGAGAGAATGAGACAGAGAGCATGAGAGAGGGGAGGGTCAGAGGGAGAAGCAGACTCCCCACTGAGCATGGAGCCCGATGCGGGACTCGATCCCCAGGACTCCAGGATCATGACCTGAGCTGAAAGCAGCCGCTTAACCGACTGAGCCACCCAGGCGTCCCAATCTAACCTATTCTTGAAGGCAACTTCCTTCCAAATGACAAGTTCTATCATTCACTCACTTCACCTCACAAATCCTCAGAGGCCAGGCTTTCCAGGCTCTGGTTAAAGCCAAGTTCCAGTTCTGACGCTTCCCCTCAAACACTGCATGAGTGTAGGTGGCCTTTCTGGGGCCGGTAAATGCCACACGTCACCGCTGCCCACCCTTTCCTGAAGCACGACCCCCATTACACGTGCAGCCATCCTCACTGTGTAGGACTCACATCAGCATGGCCGTGTATAGGGACATGGACCCGGGATTACTGGAGTCCCAGGGTGGGGAGTAGATGGTCTGTGTGCTCAGGGGAGCCTGGGGGGCACCATGCTCACACTGGGAAGGGTCTGGACATGAAGGGTGAGCAATGAGGAGTTCTGTGTAGGGGGAGCAAAGACCCTGAGGTACAGAGCGAGCGTGTGTGTGTGTGCATGGGTGTGTGTGCACACATGTGCTCCACAGAGGGGCTCCTTAGGCCTAGCGACCCAGCGCCACTAGCTGGTGCCACTCAGATCCCCTCGGTGTGCTCAATGTCCGGCAAAAGGTGCCAACAGCCGCTCAGGGGCCAAAGGATGCCTGGCCCCTCATGCTCACAGCTCTTGCCCCCGCTGTGCCCTCACCTTGCCCTAACTGGCTCCCCATCTTGGGCCTTGGTGTCCATTCTTTCTTCCTGCTGGGTTTTCCAGCTGTTGCATCGCCCCCTGGCAGGGAACACACTCTGCTTGCTTCTACTTGCATACCATCCTGTGGCCTCGTCCCTGTGCACGTGCTCCTCCCCTGCAACCTTGACTGGCTGTGATTACTTCTACCCACATGCTCTTCCCTAGGAGGCCATCCTGACCAACACCAGCAGACTCAGGGGCTCAGCCATTCTGACCTCACCTCTGTGACATGCTCAGCAGGTAACTGACTCATCTCTCTGCTACCACCACCAGACCATGAGCTCCTTGGGGTGAATCCTTGCACCTACATCTTGGGTCCCACTCAAGATCCAGTCCATCAGGCAGACGACCTCGAGGGAGCTGGGCCCTGGGGCATTATTTATTAACTCCCTCAAGGGCCACTGCAACAATATCTGGTGAGGGAAACTCTTAGGAAAAGCTTCATGGATGAAGCTTGTGGCTCATGGCGCTGCCACCCCTCTCCTGGGGAGTGTCATGGAGTCTGTGCTCAGCCAAGAGCCTGCTGACCAGACAATGAGGGAGATGGAGCTCCCAGGATGCTGCCCCTCCTGGCATTTCAATTTCACACAAAGCAAACATCACCTATTTAGAAGACTCGGCTTCTTCCTTCCATAGCAACACCCAGTAGGGTCACCTTTCCCACAACCTCAGCAAAGAACAACGTGCACTGTAGGGAAATGGATGAAGGCCTTGCAGCCTGGCTCATCATGGCTGTCCATGCCACCAGGCTCCAGAACTGAAGCCAAGGGTCATGGACCACCCAGGGCCCAGTTTTTGAGCCGTTAGAAATATTTTCTTTTTCTACCATTTTTATCTGGCTCTAGTTTTCGTGACTTTGGAACCCTCCCCCCCAAAACCAATGAGTAAAAATTGATGTTTTAAGCTTTTAAAAAAGAACAAGAAAACCCTTTTCTAAAATAAAAGAGAAACACTCCTTAATTAGGGAAAACATCATATCATACTAGGGAGAAGAAAACATCATATAATACTCTCCAGCCAGTTAAAATGCTTTCAGCTTACTTACAAAAAAATGCTTTGTCTTTTTTTCTCCCCCATATAAACAGATGGAAAGTGCAAGGAAAATCGAATTGTGACTTCAGCACCAAGGAAGCTCTTCTTCCTAGAAGCCCAGGCTCTCCCTATCTGGCCCTCATCTTCCCCAGCGCACCCACTCAGTTGATCTGTAGGCTGCAGATATGGTGTGCAGAGCAGAGCCATAGGCACTGTGGCAGATAAGCTCTCCAAGGCCAACTTGTGGCCCCGACTGCTCAACACATGATGGCGCCGACGAGGACTGAGGCCTCCCAAGCTGACCTAAGCCCAGTCACAGAGATGTCAGGGAGCCTGCTGGGGAGAGAACCCACGGCTCAGTGGTGGTCCTGCGGCCCACGTGGGTTCACAGACAGAATGAGAGCCTGAACATCCCTCCGCTCCGCCAGCAGCACCTTGACTTGCAAGCGCTGACCACCAGACCAGCAGTGACTCTAAGAGGAGTCTATCATAGACGGTCCCAAAGTGTGTGCCCAAGGAGGACACGATGACTCGTAGGCATCTCCCTTGTGCTCAGGAAAACCAGCTGGAGGAAAGAGACTCTCACATTTGAGAGGCTGAGAATCAACCATGGCAATTTAGAGGGGAGGCCAGAAGGTCTCTAGAGCAGGAAGCCTGCTCTCCACAGCTGAAGCCTTTACTAGCTGTCTTGCTCTAAACTTTGACTTGAGAGTGTCACCCCACTCACACCTACACTCCTCTTCACTCCTTCTGCAACTGTACAATGGCAGAAGATGGTGGCTTGTGGACATGAACTTGGGGGCAGAAGTCAAGGTCACTGAGGCTTGGGTCCCAGGAGCTGGTCTGGGGCGAGGATGAGAGGAATCCCATGAAGTATGTGGGAACCCCCAAGTGCGATCCTGAGAGGTGGGGCCTGAACATGTCCTGGGAGGTTCAAACGTGGGGTCCACAGTCACCACCACAAGGGCTGCATTTTTAATAGCGGGCAGAGAAGTGGGGGCCAGAGGGGTAATAGGGACAGGAAGCCTTGCCCTCCCCTAGGTGACACCCCCCTGGAAGACTGGAGACACAGGGGTACATTTGGCAGGAACAGTGTCCTCCTGGGGTCTCCCTAACTGGCTGCGCCCTGCATGTTCCACGGACCACTCAGCATGTGGAGGCTGGTCCTGCACCTGAGCAAGATGCTGGCATCCGGGCGGGGGTGGGGGTGGGGGTGGGGAGGCATGCCTGTGGGTTAACCAAGTGGCTTAAGAAATGGGAAGGCGCTTCTGGGAGTGGGGCACCGGGGGAGCCCTGACAAACCCGGCATGGCTGCTCACACGCCTGTAGCCTGTGCCACTCCTCACGTAGGCCCCTCAACCTCAGGAGGCAACACCATCACCCCATTTTACAGAATCAGACAGCCCACATACCACTCAAGCCACACTCTGCCAGGAAGGACCCAGGCACTGAGTCACCGTGGTGCCCAAAGACCACGAAGTCCCCGCCTTAGGAAGCCGCCTTTCTGGGAGGACCAATGTGTAAACAAGTAAGAAAGCACCAAGGAGCGTTGATGGGCAGGAGGGTGGCGTAGGCTGCCCCATTGGTTTGGGGGACCACATGGAGCCTGAGGGCGCCTCTCAGTGGCAGGGCAGGGCAGGGCACGGCCACCAAGCCTGAAGCCCTTTGGGCCTGTGCAGGCTCCTCTCTGCAGCAGGGACCCTGGAGGTGAGAGCCAGCATGCCTTGTCTTCATGCCCCAAACAGAAGATCCCTCCCTGCCTGGCCCACCCAACGAGGCCACCAGCAAGCAGGGAAACCAGAGGAGATTTTCCTTCTTGTGCCCCAGGCAACCACATCGTGGTAGGAGCTGGAAGAGAGCAGCTGAAGCTAGATACCTCCACAGCCTCCCCAGCCATCCTGACACAGGGTGGCCACAGACCTGCACTTACACCTGCCTCTGGCCTACATGCTGGACTGTCCACTCTTATTTAAGGAAAGGAAAACTGATGAAGACCTTTTGGCCCTTGGGGTTTGGAACCCTGTATCTGGAGTAAGATGCTCTCTTCAAACTGTCAACCTGCCATCAGATTTTGTGCTGAAAGACAAAGAAGGGGCTTCACCTGCTGGTTTCTGAGCTCAGGAAGCTCACTAAGTGGCTGGCCCACAGCACAGGCCCCGCGAACGTGGCAAACGCTGTCAGGAACATAGCTGGGACCTCCATGTAGGTGTCCAGGCCCACGAAGCCCGCTGAGACATCCACCGTGGCTATGTTGTTGGAGTTTCCCTGCAACACAGGGAGACGCAGCACTGACGTGGCCACCAGCAACCACAAACAGCCGCACGCGGTCACGGTGACATGGACACACGGGAGCCCCAGATGCCCGCCCACCCCCTTCCCGCCTTGCTTCCAGGTGGGGAGGAACAAGTGAAATGCCTTCTACCTCCAAGAAACTAAACAAATAAAAGTCGTATGATGAACTATGGCAAATTCCAAACTCCTCTCAGCTCTATCTACCGGAGACAGACCTCCCTGTGCTGAGGGACCTGTCTGGAGGGCTGCGCCTGGCCTTGGGAGGCAAGGTGGCCAAGGGGAGGCTGGGGGTGGTGTTGCCAAATGGCTCCTTCAATGGGTGGACACTGCTGTTAGGCAGAACAGGGCACGCTGGTCACGGGGAGGGCTTGGCGTGTCAGACCGGAGACCCTGGTGGGTCACCGCCCAGCCCCGGGGGTAATGCATAGTTCGTCCTGCATAGGACGGTGGGGTTTGCATCCAAGGGAAACCTCTCCTAGATTCAGCTCTTCTCTCGACTTTCAGTCTCTACCACTGCTGGTGTCCTTTTCCTCAGCTACTCCGGACCTTTGTAAGTTTGACATTTGCCTGTCCCAGTCCAACTAAGGCCCCTCCTGGAACCACTTATCAATGGCCCAGGACACAACTCCAGCTGGGTGTTTATGGCTTCACAGATGTGACAGTGGAACCCCACTGCCTCCTCCTTTGCTGTGTCATTGCAGGTGGCCGCCAGGTCATGGTGGCAGACCTCCCAAATGTCTCGAAGACATGCATTTACTCCTGTCCTCACCACCTCTTACAGCGGGCCCCTCCCCTGACAGCAACCTCCACTGTGCAGCTTCCCCTTCAGCCACTTTGCCCGTGGCTGCCTGGGTTCTCTCCTGATTACTGAATTCCTACTTAGAAGCCCCTCGCTACAGACTGAGGAGACCCCAGAGCTGCTGAGAAGAGGGAAGAACAAGAGTCCCAAGCGCTGCAGCAAGGGGAGGCACGACAACGACAGACACACGGTTCCAACACCGTGAAGTCCCCTGCTCTGGGGCTTTACTTGCATCTACTCATTTAATCCTCCACAGTCCTGACGTGGTGCCATTGTGGCTCTCAGTGAACTGGTGGGACACTGAGGTACGGAGACCCAGAGGAGGCCAGCTGGCTGCCACACTCCCGACCCCTGTGCGACCAGGCGTCCCCGAGCTGAGGGCAGGAAGGAGGGGCAGCAAGCCTGCAGGTCTTCTCCCAGGAGACGGGACCGTGACGGAAGGGCTATGGGCAGGGTTGAGACGAGGGAGGCCCGCGCTGCTGTTGGTCACTGCCTGAAGTGCCGCGGTCTGTGCTGGTTTTGCATGCCGACAGACCCCCAGCCCAGACTGGCGCCGCTGCGATCGGACACGTGCATTCCGCTGCCAAGTTCCAGCACCGTGTGCCGTGAGGGAATGCCTCGTCACCGCCCCGTGGAATGTGGCTACGTGCCGCAGAGGAGCACACAGAAAGTGAGGCGGTCTGCTCGCTCAGGGCACGACCGTGGCTCCGTCAGTCTTCCTGACACCAAGGCCTCAGCGCGGGCCAGGGTGCCTAAGCGGCAGCCACCTTCTTCTTCCGCACTAAGAGGCAGCCTGCTGGACTCTCAGCACGTGTGCCAGCAGGGTCTACCACGCGACCAGTCCACAAGCACCAGGCCGTATCTGCAGATACGCCAGGACCACGCCCGCAAGGAGCCCCGGCTATCCACACACCCCTGGTGCCCTCTGTGCTCACTGGACGTGGTCGCTGTCCAGCACGGTGCCCGGGAGCCTGGACTCGGGAGAGGGGCGTGGTGATTTTCCACGGTGATGGCATTCCCATTCCCCACCCAGGCACTCGTGGTCAGAGACGGAGGCCACCACCAGAAGAGGCCTGCGCATGACTTTCAAAGAGAGGACTGTGAGGCTGACAGGTCATCTAGAAATTGCAGGAATGCTTAGCAAAGCTTGAAGTCCTTCTACGGCAACACATCAGTTACACTGAATGGCCAAGCGTGAAAGAACCTTAACACAGGTGTGTCGCTACCAACAAGGCAGAGCGAGTCTCACCCAGAAGCAGACTCCAGACCCGTGCCTCTCTCCTCTGCAGCTCGTGGTGCAGTGTTTACAACTGCCTCCTTTAACCTCGTCCCCTTCCCAGCGGGCATTCTGGAATTCCTGGGCAAACTGCGTTCCCTCACATCCACAAGGTTGGTGACCTCTTACATTTCTTCCGATAGGTAAGAAAAGGTGTGGCCTTTGAGACAGGGCTGCTTGACACCATGGGGACACACACAGCTGAAAGCCCGTGAGGCTCAACAGAGGCCAGCCTGCCCGGGGCGGAGCTGACCGGCACGTCCCCAGGCGCTGTGTGCTGGTCGCCAGTGCGGTCCTCAGTCACCAACACCTCCCGGGATGGGCAGCAACTCCAGGGAGGTGCGGTCCCTCTCCAGGTCCTACAGACCCCAGTCATGCCTTCCCTATAGGTCCTGCGGAACACCAGCAAGCACAGAGAGCGACTACACAGGATGCCTACCTCCTGTTTGTCACTACTCGATCCTTACAGCAGCCGAGGGGGAGACGGCTGTGGAGTAGCCCATTTTATAGTGCGACCAGGGCACAGCAGGTGCTGCCAGAGGCCATCTGGCTCAGAAGTGCCAGACACCAGTGTCGGGGCTCCAGCCACCCACGTGCAGGGCTGGACTGAGAAGTACGGGGGTCCTCCAGGGGAGATGGATGGTAAGGAGGGTCTGAGGGTCTCAGGTCACATCCTCCAGGACATGATTTCTAGAACTCCCTCCACCGCACCCCTCTCTGGGCTTCCGGGAACAGACAGAGAACAGTGGGGTGGGGGGGGCCTGCTCTGTGGGTGAGACCAGGAGTGCCAGCAAAGGAGGGAGAAGTAGGAAGGGCAGGGAAGGAGCCCCAGGCCCACCTGTCGGGACACACAGACCACACAAGTCCCCAGGGACTGAAAGAGGGAGAACCTGGTGCACAGAGACAGTACAGATCCTCACCTTAAAGATGGGAAAACACAACAGAGATGCTCAGGGGCTTGTGCACAGTTCCTCTGCCAGAGGGTGCGGAGCCGGTAGGGGAGTGTGGGGCCCCCTGAACCAGGGCAGAGATGCGGGAAGGCTGGGATGGAACTGAGTCCCTCCCAGACCAGGAGCTGGTCCCTCTGTCCACCTGTCCAGGTGCCGCTCCAAGCACATGGGCAAATACTGAGATCCATCCCAGAGGCAGCTTCGACTTGCCTCTGGTGGGCCCTTTAACATTGGAGAGAAGACATGATGACCACGGGGCCCCAGGGGACTGAGGACCAAGTGAGGACACCCAACAGCACTCGGCACTCATGGCCAGGGGAACGGGCAGAGAGAGTTCAGTCATCACCTCATCAGGTAAAGCAATGGAACTGTGATGGGTGTCCCTAACGGGTCATGGTAAACAGATCCAGTACACAACGTACAGTGCTTAATACGCTGTCTTAAGCACTCCTGGATCCATAGCGAAGGTGTCAGTCTTAGATAACTAAGTGTATTTTATCCTATCAAATACACACAGGATTTAAGCATCATTCCCCACACCACACTTAAAGTTCCTTCACCGAACAACCTTTCTAACTTCCCAACTTATGGTAAATTTTCTCAAAGAAAAAAGATAAATGACATATAAAAAGTTAATAGATTTCTATCCATGATAATAATGAAAACCTACCTGGAAATAGAAGAATGCTTGACCGAACCAATAATGCATTATAGTGATCTCAGGTGCATCATGCCTCAGAGGCTTCCAGATGAATTTAGTCATTATAGTCTGAATGAAGAGGCTAAACACTAAGACTGGCAGATTATGTGGTCTAAAAAGCAAAGCGGCCAGAAGAACTAATCCACTATATATCTCCCATAAACCCACAGTCTTGATTGTGAAGTCTGCAGCAATGACTTGAGATTTAAGCAAGTCTTTGGTGCCCGTGAACAGAATGCCAAGGACAAAGACATGAACAAAACGAGCTTCAATAACACCCCTAAAAAAAAAAGCAAAACAAGTTTGATTCGTTAGCACCAGCTCAAAAAACTCATACATACTCTTCCCACGAAAACCACGTGTCTACCTAAGCTAAGTAAGCCGTAGCACCTGCCCACCTGGGTGACTCTGTGGAAGTGGGGGTGTCTGCTTCTGCATATCAGCCCCCCAGGAGCCCCCTTGCCCAGGGGCTGGCAGGCCTGTCCTCTCTCTGTGCACTTCTGTGGTGGAACTGGCTTCTGGGAAATCTCGCTCATTTGGCCCAAGGATAGCCTGGTGCAAGAAAAACCATCCAGCTGCTTCACGGTGGGTCTGACAGACCACTGCAGCAGGATAAGGCCAAGCTCTGTCAGAAACGTCGCTGAGCTCACAATGTTAAGACACATTCAGACAGGTTTGCAACCAAGTAACCAAGTGCAGTGCGCACTGTGGGGCCTAGAGAAGGTCAGGGCCAGGTTAGTCATGGCTCTGCCACTTACTAGCTCTGCCGTTGGGGAAGTTAGTTAAGGCTTCATCCTTCCTAAAATGAAGAGAAATGGTACCTACACTTCATAAGCTGTCCTGGGGATTAAACAAGAGAACACAGGTAAAGTGCGCAGCACACAACAAGTATTAAGGGTTAAGAAATATTTTAGGGGC
>NC_138370.1:178449907-178484844 GCF_054177405.1 Leptonychotes weddellii
TGAGATGAGTGATCACGAAATTAGGTGCATTGATCTGAGAGGAAATGAGGAATGTATTCATGTTTCACACTTGAACACCCTCAAACGTGATGCCCAGCCTTGACATCTGCTCAGAGTCTCAGGCTCCAAAGTGGACAGCCTTTGAGATGTCTCCCCACCATCCGCCCCCTACCTGACCTCGCTGCCTCAGGAGAAGGCCTGCCACCCTGCTGTCACCTCAGCCAGGGTCTTGGCGTCACCTCAACTGCCCCTACCGTCGGCAGGTCCTGCTTCCAGGTGTGCCCCATGGCTCCTGGGCACCCACACAGCCTGGTCACAGCCCTCAGCTTACACCTCGACCTTTTCAGAGAAGATGACATTTGCTTTTCTTTCTCTGACTAGAAAAGCAATAAAAAAATGCATGAAAAGGAAGAGCACAAGCTACCTGTGATTCCATGTCCTAAATATAATCACAACCAATTACCTATTTTAGTCTTTCATACAAACATAAAAAAAATATGTACATACTTCATAAGATGGGGTCATACAATAGTTTTACAGCCTGTCAATCCACATCTTCATGTCTTCTATGAAAGCACACTAGTCAGCACAGAGCTTTAACATCATTCAGAGGCTCATCCCACCACTGTTGGCCAATTACCTTGTTTTGTATTATGTGTACCTGTAAATCAGTTTTCAGAGAGCCTGCCTGTGTGCCGGTATCAGGCCTCGTCTCTGGGTGGATTCCTGAGGTACATTCCATAAGAGGGCGCCCAGGTCAGAGGGCTGGACACACTCAAGGTTCTTAACACATTTTACAAACAGCCGCCAGGATGGCCTCTGCTCACCCCACCCCACATCACCATTAAGAAAAGAAAAGCTGCCAGTCTGTGACAAAAAGTGGCCTTCATGACTCAGCACGAGGGGGCCCTCCCCACCCCCGGAGCTCACCGTAAATTATGGGAGAGCTGATTTTTCTGGTGTGCCTTTATTTCCCAACTGCTAGGAAGCATCCATTCTTTGTGACTGCTGTTACTATGTCTTAACTGAGCAAAAGTAAACCCTTTAAATTCCTTATTTTCAGGGAACCCCTTATTTTAAAAAAGAAAGCTCAGTGGCCTTACTGCATTATATGTCTCTCGCCTCCCAAAACAAAGAAGCTAAAAGAATCCGTTCACTGAGGCATTCCTTGTCAGGCTCCAGTAACTGCTGAGATCACAAGTCGCAGGAACCAACTCCAAAGTTCTCAAGACTGCACGGCCTGCTTTAGTACCTAAAACATGAAATCGATTTGCCAGTGCACTTACTTTGAAATGTCTTTGCTGTCTTGTTGCCATGGGAACAGGACATTTCCAATGGCCGCCCGGTAGCAATAGACGCCCAGCAGGCCAAGTGCCATGGCTACTTTTGACGTCAGAGAGCACCTCCTCTGAACCAGTGCGAAAATCACGACGAGCGAAAGGGCAGCCAGAAGAGAGAGTGCAGCTTTGTGATCAGAGCTGAAATGAAATGGAAAAGGCCCCAAATTACTAACAAGTGTAACTGGCGATGTCATGGATCTACATCAAGTGGCTTTCTAAGAACTTAGCTGATTTTTCTGAAAAGCAAAACAGAGAAGAAAATCATCGGTGATTTAGATTCAAAGGTTCTTAAAATGTGACAAATGAAGGACGGCTACCCCGAACTCTCATTTCCATTCCCAAATGGCCCCTGCCACCAGGCCTTCCCTGGCCAGCGCAGTGATCTGTATAAAACACTATCCACTGGCTCCCCTGGCAGCCCCATGTTCCCCACCCAGAGGTGAAGAGACTCTGGGCACAATGCATTTACCAGCGAACACCCTGCTCAGGGAGACAGGCACGTCCCGGCGTGATTCTCTCTCATTCACTCATTGGCACAGACTGACTCACTTAAAGAGTGTCTGCTCGTTCCCAGGCGGGGAGACTTTGCAGAGGGGCTGAGCATCTCCGCTTGGAGCACGGAGCTGTCACAGCAGAGCTGGGCCCCCCGGTCTGCCTGGCCCTGGCCCACCATCCTGCTACCTCGGGGAGGGCTGTGCTGGAAGGCAGGATTCTTTTCTGTGTCATTCACCACAGCTCGTGCTCACAAAGCCCAGACACTCAGAGTTGTTAAGTGGATGAGTGACTATCTTGCCAAGTGAACACACATCAGTGGAAAAACTACGTGGAAAAGACTCAGAGGAAAGATGTGGCCAGTGTCAAGACGTGGGCCCACGGATGGCAGGTGGTGACAGGGGTCATGCTGGGGCCTGGCCCTGCCCTGGTCCTTGCTCTGGGAGGCGGTCACCTGGGTGTCCATTCACTGTTGCCCTTTAGACTGTGTATTGTGCACTCTCCTAGATTGTTAATTATAACAACTGAAAGACAGCAATAAGGAAGGTGAGTTTACATGCCTCCCCAGAAGCTCTGCTATGAAGAGAAAGGGGGCCACACTGCCACCTCTTCACAAACTGACAGGAGTAACTCAGCAGCACAGGGAAGACTCGTGATGCAGGAGGGGGGCATCCTGCTGGGGAGAGTGTGCTGAAGGAGGGTCCAGACTAAGGAGCGGGGCGGGGCAGCGGGAGAGGGGGAGGCGTGAGGCATCGGGCCTGGGAATCAGCACATTCTCCTGCACGGCTTCAACTCTCCAGAAAAATACTAAGTGAGGCCACTGGGCTGTCCCGGGGCTCTCCCAACCTCACATGCTTGGGCAGGTGCCTCAACTCCCTTCTGCCTCCTCTTCTGAGGTGGGACAGGCCAGCAACCTCTCTCTGCAGGCTTGCTGTGAAAATGAAAGGAGCAGGCACATGGCAGGCCCCTGGAAAAAGCTGCCTGTGGTTCCTGTGGTTGCCAGGGCTTTGCTAACAGAGTGAACACCTGGGAAAAATTTCCCACCAGAATTATTTGACCAGAGGAAGGATTTTTATAGCTTTTGATGGATAGTTCCAGGTATCTTCCCAAAGGACCACGGCAGTGTATGGTCAGGGGTCCTCTGCTGCTACCCAGGACTGGGTTCTATCACTTCCTTCTGTGTGTCTACCTGACTATGAGTAAAATCACGCCTTGTTGTTTGACCCAAAGCTCCCCGATCCCCAGGAGGGCGAGCATGTCCCTTCTCTTTCTTTTGGCATTCCCTCCTTTAGGATGTCTGGCACTGTCCTGAGCCCCCCTCCTGCTGGTAATTTTCATGTAAGTCCTTCACAGCAACAGGAAACAAATGTCCATTCTGTTCTCTTCCTTCTACTTTAGTTTTCTAAGTCTTCACTGACAGACAATTAAAATGTATAACATAGGGGTGCCTGGGTAGCTTAGTCGGTTCAGCGTCTGTCCTTGGTTCAGGTCATGATCCCGGGATCCTGGGATTGAGCCCCGCATCATATCAGGTCCTTGCTCAGCGGGGAGCCTGCTTCTCTCTCTGCCGCTCCCCCTGCTTGTGGGCACTCTCTCTCTCTCTCTTTCAAATAAATAAATAAATAAATCTTAAAAAATACATATATATAATATAGTCACTTTTTTTTTTATTTTTTGAGAGAGAGAGAGAATGCACGGGGCGGGGGGGGGGCGGGTAGAGGCAGAAGCAGAAGGAGAGAGAGAATCTCAAGCAGACTCCATGCTGAGTGTGGAGCCGGACATGAGGCTCAATCGCCCGACCCTGAGACCATGACCTGAGCTGAAATCAGGAGTCAGACACTTAACTGACTGAGCCACCCAGGCGCCCTGATACAGCCAAATCTTGACTTTTTCTGTCTCAGTTCCCTCTCTCTGCTTTGATCCTCCCCATTTGCTATACTTTTGACTAGGCTGTCCAGCCACTGGCTTCAGGGTGGGGAGAGAGGAGTGGGTGGCCAGAGGGAGCATGGCCCCGTCCCAGCCCTACCTTGTCAGGGAGGTGGCAGCAAGTGACAAAACTACATCCTTGCTGCAGTTGTCATTTTAAAACTCAAAGGTTTTCAAACATAAACAATTACAGTGATTCAGCAATTAAAAAAACCCAAAGAAATCCATCTTTCAACATCAAATCATGGCTTACGGTCTATGTTTCTATTTCTTCAGATCTCAAATACCACTTCTGTTCTGAATATGAAAAATAGGCCTACATTTTGAAAAAGAAGACTGTGTGGTCAGTCAACCATGCAAGGTCTGGCCTAAGGCCACAGCTCATGCTCTCACCTGGTGAGCCAATGCCCCAGGTCAGGCCGGTGGGCCCACTGCACACCCGTCTGGTTTAGTGACCGCAGCAGCCGACAGCAGGTAAGTATCACCCATGGGCTTGCTAACACCATCCACTTCTCACAGCCTCTGAGCGTGTCAAGGGAAGTGGGGTCCTTAGACACTCTGTGGGGCTCTAACATGTTACAGTGGATGCTCCTGTCCTGTAATGCTGGTGCAGTGCTGACGAATCCCTCCTCCATGTGTGAGCATTGCTGGGGCTCACAGTCGTCCCTCAGAAAGCAGTTTCTGTAGATTTCGTGACACAGAGCCAGACACAGGGTGTTAATGAGGAAATACCAGGTCTGGTGCTCCTCCTCGATGAAGCTGCTTGCACCCAGACTCAGCACGTGGCCCACGGTCCCGAGTAAGATAAGAACATCTAACTCCGACCATCGTGCCTTTGGATGAGCTGGATTCTGTAAAAGGAAAGTGCATTTTGTGAGGAAAAATATAAAAATTACACAAATCCTACCACATGCACTTCCAAGTTCTTGCTCACAGAGCATAACCTGCTGTGACAGGTACGTGCTGCTCCTCACGCCCCACACCCATCTCCTGCACTGATGGGACTGCCTATCCTCCTGGGGCATGGGCAGTTGTCTCCCTGGACTGCGAGCCCTAAGCTGAGCGACCCACGCCATCTGGGCAGTGCTGCAGCTCAGAGAGCTCACCTACCAGCCCTTCTGGAACTCTCCTCACCCTTTCCCGGGGAGCCTGAGGTCCTCAGGGGTGGGCCATAGTCAGTTCCTGCTATTTGAAACCAAAGAACCCCCAGGATATATTCCACCAAAGCAGACATCTAATTTTGCCATGACTTTTCCAGAAATCCAGACAGTTTTCATTAAAATGGTCAATTCTATTGAAACAAGAAAGTTGGCATCACAGTACTATCCTTTAAATATACTAACTGAAAGCATTTAAAATTAAAGATGAGGATTAATGACTGTCATTTGATAACTACTTAATAATATTTACTCTATTTATCGTGTACAGCGGTATAAGAAAGAAAGAGAGAGATCATGAATCTATTTAGGCCCCAGGGAATCAAATGGCTCTAGGGAAACCTATGCTCTCTAATGGGGAACAGAAATGTGCTATAAACAACAACCCGTGAGTTCCTCAGACACACGCACGCAGGGAGGGGCATCAGATGGCTTCAAGATGAGGCAGCTGCACTGGGGGTGGGGGTGGGGGGGCTGGAGTCACTTCCCTGAGTCCCTTGGGCTCCTGGCATCATGGACCAACCGTGGCTGTCCACCTCTGCTTCATTGGTCTGCCACCACAACCATGAATAAAGGTGTCAGAGGCCAAAGATTCTAAGAAATCTGAAGGAAAACATCAGTCTTGAAAAGAAAAGGCAGGATGGACTCCCAAGGAGGGCAGGATGAGGACAGGGTCCCGGCCTCCTGCTGACCTTCCTAGAAGGTCTAACGAGCTGACTCTTTTCTCTCGGTAACGTTCTTCCCTTGGCTGCCGCTCAAACTCTTTCGGAGAGATGTCTGATTCACACACTGCCCCAGCAGCCAACTGCCTATTCTTCTGTGACCAACAGCTCTGTACAGTGTCATGTTTACAGTCACAGGGACCCTGTCTTTCCCACGAAGAAATGAGGCACGTGACCTGACAACACAGATCGGAGTGTCTGAAGTCAGGATGCTCAGCTGTCGGCCCCTCTGAAGTGGCTCCTTGACTCCGCCTGATACACAGCTGGTGTTTAGCCAGTGGCTGATGAATGAAACATCAGCTGAAATACGAGAAAATGGCCTATTCCAAAAGCCAGTGTCCTATGTGTAGGAACGAGCCTTACCTTGCTCAGGAATTTTCCAGAGGCAAACATCTTGGCAAGAGCAGACACGACTGCACAGAGCAGTGCAGAGATCAACGCCATCACTCCGCCTGCTGTCAGCCACGAGAGGCCACAGAAATAGCAGGAACTCTCGGCCGAGGTGCACACAATGACGTGAAGAGCAGAAAGAACCAGGAACATCAAATAAAAGAGCAGAGAAAACGCAGGCGACCAGAGAGGAACCTCCAGTTCAGCCTTGCTGCTCAGAGCTTGCGGGATGCTGAGTAGGAGCAGCGCTAGAACCTGGAATAGGAAAACAGCAGCAGTGTCCACGCCTGCTGGGCTTGGAGAGAACTGTTCAGAAAAGCCTGTCTCCTGACCTTGTGCCAGCTATTCGACTGCTGGAAACAGAAGAAGAAAGCCCACTGAACACGATTTCTGATGACCTACCAAGAACGTACACATGCAGCCATGTGGAGCACAGCCACTTGACGCCTGACGATACTTTGGGCGTGACGACAGACAATGAAAGAGTTCAACAAACAAAGAAACTGGTATTTTCCCATTTTCAGAAAAAAATAATACTTTATATGCTTTAAACTACAATATCCTGGCTGAGATATCAAATCAGTTTAACGGCTAAGCCATAACTCCACACAAGCTCCCGTACCTCCAAAACCATGACAGTCCCCACCAGCATCGAGTAGATGTCGTACTGGGCCACTTGTCTGCTCAGGGACAGGCTCAGGGTCCTCAGGGCATCCAAGTACTGCCTTCGAACCTTGGCTCCCAGGTTGAAAAGGACTTCTGAGTTATTTTCCTCCAAGTACAGTCTGATCCAGTTCCCATGCAACCTCTCTGACATTTTAAACTGCTCAAATCCAGGCTCTAACAAGAAGAGGACAAGGTTACACATACAGATCACAGACATTCACGCACATTTCAAAGTATTCAGTTATTCACAGCACGTGGTGTGAGCAGAAAGCCTGCTACCTAATGAAGATGAACTATTCCTTAGGGGGTGGCCAGCAACGCCTTCAGTAAAACAACAGCCAATGGTGCTCACGAATCCTCGGACCTCCTGCCTGCCTGCCAGCCCGCCACGGCCCGAGGCACAAAGCAGCACACGACATGGATACAGGTGTCTGCCCACTGCTCTGCCGCCCTTTCTCTCCCTCCCACACCTGCCCTTGCCTCCTCCTCCTCCCCCTTCTCTCTCAGTCTCTCTCCAAGCTTTTCTTCTTTCATATGCAATATAGAAACACCCCAGGGACGCCTGGGTGGCTCAGTCGGTTCAGTGTCTGCCTTCGGCTCAGGTCATGGTCCCAGGGTCCTGGGATGGAGCCCTGCTCGGCGGGGAGCCTGCTTCTCCCTCTGCCTCTGCTGCTCCCCGTGCCTGTGTGCACTCTCTCTCTCTGACAAATGAGTAAATAAAAATTTTTTTTTTTAAAGGTTTTATTTATTTGACAGAGAGAAACACAGCTAGAGAGGGAACACAAGCAGGGGGAGTGGGAGCAGGAGAAGCAGGCTCCCCGCGGAGCAGGGAGCCTGATGCGGGGCTCGATCCCAGGACCCTGGGACCAGGACCTGAGCCGAAGGCAGACGCTCAATGACTGAGCCACCCAGGCGCCCCAGTAAATAAAATGTTTAAAAGACAAAACCAAAAACAACCTAGAAAGGCATTACATTAATAGGCCCTTGGTGTTACAAATTTCCCACCTTTGACCTGCTTCCCTTCTTCACGTGGCCTGACCCCTCCTGCCATGATGCCGAGCTAGAGGACCCAACCCGACGCACAGCTAGGGCTGACAGAACAGCTCCTGGATTGAAGCCCAGCCCCAAATGCTGCTGGCTCCCACTCTGGGATGGCAACGGCAGGCAGCTCAGCATCAGGAAGCTGCCTTGCTTCCTTCTGGAGTTGGACCAGACTTACTGGTGACTCAACTAGTCTGCAAAACAAGGACTTCCTTTCTGAGACTCCATGGTATTTATTGTGCTCTTCCGACTTCCAGCAGAGCTATTCCAAGGTGGTCTAGGCCATGTCTTGCAGGATTAGGGTTAGGGTTGCTGTATAACCCTGAGCACAGCCCAAATGCCTGAAGCCCTGCCATGCTGCGGAGACCAGGTGACCAAGTGCTGGTGGCCGGCGTTACTCCAAGCCCCTCACGCCTGTCCTCTCCCCATGACCTGAGATGGGGTGACGACCATGCCCACCCCAGAGAGAAGGCACGCAGACACCAGCTCATGGGCTGGCAGGTGACGGCTGGGATCTAAACTCAAGTAGTCTGGATCTAGGATGGAACCCTTGTTACACCCCACCATCCTGAAGTCACAGAGGCAGGGGCACCTGTGGCTGTACCCAGAATCAGAGACACAGGGGCAGCAGTGTCTGTACTCCACCACCCAGAACCAGCAAGAAGTGGACGCCTGCGTACGTATCCAAACAAGTATTTACTGAGCACTGACTACATGCTACGCGCAAACAGGTACGGTTCTGCCTGCTTGGGCCTGTGATCTAGCTGGGTTCTCACATGCGTGTGTAAGTACAAATCGTGAAAAATGCTGTGGAGGAAAGTAGGGGAATGGGGGTGACTTTTGGTAACACTGAAGAAACTGAAATCTGGGGTTGAGGGTGGGGGACAAGAAGGTCTGACACCGAAGCTGAAGTGGAAGGTGGCCCAGAAATCCATCAGGTGATAACTGGGGAAGAGCATCCAGTCTATGGGAGGAGCGTGTGCAAAGGTCCTGAGGTGAGAAAAGTCTGTACAACTGTAATAAAAGTCAGGGGAGCGATGGAAGAGTTGTATCAGATTGGGCTGGATATCAGGGGAGGCCTTGAAACTGACTTCAGTGTCAGACATGTACCCAGTTTCGTCTCAGGAAACAGGATCACTGATCGTATAGACAAAGGGCTTTCTCATGCCAGGGACTGGCCTTTGCTCATCTCATAGGGTTCTTTCTGGCCACACGCACTGCAGAGCTTCATTCTCCCTACTGATCCTCCTGAAATAAGCAAAAAACCCCCATTGTGGTTTTGTTTGGTGTTTTATTGGTTGTTAGTACAGGAAAAAGGACATATTACCAATAACAAATTTGCAAAAGCTACCAAACTCACAAGTTACTTTTGAAAACAAATAAAGTAACTATTGTCTCTCCCCTGGACTGAAATGTGCAACTGGGCCAGCCTCACTTTTCACACAGTTGCTCTCACAGGGGCCACCTCACCGACAAGGGGCTGTCCCCCTAAGCTCTCCCACCATTCAGGACACCCGGCACCCCACTAGTCCTTGCTGGTCTTCACAGGCAAGTCAAGACCAGCCTACATCTCAGCTCAAACTCATGGGCATTCACTCTACTAACTAGTACTCCACTTTCTCAAGTAGGAAAAGTTGCCAACATCACATTAAATGCTGCCTCAAACTAGGCGTTGAAACCAGCCCCAGTCCCAGCACCAAACATGTTGTCCTTGATGCACCTTGATGGTCAGATCAATTGTTTGAAAAGATGGTCCTGGGGAGATGTGCTCTCTTGTTCTGGATCATTCCTACCAGCATAGAAATACCCCTTAGCTTCTCCCAGCTTAAAAATATAAACAACAGGGGCGCCTGGGTGGCTCAGTCGTTAAGCGTCTGCCTCCGGCTCAGGCCATGATCCTGGAGTCCCAGGATCGAATCCTGCATCGGGCTCCCTGCTCAGCGGGGAGCCTGCTTCTCCCTCTCCCATTCCCCCTGCTTGTGTTCCCTCTCTCACTGTGTCTATCTCTGCCAAATAAGTAAATAAAATCTTTAAAACAGATACATAAACAACATACCCTGCGCTGGCCTCCGTCCACCTCACACAACACCCATTTCCACGCCCCACTTCCTTCCCTGCCCTGACTCCAGCCCAGCCTTCCCCCAGCACTCTACAGGCACCGCTCCTGACAGAGTCGCTGGTAACCTCACCTGCGAGATGAACGGTCAAGTCTTGGTTCCTCATTTCATCTAACCTTGAGCAGCATTCAACTTGGCCGCTCACTCCTCCCTTCCTAAAATTCTTTCCTTTACTTGGCTTCCTCAACACCAATCCCCTCACCCCGCAAGCACCCCACTCCCACACTTCAGTAATGGTCACCCCATTCTTCCACTGCGCTGCTGAACACGCCAAGCTGCTCCTTACGCCTCTGGTTCACCTGCACCTTATACCCAGTGCATCGGCAAATCCTGCTTGCACTGCCTTCAAAATATACCTGGAATGCTGCCATCTGTCCTGGATATAGCACGCCACTGCCTGGGCCCTCACCACACCTCTCACTGGGGTACGGCAGCAGCCTTCAGACTCTCCTACAACACAAGGCAGAACCCTCCACACGGGCACCCGAGAGAGCCTCTGAGGATGCAGCAGAAGGCTGCATGAGCTCCCCACCTAGCTCATGACACAAGAGCCCCTCCAGGCCTAAAAGGCCCCCATATCCCTCTGACCTCGTCTCCTTCTGCCTTGCCCCAGTTCACCCTGCTCCGGCCACTCTGTCCCCTGGTCACCCTTTGAATGTGCAGACACGTCCCCGCTGTAGGGTCCTGCATCTGCCACACACTCCGAGTCTCAAAGGCCAGGCCTCTGCCCCGACAGCCCTCAGCCACCTGCGCTCCCCGTCCCTTCCCCACTCCACCCTTCTTCTGAGGCACTCATCACCATCTGATAGCTGCTGCCGCTTCTCCGCATGGGGGCAGAGCCCTATGTCTCAGGTGCCTTTAACAGTTCTCAGCCAGATAGGAACTTAGTGAAAAAATTCCGTATTTGTTGAACGAATACATTTATGAAAGAGCTTGATGTAGATCACTGTATCTGTGGGTGCTGCTAACGGTGACCATCAGGGTTCTAAGAAAACCGAAGTACAGTCAAAGACTGAGATGAACACAGGAGAACACCAGGTGCAGTGGAAACAGTCTATTAACTGAGTTACCTTTTGTGTATGACGGCACGTTCTCTTGCAACAATTTGCTGAGCTGCACTGCATTTAAATGTAAAAACCTCAGCTGTTCTCTCACCGGTCTCCCTTCCACGGTAGGGAACAGGAGGCTGCCGACACTGTTCCCTGGGATCGGCAGACCAAGCCCTATTGCTAGGGTTGCAGCCAAGTCAGTCTGTTGAACATGCTTTGGACGTCTGATGTCACCTAGAGAAAAGAAAGTGGTTTATGTGACAGGCTCTCTAATGTGTATGATGGTGGTCCTTCCCTTGACCTGCTATGATCAATTGCGCACCTCTTCAAAGCATTCCATGTACATTCATCAAGAAATCACCTCACTGGTGTTTCTGTCAACAAACTTACTAAGCACTCATTCTGTGTGGGCACGGGGCCTTCCGCAAAGTAGCATACAATATGTGGGAGAGATACCAGCACAAGAAACTCAATATTGCCTGAGTTTCAGGGCTGGGGCTGGGCATGCAGAGAGAAGGGAGCTCTGCAGATGCGGAGGGATGGTCGCTTTGGTGAGGCCAACAGTCAACCTCCTGAACCAGGATGATGGTGGGATCTCTGGCGGCCCCACCCCCGTGGGTTCAGAGAGGTCTACATAGCACTGAGAAATGAACACAGGCATCTCAGCGGCTCTTGAGCAGTAGAAGGCACCTCTAACTGGGGAGAGTAGAATGAGGCTGGATTCAGCTGGGCCGAGTCCTATAACCAACTCCAACAAACAAGACATCTGCCTACTGATGGCCCCAGCAATTGAAGGGCTTCAAGTCGTAGCAATGGCTGGCCTCCCTACTAACCCTTGCAAGGAGAATGGGTGTCACAGCAGGGCACTGGGCTCACACTCCTGCTTTGCCACTATCTAGCTGATGCCTTGGACAAGAACTCGACTTTGTTAGACTTTTCTCATCTGTAAAGAGAACACCCAGCACCCACCCCCGCCCCCCAGCCGCCCCCGCCTCCCCCCTGCGCAACTACAATATAGGTCTGAGGGGACCTGAGGGGGCCACCAGGGAAGTCTACCCCGGGGAGCTGGTGCTTGGTGGGAGTACCTTAGACACTCTAGTGTGGGTTTGTAGAGGTTTTACTTTGATTATGGTACTTTTTGGTTGTATAGAATTTTTCTTTTTAATTTGGTCAAATATATTAATCTTTTCTTGACCAACCCTCCACTGATGGCTTCTGGGTTATACTTAGAAAGAACCTTCTACTCCAGTATTATCATCTGTTTTCTTCTAGTATTTTCTTATATTAATCAAAGATTAAGCTTTGATCTGAAACAAAACAAAACCCAAAGCAAAAAGCCCACCTTAAACTGCTTTTGGCACTGATAAAGGTGGTGGTGCTGGTGTTCTACCGAGACTACTGTGGGTCATTATATGATACTCATATCCAGGCTATTGTAGACCACCAGGATCCTAAGGTTGGGAGAAAGAGAGAACAGACGGAAGATCTAAGAATTTCATTTTACAGTAGTGAATGTGGACTGCAAGTAATAAGACAAGCTCAAGACCAATTTTATCTTAAAAAGATTTCCTTGCTTTGTCCAGAAATGATAATTATGCAAATACCCATGAGTGCTGCTAGCTCTGAGACGGTGGTCCTCAAAGATCCCTTTCCACTGAAAGGAACGAGGGAATCCTGGAAAAGCAGCTGATTCCAGGTCTACGCAAGGAACTGTGCACGAGAGGCTGGAACAACTTCTCAGACCCGGCAACAACAGAGCCCTCAGAGATACGAAGGTGTTTGAGACCTCCAAGCTGGAAGGACTCAGGAGCTAATCTGAATCAGAGGCTCCTACTGGCCAAAGATGGGACAATCTGAATATTAAAAAGAATAATATTTGTACTGAATTGAAACAAACTATGCTTAAATCCATGAGCTTACAATGCTACTGAACACCAACAACACAAAACCCTAATTGGTTATAGTTGAAGCACACTAGTGAACTCACAGTGAACTAATTCATTGATTTGAAACTGGAAATTAAGTGGAAAGAATAACTCATCTTTACTCCTATCTCTGTTACAAAAATGGTACTGCTAGGTAATAAAGTAGATTGGGGAAGATGCTCCTTACAGGATTAGTCTGTCCAGTTAATGAAAAAAAGAATTAGACAATTAAAGTATCACTGTTTGCAACCTCCAGTGAATTACTAGTTGGTCATCAATGGCTACTGGCTTCACAATCCAGCAAGCATCCTGTGTGCATCCCGCTGGAAACAGCCTTATGAAAACCAACCAAACCAAAGGGATCTGAATCTGCCTCCTGGGCAGAGAGGATTCACAGAGGACATCACAGCAGACAGTGCAGAGGAAGACTCCCCAGGACAAATAACCAGGTTTCTTCAACAAATAAATTGTGGTAAAATAGAAGAGGATGGAGTGGAGACGGAGGAGACATAAAGAGACACATCAACCAATCTCAGTGCATGGATCTTATTGGTATCTTAACTCAAACAACTCAAAAGGGAGACAGACACTGGAAATTTGAACACTGACCATTTGATGAATCAAGGAATTAATACCGTATTTTAAATGTGCTAACAGTATCAAGACTACATTAAGAAAGTAAGAAAAGGGGCGCCTGGGTGGCTCAGTTGGTTGGGCGACTGCCTTCGGCTCAGGTCATGATCCTGGAGTCCCGGGATCGGGTTCCGCATCGGACTCCCTGCTCAGCGGGGAGTCTGCTTCTCCCTCTGACCCTCCTCCCTCTCATGCTCTCTGTCTCATTCTCTCTCTCTCAAATAAATAAATAAAATCTTAAAAAAAAAAAAAAGAAAGTAAGAAAAGCACATAACTTCTAGAGACCTGCTTCCAAGTAAAACAGGAGAGGTAAACAAGCCAGAGGACAGAAGATGTAAGAATGTGCATAACAAGGGCGCCTGGGCGGCTCAGTCGGTTGGGCATCTGCCTCTGGCTCAGGTCTGAATCCTGGCATCAGCCTGGTCCTACTCAGCAGGGAGTCTGCTTCTCCCTCTGCCCCTCACTCGTATCATGCTCTCCCTCTCACACTCTGTCTCTCTCTCAAATCAATAAATAGATAAAAATCGTAAAAAAAAAGAAAGAAAGAAAGAAAAAAAGATTGGCCGTAACTGGCCCATAACCACTGAAACTGGGTGGTGGGCTTGGGGGTTTATTACACTGTTTTGACTAGTTTTGTGTGTCTGAAAATTTACATAATAAGGAGTCTTTAAAAAAACATTTAAATGTTTTGATCTGGGATTTACACAGGTTCAAAGAATGAGGTGGATTCCCAGCATGATTTTTTTCCAGAAGGTCCTGACATCACTTCCAGAATGCCTTGTCTTTTCTCCACCAATATGAAATGCCACATTCGTCACCAAATGCCCAGATCTACTGGGGTCTATTTTTGGCCTCTTGATTTTGCTCTACTGATTAGTGTGACTAGCTCTTGCCAGCAATATTTTGAGAACTATAATTCGGTAATACCAATACAAGGGAGGCCACATTACACATTGGGTTTTATCCTGTAGAAGAAGGAAAAGCATTTCAGAAAATCATTCTCCCCATCCAGCACCCAGGCCTTCTCCCACCTGTCTCCTCTCCACTGGCCCTGGCAATGTGCTCTGTCCAGCTAAGCCACCTTTCACACATTACTGATGAGACAGCCACTACAGGCCACTATTCTGGGCTTGAGGGATAGAATACGAACGAATAGGCAAAGTCCCTCCCTTCATGGAGCTTACATCCTGTTAGCAGGAGGAAGACCATAAAATATACCTGCTCTGCCCTGTGTGGAGGCAGAGCAGAGGCATGAGGTCAGAACTCTGGGGATGGATAGTAGCAGGATGGGGGTACTTGAAATCACATGGTATACAATTCAAAACTGCTTATTTTTCAGAATAATAAACACCTTAAGATTCATTTTTATTAGAATAAGCAACAAAAGTTTACATGAATCTGTAGGATACAAATAAGCCCTCAAAGACCTATCAGGAAGGGTGGCTTGAGTAGCTCTGTGGATCTGCTTGCCAGGAAAACAAGCATAACTGGCAAAAATTATAAAAACCACCACCATCACAACGATTTATAGCCTCTGGAAACCATCTAGGGTCATACAGCAAATGAAGAAATCTTTGTTCAAGAAACTCTCTGAAAGCTTGGTAAGGACAGGGGAGTGTGAGGCATTTGAGGAACCATGACTCCCTCCCTCCCCCCCGTAGCTCCGTGGGACACACTCTGCTCTGAGAACAAAGAACAGCAAAGAACACGGGGCTCCCTCACCCCTGGGTCCCTGTGAGGGCTCTGAGCTCTCCCGGGGAGGAAGAGGCTGCCAGCATTGCCCATCCTCCTCAGCTATGTGGTGTAGAGGCTCAATCCCAGCTGAGTGCCTGGGAACTCTCTTTTTCTGCCCAGCCCCATAAAGAATTTCTACCCCAGTCTGCTCGCAGGGTGGAGGCTGCCCCCAGAAGGGGCTAGTGGAAAAGATCAGAGGCTACTACACAGAGGCCCCAAGAGAAAGGGAGCGCTGTCACTGCCCATAACTAGAAACGGTGGCTCATTTAGCCCAGGGCAGGCCGCAGAACAGAGCAAAGCTCCCCACAAAAGAACTGACTTTGTCTGAAACAGAAGTGGTGAATTCAAGCCTAGGAGTGCTCTTGAGAACAATGGAGATTTTGGAGGTGGGCGGCAGAGAGGAGGCTGGTAGCTTCATGACAGCCACAAGCTAAACCACAGGCCAGCTGGGTGCTCACAGAGAGCGCCAGGAGAGAAGGGTCAGAACCACCTCGGAGAATGGCCTCGAAAATGACCCTGCAAAGGGGCTCAAACACGAGATCAGACTGTGGAGCACATTTATTCTAAGCTGTCAAAAATAAGGCAATCGGCCGGCAATGAGTGGAGCCTGAAGCTGGGTGTGACGGCAGCAGAGGCATCAGCCCGGCACAGCCATCACAGAGACAGGCAGGCACAGGGCGTCAGTGAGACCGCTGTCACCCCAGGGCGGCTGCGCCAGCAGAGAGCCACAGCAGACTCCGTGCTGCGGGAGAGAGACTGCACCGAAGTGGCCTAGCCCTGCTGCTCAGCAAATACGCAAGGGAACAACTATGACGACGGCCCCGGGGTAGGGGGCTGGGGGTCAGAATCCAGAGTTGCTGCAATATATTATTTGAAATGGTCAGTTTTCACCGAACACTATGAGCAATTACGCAAAGCAATAGGAAAGTATGACTCAGACAGAAGAAAAAGCAGCAGAACCTTCCAGTAAAGGGCCCAGGCCCCTAGAGGGAACAGACGGACTTGCAAGCAGCCACCGCAAACACGTTCAAAGAGCTACAGGAAACTATGCATAGACAAGTAAAGGAAGGTCTGATGACAACGTGTCATCAAATAGAGATTAGCAACAAAGAGACAGAAATTATAAAGAAAATAATCAATGGAAACTGTGAAGATGAGAAATACAGTAACCGAAATGAAAAATTCGCTACAGTTGCACTGAACTGGCAGAAGAATCACCAAATTTAAAGGCAGATTGATAAAATTATACAATCTGAAAAAACAGAAACTCTCCCAAATTTGATGAAAACCATTAATCTACACATCCAAGAAGCTCAGTGAACTCCCAGTTGGATACACACAAAACACACGGACATATAATGAAAGTGCTGGCAGCCAAGGCAAGGAAAGCCCAGCCAGACTGAGAGGACGTCTCACCAGAAGCCGGGCAAGCCAGAAGGCAGCGGGACAGAGCACCCAAAGTACTGAAAGAGAGAAGAACGGTCAGCTCAGATCTCCTACCCAGCAAAACTATCTCTTAGAAATGAAGACATAATAGAGACATCCCAGATTAAAAACGAACAGCAACAAAGAAACTATTTAATGCTAGCAAACCTGCACTGTAAGAAATGCTAAAGGAGGTTCTTCAGGCTGAAAACAAGTGACTCTAGATGTTAATTTTGATCCATAAAACAAGCAAAGAGCATCAGTAATTATACAATTATAAAACAGCCTAAGGACACATTTAAAAAGCCATTATATAAAATATACATATATAGTAGAAATGTTCTGTACTTGGGGCGCCTGGGTGGCTCAGTTGCTTAAGCATCTGCCTTTGCCTCAGGTCATGATCCTGGGGTCCTGGGATCGAGCCCTGCACTGGGCTCCCTGCTCAGTGATCTCTCCTGAGGGAGAAGCAGATACCATTCACTCATGCTCGCTCGCTCTCTGTCTCTCAAATAAATGAATAAAATCTTAAAAAAAAAAAAAAAAAAAGAAATGTACCGTATGTGAGAATAACAGCACAGAGAAGGTAGGTGGGGCAAAACTGTACTGGAGAAAGAAAACACCACCACATGAAAACATCTGTCCAGGGGCAGCTGGGTGGCTCAGTCAGTTAAGTGTCCGACTTTTGATTTCAGCTCAGGTCATGATTTCAGGGTCCTGGGATCAAGCCCTGCATGGGGCTCCCTGCTCACCGTGGAGTCTGCTTGTCTCCCTCTCCCTGTGCCCCTTCCCCTGCTTGCACACACTCTCTCGCTCTCTCTAAAATAAATAAATCTTAAAAAAAAAGAAAAAAACTGTCCACACAAAGACTTCCTAAATGTTCACAGCAACATTATTCCTAACAGCTGAAAAGTGGAAACAACCCATATGTCTATCAGCTAATGAATGGATACATTGATGTGGTCTATCCATCACGTGGAACATAATCCAGCCAAAGAAAGGAATGAAGTCCTGACACCACTACAACCTGGATGAACCTTGAAAACATTACGCCAAATGAAAGCAGCCAGTCACACAAGGCCACAGGGCCCATTTACAGGAAATGTCCAGAAGAGGCAAGTCGACAGAGATGGAGAAAAGATTAGCAGTTGCTGGCAGCTAGGGGTAGGGGGGTAAGTGGGGGTATATTGCCCTGAAATTAATACCGACTCTGAGCGAGCTACTTGCAGTGCCGTCCTGGCTCATAAAATAAGCATAACGAGACAACTGAACACAACCATTCTCGACACGAGCAAACAAGTGACAAAAAACTTGGAACTCACTGTTGGCACTGAGGTCAGTGACCTGAACCACCCTGTCCGGTGTCCTGCACGTGCAGCCTCCCTGGTTGTTCCTGGCACTGAAGACACAGTCAGGCCTCCCAAGGAGGACATTCTTAAATACCCGTCTTGGAGATGAAACCTCAGCACTTTAGTTCAACAACGACCCTAACATCCCTATAATAAAAACCACCGGCTTAGCTGTCTCTTTTGCTCCCCAGATTACAAGCTCCCTGAGGGTGGAGGCTGCCCACAGTGCCCAGCACAGTGCCTGGCCCACGGCAGGTAGCACACCTCTGCTGGACGGATGAGCGGAAAGGGCGTTTCTGGCATGGGGCTCTCGCTCAGGTAGGGGAGCCACGTGGGACCCTGCTTTGGGCACACAGTGTGGGAAAGCCAGGTGTAGAAGGCAGGCGCTCTGGTGGGTAGTGTGTGCGCTCACTGGAAGACAGGCTTCAGTGAGACACCTAGAATAGGAAGGCTCAGGTCCCAAGAGCTAAGGACTTGTATCTTAGGAGATGAGATGTCTGAGAGGAGGAAGTGTGGCAAAAAGATCGAAGGAAATCAACGGAGATTCTTCCTCAACCAATCCTCGCTCAAGTGGGAGATTCATTCATTCGACAATCCTTTTTGGCACCCGTCACATACCAGGCAATGTTTAGGCCCGAGACAGGCATGTACCAATGAACAAAAAGATCTGGCGCTGCCTGACTGTAGCTTGAAGTGCAGAGAGGAGGCGGCTGTTGCACGCATCACACAAATAAGTCAGTAATTAAAATCTAAGTGAAGAAGGAGGGCAGTAAGCGTGGACTGCTGTGAATGACGAACAGAGGGAGGGCAATTTAGTTTCACGGATGAACCAGTGATGTCAGCTGAAACCAGGGATGAATGGACAAGCAGGCTGAAGGGCTGACGGTGACGGAGTTGGGCACATGGGGAAGAGCTTGTCACCTGGAGGACCTGTGTGAAGGGCAGAGGCCAGGACACAGTGAGTAATGGTCAATATGGTTCAGGATGAAGCTGCGAAGTGAGAAAGAAGCCTCACGTAGGATTGTTACTTGATCCAAAGTTCAGCTACTGGTCTTATGTACAGATGGGGGATGGTCTGGAATGTGGGGAGCAAGGGAGAAGGAGGGTGAAGTGGGACGTCCACATTTCCACCTGGAAGAATCACATGAAGGTGCCATTTGCTAGCAGGGGATTACGAGAGGGCAGATTAGACGTGAAGCTGTCACAGCTGCTCTACCTTTGGGAGACTCAAGTGGAGGTGTCAGGCAGCTGAATAGACAGTCTGGAGATCAGAAAAGAGGAGACAGCTAGAGGGATAAATCGAACAAGTGCAGAGCCTATTCATGGCATTTAAAACTATGGGAGTGGACGAGATCATCTTAGGAGTGAATGTAGAATGAAACTAGGAGGCAGTCCAGAAAGGACCAGGAGCTAAGCTAGCAAAGACTAGATAGCAAAGCGAGAGGTGCGAAGAAAACCAGACAAATGGGAGCTACCAGAACTAGGGTTCAGAAATGCCCGACGGGGGGCTCCTGGGTGACTCAGTCGGTTAAGCGACTGCCTTCGGCTCAGGTCATGATCCTGGAGTCCCTGGATCGAGTCCCGCATCGGGCTCCCTGCTCGGCGGGGGGTCTGCTTCTCCCTCTGACCCTCTTCCTTCTCATGCTGTCTCTCATTCTCTCTCTCAAATAAATAAATAAAATCTTTAAAAAAAAAACAAAAAGAAATGCCCGACGGTACTGAAGGGTCATGTGAGAGGGGGCAAGAGAGTGTCCAACTCAGAAGTAACCGGTGAGTGAAGGCGGGCGTGTTACAAAGTGAGGAGGCGAGGAAGTACAGGCTGACAGGGAGACAGGGCACATGGCTGTGAGGCAAGCCGGCCCATGCTGGGGATGGAGAGCTGGGCTGTCTTAATGCCGACAGACAGGCCCTCAGTTAGTCCTGCTCTGACTGATCTTAGGACTCCTCAGAGTTTCAAAAGATGGACCGTTTGTAAAAATTTTAATTATTGGGGCACCTGGGTGGCTCAGTCTGTTGGGCATCTGCCGTCGGCTCAGGTCGTGATCCTGCGGTCCTGGGATGGAGTCCCACATCGGGCTCCCTGCTCGGCGGGGAGTCTGCTTGTCCCTCTCCCACTCCCCCTTTCCCCTGCTCGTGTTCTCTTTCTCTGTCTCTCTCTCAAATAAATAAGTACAATCTTAAAAAAAAAAATTTAATTTTTAATGTTTCTTTCTTTCAGTTCATATGTGTTCAGATGTCTCGAAGCTACTGGTAATTTTTATCAATAGTTCCAGATACCCAGGCAGTGACATTCATACAATACTCTTAAAAAGAATATTTGTAATTTAAAAATTGGGGCAAGAAATGTAAACTCCAAATCCTGGCTGCCCCTCGCCCCATTAATTTTCATCCTCACATTGCTCAGGATATTTCAAACTTACACAGCTTCCAAAAAACGATTTTTTTTTTTTTTAAAGATTTTATTTATTTGACAGAGAGAGACACAGCAAGAGAGGGAACACAAGTAGGGGGAGTGGGAGAGGGAGAAGCAGGCTTCCCGCGGAGCAGGGAGCCCGATGCGGGGCTCGATCCCAGGACCCTGGGATCATGACCTGAGCCGAAGGCAGACACTTAACGACTGAGCCACCCAGGCACCCCCACCAAAAAACGATTTTTAAAATTAAAATCGGTCTACAGAAAACAGATACATAAAATACAGTTTTAAAATAGTAAACATTCCTAAATCCTCACCAGGTTTTCTTTCAAATGCAGAACTGATTAAGATCAGGGCGGTGTTAAGCTCCTCCACGGAAGAAGCGCCGTGACCTCCTGTTTCTGACATGCCATGATCACCACAAAGAACCAGCAAATTGGGTACAAGAGTCTCTCTCTCCTATAAGGCAAAGGAAAAATATTTCAATTGCATTCAGACTGAGGAGACCACATGATCTTGTTAAGAAAATGACTTTAGATTTTACCTTTATAAATAGTAACTTTTTTTTAAAGATATTTTTATTTATTCATTCGAGACACAGAGATACAGAGAGAGAGAGAACACGAGCAGGGGGAGAAGCAGAGGGAGGGGGAGAAGCAGGCTCCCCGCTGAGCAGGGAGCCCGATGCGGGGCTCGATCCCAGGACCCTGGGATCATGACCTGAGCCGAAGGCAGATGCTTAACCATCTGAGCCACCCAGGCGCCCCATTAGTAACTCTTTATAAATGAGTTAGACTTTTTTTTTTTTTTAACCTATGAGCTTACAGCTAGATCAAAGGGTGAAAGACAAATAATATCATAAATAAAACAAATAGAATCGTATGAGGTCATGGAGCACAGGAGGGTTATATTTAGGGCCTCTTAGGGCAGAGGATTTGGGCCTGGTTTCTGTCTTTGCCACTGCTGAGCCACGAGAGCCTAGATACATGCCTTGTCACACCTGTCTCCTTATGTGTCAAGTGGGATTGCCCCTCAGCCTGGGGCTCCAGCCAAGGGCCTCTGCTGCTCCTGGATGTGCCGGGCAGGCTCTGTCTTGCTCTTGCTACTTCTTCACCTAGAATGCACCTTCACAGAGGGCACATCTGCCCCTCCTTCCCTTCAAGGCTCTGCTCCCATGTCACACGTCCTGAAGGACAGCTGCTCTCACCATTGTTTCAAATCACAGCTCTCTCAACTGCTGTTCCCTTTTCCTAGTATACTTACGTACTCGTTGATTATCCTCATTTGTCCTTCCTGGCTACAGTAGAAGCTCTACAGATGCCCGGACAGGCATTCAGGAACTAGCAGTGGGATGAATGGGTCAGTGGTGGACACAGTCAAAGCTGCTGGGAGGCTGAGCCTGCGCTCTGTGCTTACAGGCGAACTGAGTGATGGTGGCGTTCACAGAGGTCTCAAGTCCACTTCAGAAACTTGGTATCTCCTAGGAGACACTGGCATGGTGACGCACAGCGCACCATAGTGAGCCTCACCTCGGACAGCAGTGAGGTGTGGATCTTCATCAGGATGCTATCCATCTCCCGGAGTTTGTGGCCGATCAGAGGGCTGCTGGGCCCAGAGACGTGGCCAATGTGGTCCAGCCCCAGGTAGTGGAGGATTAACACATCCCAATCCCCTCTTTTTAATACTTTATCCAAATGCCTTGTAACATTATCATCCACCTGTAAAGGGGGAAAAGTACGTATGAATAGCTTCCTTTATTTCCCTTGATCTATACTCTCCAAGGAAAAGTGATACAGTCCTTTTAAAATCTAGGCGTTTGTTTTAGGTAACAGGACTCATCTGAAAAGACAGCCCCTCCCCCGTCAAAAAGCCCTAAACACAAACAGAAAAACCTGTCATAAAAAAGTTAAACAAGGGGCGCCTGGGTGGCTCAGTCGTTGGGTGTCTGCCTTCGGCTCAGGTCATGATCCCAGGATCCTGGGATTGAGTCCCACATCGGGCTCCCTGCTCTGCGGGAGGCCTGCTTCTCCCTCTCCCACTCCCCCTGCTTGTGTTCCTGCTCTCGCTGTGTCTCTCTCTGTCAAATAAATAAATAAAATCTTTTAAAAAAAAGAAAAGTTAAACAAATATTAGCATTAGATTAAGCTGTCACTAATACCGTCCTCATGTTTCTAAGGTACAGATACCATACAGGCAACTTAAATGAGAAGTGTTGTTCTGACAAAAACATTCTGTGGCACCCCTACTGGGAATTAACTAACACTAAGCAGATGTTCAGGTGACCGGTGGGGTCAAGTTGAGGGCATCTAAGTGTGTCCTATGTGAAGGCTGCTCTGGGAGGAAAGAGATACAGCTCTGAGCAACTAGTGGTCGAGCAGCCCCTGATAGAGCCATGAGCCTGGTCAGCCCTGACCATTCAGCTGGCCCATCTCCCTCCCACTGAAAAGTCTCTACAAAGGGAAGGGTCTCTGAGTGATAAGACAGAGGATGGGGAAACTCACTCCTGGACATTAACTGCTGCGTGTACAGAGGTCAGCTTTAGCAAAGGGTATTAACGTAAGCAAGACTGCAAACGCTCTACCAGGCCCAGCAAACTGAGCTGGTGTGGCTTTGTCTCTGCTCTGTGGGGCCTCCCTCTGCTTCCAGGGTCAATCTTCTAACTACAGGTCTAATCACACCCTTTTTCCTTGTTGGAGACTGCACTCTCAGCACAGCGCAATGCCCCTCAGGACCTGACTCCACCCAGCTCACCATCTGTCCTCCCACCTCCCCACTGGGGACACTGCTGCACTAACAGGAGAACCAATAGCCTCAAGGATCCTCTGGAGTCCTCAGGCTCTGCCTCGTACCGATGCTGCCACCCCCATTCTGTCCATTGGGAAGTCCCCACTCACTTCTCAAAACAGCTTAAATGGCTCCTTGCTGGGAAGCCCTTCCTGATCCTCCGTACCCCATCAACAGGTGCTCAGCTGTTCCAAGAGAACTTTGCTCACATCTCCATCAGGGTTCATGTCTCTGGGTTGTAACTGATTATGTGAATGAACAATGTCTACAATCTCTCCATACCTCTCCCAGTATACTAATAAAAGCCACATACAAAACAATGTTGCCTCTCACTGACAGGGTATCAGACTCTATCTAGTATGACAAAGCTTTCTTATTTTAAAAAACTGACCTCTGTATAATCTGACACAAAAAATGAGGTTGTTCCATCATATTCCACAAAATGCCTTGGGAATAATTTCACCCATGTTTCATCTCCATAAAAGATAATTCTTTTCCCAGCTGCTTTTGCCTGTGTGATCACATTGTCTTCCAGCAGTGCAGGGGAATTGAGGTTCCTGACAACATCAATGAAACCAGGGAGGCTCCCTGTCATCAACGCCTGCAGGAGGAAACATTCAAGAAATTAGACTACGGAATCCAAAGCGTAGCATGGGAAGGAGCGCCAAAGATCATATTACGGATGAAAGAGGAGAGCATAAAACTAGGACACCCCCAATACTGGAAGCTGGGTCAGTGGTAGGACAGAGGGGAAAGCTGCACACAGCATCTGGCAAACTAGCAAACTTGATCTCAAAGACTTGACTGTATTTCAGCCAATGAGAGGATGAAGGTGGAGGCAGTGGGCAGCTGGATGACCGTGACAGACAGAAAAGCTGTAGATTATAGCAACTGAAGAAAATGGCAAAGTGTGGTTTGCACTGAAAACATAAACCTGTATACTCCACTTCCCATCAGGTCCTCACCTAAGCTTCAAATCTGTTCTGTGTGACGAGCAGACTCCATGTACTCATCTCACAACCTAGCAATTCTAATGTCCATGCCATGTGAACGAGCAGCCTCTCACACACCCTGGAAGGAAAGCAGTCTCTAAGCAAGAACTCTTAGAAATTCTCATAGTAAACTGGCCCAGGGATGCTGGTGGGACACCCCTGCTCCGCATGCACACACACACACACAGACACAGCACCGTAATTTCTGGGAGGAAAGGGTGGGTGTGACGTATCCCCATGCCTTTCTGACATAGAATTTTGTCAACAACCTCCCTCGCTTTAGCACAGAGTCTAAGAGGCCATAGTAATGGTTCATGTGTCTCCTGTGATCTAGAGTTATCCAACAACCCATGACACTGGCATCCAGGGACCGACCTGTGCAATGAAAATAAACAGAAATCTGTATCATGCCAATAGGCATAATTTCGCCAGGTCTTCTTTAACAGCAAAAACAGCAAATAGGAATTAACCTGATTTCTGGAATGTCAGAGGAGCTCGGCAAATCCTCTCCCCTAAGAGCAATGATAAAATGGGATAGAACTGCCCAAAACAACCATTTCAAGATTTTGAAAACTTACGAAGGATATACAACAAATTGAGAAGTTCTTATCTAAGACAAACTACTGAATCTCACAGTAAGAGCTGTGAGTATCTGTGGTGTTTTAACAGAGGCTGCCCCCGCCCCCTCCCCCTGTGACATAGTGGCCACGGGGACCCAGAGGGGTCCATCTGACCTGGAGCTGCACGGAGAAGTCCCATGCCAGGGATGTGTTGAAAACAAGGAAGGCCAACATCACAGCTGCCTCAGGCATCAATGCTGTTTGTGGTAAGAGACAAGCCCAACATTTACAAATGGGATCTGGGGGGAACCTGGGTGGTTCAGTCGGTTAAGCATCTGCCTTCAGCTCAGGTCATGATCCCAGAGTCCTGGGATCGAGCCCTGCATCGTCAGGCCCTGCTCAGTGGGGAGTCTGCTTCTCCTTCTCCCTCTCCCCCAGCTTGTGCTCTCTCGTGCTCACTCTCAAATAAATAAAATCTTTTAAAAAAAATGGGATCTGGGTTAGGGGTGCCTGGGTGGCTCAGTCGGTTAAGCGTCTGCCTTTAGCTCAAGTCATGATCCCGGGGTCCTGGGATTGAGCCCCGCATCGTCGGGCTCCCCGCTCAGTGGGGAGCCTGCTTCTCTCTTCTCCCTCTGCCTCTCCCCCAGCTTGTGCTCTCCCTCTCGCTCACCTTCTCTCAAATAAATAAATAAATAAATAAATAAATAAATAAATAAATAAAATCTTTAAAAAAAAAAAAAAAGGGGTCTGGGTTAGGGGTACCTGGGTGGCTTAGTTGGTTAAGCGTCTGACTCTTGATCTCAGCTCAGGTCTTGATCTCAGGGTCGTAAGTTCAAGCCCCACATCGGGCTCCACGCTGGGCATGGAGCCTACTTAAAAAAAAAAAAAAAAATGGGGTCTGGGAATGAGACAGGTATACCAGATTTCTGTAAGAGCCCACAGAGCCGCGTGCACACATGGGGCTGATTGTGCACTCGGGAGAGATCAGACCGTGCCTAGTAACTCATTCCTTCCAGCCGAAGAGGAGGCCCTACTCACACAGAAAGTGACAGGGCAGGCGTATTAGGTGCCTGAACAGTGAGTACGAACCACACACAGACCCCTTGAAAGGGTGGAAGGCCTAGGTGTTTAAGCACAACCTCTCACCAGTCATTGGCTAACCACTAACTATGCTCACCCAGGGGTGACCTTTCGCAAGACCAGCTTAAAAATAAAAACCAGAATTTAAAAAACAAAAATAAGCGGATACCAGTTACTGTGCACTCCAGGGGAGACAGACTCTACAGAACGAGTTTAGGCAAGTAACTCACTGACAAACCAACAAAATGATAGCAAGAACCACCACTCCTGGGGTGGAGGATCAGAATCCAGAGTTGAGGTGGGGGGTTGATGGATATACCACATTTGTTAAATCTCACCAGACTGTACACATTAAAATGTCTGCACTTCACTGTATGAAAAATCTATCTCAATGAAATTATTTTTTTTTAAATGTGAGCCTCTCTTTCACCCCAAAATTTTACTACTTATAGGTAACCAGTTACTTTGGGTAAGTACCCTTTAATATTTTTCCTGTATGTTATAATCACAAATATACAATGGTAATAAACTATATAAACAATTCTGCAACTTGCTTTTATTTTTCAATAACATATCCTGAACTTCTCTTCCCAGAAAACACACAGCTACTTCTTTTCTTCTTCTTTTTTTTTTTTTTTTAGCAGCTACAAAGTACTCCAGTATTTGGACCAAGACCATTTTATTGGACATGAATTTTAACAAGCTTGCAACGCAAGTGCCATTTGAGCTGAGACCTGAAGGCTGACCTGTTGTCTAGGGGAGGGGAAGGAAGGTACAGTGGGGCTCTCCAGGGGAACACAGCAAACTGTGAAAGCCCCAAGGCTGAAAGAGGGCAGCATGCTTGCAGGATGTGTGATCTATGTGGATGAATGACACAGGAAGAGGGAAGCAGCTCAGATGAGGATGAAGAGGTAAACAGGGACAAGACCATGCAGCCTTGAAGCCTGAGTCAGTAGGCAGATATAAACTAGTGCAGGGTCTGAAGATGGGGCCTGGGTATGAGGAGGTGCTGGGAGACTTTTACATTCCTGGCTGGAAACCATAACCCACTGGACCAGGGTGGCAGCAGTGCAGGGGCTGGCTCAGTGTTGAGAGTACCTGTCTACCTCATTTCATATGAAGAAGAGGTCATCATCAACCTTTACATTTTTACAATGGGATAGACAAAAACTGGGCTTACAGATTGCTTTAGTTCGTCTTGCCCTGATTACTAGTACAGAATCTTTTCGTATGTTTACTCGCCATTTCAATGTCTTCCTTTGTGGATTTCTTTATATTCTTTGCCATTGGATTGTTGTCCTTGGTCAGATTCTCTTTACACATCATGAGCTTACCATCTTGTTTGTGATGTCAACTGTAAATAATTTTTCCAGTTTATCATTTGTCAGTTGACTTGGTTTATGGTGTCTTCTACCATATGAAGGGTTTTGGTTTCCATGTGGTCTAATCTGTCCATCCTTTTCCCAGGGGCTTTTATAAGGTACCTGCCTCCTTCTCACACTAGGCTGTGTTCCCACTGACATTTTCGAGGAGGGAGGGGACTACCTGGTACCCTTCAGCCCGGGAAGCATGCAGGCAGCTGGGAGCCCTAGGAAGTCTAAGTGAGAGCCCAAGTCTGCCATCACCTTGGAGGTCGTCCGCGGTTGTTTTGGCCTTGGGAACAGTGGTTTCTTGCCTTCTGAGATTGAAGGAGGGCTCTGCAGAGACTACTGGAAGAGGATGTGGCCTGGTCACCCTGTTCAGCAGTGACCAACAGAGGCTCTAGAACCGGACACACACAGGCCAGGTTCCATTTCTGATGCCAGCTGTGTGGTTTCACCACTTCAAGCCTGTTTCCTCATCTGGAAAATGGAGAAGGCGGCAGTGCCTGCCTCATGGAGCCTAGGTCATGGGGCTGTTGTGACAGCACAGGACAGAATGCCTGTGTTCTGTGCTCACTGCAGTCAGTTGGTCAGTACCTGCTCCTTACTGTTACTATACATTCCCTGAAGAAAGGAAAAGCACTCACAAATTAGTTAACGTGAGAAAGTGCTATGAAAGTGCTATTAGTCTTGAGTCGTTAAGATCAGCATTTTGTGACAACTGCATCAATACCTCAAGATTAATATATCCCTTCCCTAACCGGAGGCAAGGTAGGGGACACACATCTTTTTTTAAATTTTTTTTTTTTTTAAAGATTTTTTTATTGATTCATTTGAGACACAGAGATACAGAGAGAGAGAGAGAGAGAGGGAGAGAGCATGAGCAGGGAGAGAGGCAGAGGGAGAGGGAGAAGCAGGCTCCCCGCTGAGCAGGAAGCCCGATGCGGGGCTCGATCCCAGGACGCTGGGATCATGACCTGAGCCGAAGGCAGACGCTTAACCATCTGAGCCACCCAGGCGCCCCTTTTTTTTTGGGGGGGGGGACACACATCTTAGCCAATACTACCCAATCCTGCCAAATTCTAGAGCTGTGTAACCCTAACTCCAGTATGTATTTCCTGTTCTAGCTCCCCTCTCGCTGGGGAATGAGAAGCAAGAACTTGCAAAGGCCTGAAAACAAAATAAACAAAATGAAGCACAATACTGGTTTCATGAAGGACACAAACAAGCTGGAAACAGAACACAGCAGCCGACATGCAGGTCTGGACACAGCCTGGAGCCTGCACACCCATTTACATGCTTTCTTATAAACCTACTCAGATTCCTTACCAGAATGAAGGAGGAATGGGTTCCTTCCACACCTCTGCTAGAACAGATCAATCAGTGCTCCTGATGGTGAGGAGCCTGGATGCCTTTCTTCTAGCTTTCACAAGACTGGTCTCAGCAGAATGAGCACTCTTGAGAGGCCATCCCTGAGCTTCTTGACTAAAGGTGCCCCACTCCTCCCTGTTCCTCATTACTGTCATAGTCTCCTCCCTGATTCCTTCCACAGCACTTACCACTTTCTGAAACTACCTTGATTATTTGTATACTTACATATTTTCTGTCCCCTCAATTAGAAATTAAGTTCCATGAGGATAGGACACTTGCTGTCTAGTTCTTCACTGAATCCCTCTTATTGAAAACAGTGTGTGATACATAGAAGATGCTCAATAAATACTGCTGAATGAAGGACACACTACATCCAAAAGTTGCAGAGAGTGGGAAACTCAAGAAAATAAGTCAATGAAAGATGCAGTATTAATCCTCTGAATCCCAGACTGTTTTATTCATCCAGTAAACAATTACTGAGTACCTACTAAATACTGAATCAAGACGTGGCTCCTTCTCACCAAATAATAAGGCTCAACCAGAGACGATTTTACCATGCCAGCAACATATTCACAAACTCTGAAGCTCCTCTGTCCCTTTCTGCCTCTTCCCTTTTACTCATCCTTCCAGTTTAAACTCTAGTATAATTTCCTCAGGCAGGCTTTTCTGACCCTCAAGCTAAATTGAGCCCCCTCCCATCCCACCCAGTAATGAGCATCACATCCTGCTCTTCCCCATCATCATGCATTAATCACACTTTAAAACTACAAATTAATTTGTCTGCTCATTTGCTCAATGACTATGTATCTCATAAGTGACTAAAAGCTCCATGAAGGCAGATACTATTTTGCTCCAACTGCATACCCATTACAGTACTGACACATAGTAGTTGCTTAATAAATAGTTCTTGAGCCAATCAATACAGCCTTACTCTTTTTTTTCCCCCCCACTCATAGTTCATGAGTAAAGCACTATGCACTTCAAAGCCACACTCACTAGGCTGAACACCTCAAAGTGAGTTATACAGTAGAAACAGTGATAACTCTTGAGGCCGGATCATGCAGGTTTGGTTATTATTTACACCACACAGTTGGGGACAAGTCATCTAACTTACCTGAATTTGTTTCTTGTCTATAAAGTCAAGAGACTGAACTAGATTAACCCTAAAGGCTCCTTTCTGGAATGTAAGCGACCCACTGATGATTAAAGAAGAGACCAGGTTAGCAAGGAGGACACTCTCTTTTGGATTAGGCCGACCGGAATGATCTGGGCTCTAAATACTTTATGCTTTCCATCAGGTGTGAACTTTGGGCTACTTGACCAGAGACACAAATCATGGGTCTCAGTTCTATCCTATCTTGTGAGGCTTCATCAGCATTTTATTGCCCTAGCCAGATGGACAGCACTAAACTGATTTCTACCAAGTCAAAATTGGGACTCCAAGTAAGAGTACAGAGAGCCCCTTCAAACCTCCCAAAAAGCCAAACCACGACTTACAACACATTCAGTCAAAATGTTTACCTTGATTCGAGGCATAGTAACTGTAGGCAGCTTTGCTTCAGCCACAAAACTGTGAGATGCTCCTTTCTCCACAAGATAAGTTGTGTAGGGCATAAATTTCACACCCTTTGACCCAAACACAAAATCATCTCTCAAGCCATCTATCAGCATAATAACAACTTTTCTGAATAGAGGTGGTGGGAGCTTGGTCCAGTTGGAACTGGCTCCTAAAAATGTTTGAAAGGAAAAAGGAAATTGAATTTTAAACTGTATTTAGCACCCAAGCACCTTATAAACTACTTCTGGCCCACTTCTCCAGCACATATGCTATCATATCTACCTATCCCAACCCAAAGAAAAGGACCTGTTATTGGTAGACAGTGCGGGGATGACAAGGAAGCTGAAGGAGCCCCAGTATTAAGCATGAATTGCCCTTTGCATGGTGAGTACTGGGAAAGGGGAATCCTTTCGTGAGATTCCCGGGTATTTGACATTTAGGGAGCTTGATTCCAAACACAGGGCAGCAGGTAGGGGAGGGGCAAGCGTCTATAAACTGTGTCTACAAGGTCGGTGGCTGGTATTGTGTGGACCTGGTCAAAAACGGGAGAGCCTTTACCTAGTGTGTACTGCTGGGCAGGTGAGGGTTACTGGGGGGAAAAGGCGGGTCTTGGAAGAATGTCACAGAAGAAAACGCGGGGGAGGGGGTCAGCAGGAATCTCATCTGTTGTGTCTTATTGAGCAAAAAGGGTGCCTGGAAAAGGGAGTGACGCAACGGCTTGTCCGGGGAAGGGGGAGGGGGTGTGAGCGGACGAGCAGACGTCGGGAGAGGCGGGAGCCTGGGCGTGGAGAGCTCTCCTCGCGGCGACCAGGAAGGGATCGAAGTGTGGCTGGTCGTGGTGGTTGCCACAAAGTTGCGGGATACCGAAAGAGGCTGGGGCGGTAAAAAGAGGACTCCTGGGAGTGGGGACCAGAAGAGAAGAGGAGAGCACTCGAGGGCCTCGAGAAGCCCGAGAGGCGAGGCTCCTAAGGGGGGTCCTTTGGCGAAAGTGGGGCCCAGGGAGCGGACACGGCCGGGGAGGGGTCCGTACCAGCCGAGGGCTCGGGCGCTGGGGGCTCTGCTTGGTGCTCCGTCCTGGAAGAAGAACGAACCGGAGTCGGGAAGAATCCCCGAAGGAAGAGCGCGACCCCGAGCACCTCGATCACCACACAGCAGGCGGCAAAGGCCCCGGAACCCAGCCGCATCGTGCCCACCCGCTGGGCCAGGATCCGGATTCCCCGAGCCCGCCGCTCCCGGCACGGGCTGCTCTCGGGAGCCGCTCCTGGACAAGCGTGCACGGGCCCGCGCAACAGGCGCCGGCCCAGGGTGTCCTCACGTCCGCCGTCGCGCCGGAAACACGCAAGAGGGAGGGCGCTTGCGGGGGCTGGGCGTCCCCACAGTCCCCGAATCCCTGGGGAGTACTTCCGGCGCGTGCCGTGGCGAATTCCCTCCGGCGCGCGAGGCCCCGCCCCCGCGTTCCAGTCGGGCCTGTTGGGTCTGCTGCGGTGGGTAAACCTACCGTGTGCCATGCCTCCTGCTAGAAGCTTTCTCCCGTGTCACAGCAGCCTGCCGAGTCAGGTGCCGTCGCCCTCAGAGTCCTCACCTTTCATGGGCCCGTGTGTGCCGAGGGCGCCTTCAAACTGCGCCGCCGTTCCATCGCCGAGTGACGCCTGGGCTTTGAATCTCCACACTCTGTTGACTTTTAAAAACCAAGAACACGTCCTCCCTTACGAGGGCCCTTGTTATGGGCTGAATTTTGTCCTTCCCAAAATTCAGATGTTGACATCCTAACCCTCAGTACTTCAGAGTGGGCTTGTGTTTGAAGATAGGGCTTTTAAAGACATAAGTCAAACGAAGGTATTAACTTTAAAAATAAAACTGCCAGTAATCTTACCAGCCAAGTAGGTTTATTCGGAAATAGCAGAGAAGTGTAACGCAAGACCAGCAAGGTGCAGCAAAACTACAGAGAGGCTCTTTTATTTTTATTTAATGATTTTTAAAAGTAGGCTCCACCAGTGTGGAGCCCAGCAGGGCTTGAACTCACAGATACTCTGTCTCTCCTCTGGGTTTGTGAACCTCTAGGATGGACAGGATTCACCTGTGGTCATACTTGCTTTAGAGGTTGAGCTAGAGCATTGCTTTTTTGCCCCCCAGTGTTGGGCTCTAAAAGAAGAGTGAAGTATCTACCCGGCAACTCACAATTTCAATTCCAACTCAACCCCAGTCAAGGATTTTGGAAGTTCTCGGAGATCATGCAGAGTTCTTCCGCTCTCCTATCTGGGAAGAGTCCTGCTGTCCCCCCACTGCCTGGGAAGCCCCAGGTTCTAGTACAGCCCTGACCCACAAGGGCACTTGGTAGACACGTGGGTTTATACAGGTCTGGTTTCAGTGGCCTCCCCTCCCCCATGCGCAGCCTTTTGGGGGCTGGTGGGGCTCTCCTGGCACTGGCTGGATCCTTCATCCCCTCCGAATGATCAGCAGTAGACAGTCAGGTCTCAGACAGGACAGTCCTTGGCCTCCGACCATCCGGACAGGCATCTGTGGTCCTCCAGCTCAGGCCAGCCTGGGTCTTGACAGCCCCCATGGCCGAGTATTAAGCTGACTGTGCTCCTGGCAATATAACAGGTCCATGGACGGTGTAGACAGCCCCTTGGGTTGTTTCCATTGCCAACAGACAAGCACCTTCTCCCTCACAGCCTGCCCGCCTGCCAAAAGAGGTCAAAACCCTCCAAACATAGAATGTATCCCTGGCTACAGCAGCCATACGTCAAACTGGCCCTGCAGTCCTTTGGCCTCCTGGTTATAATGTAAACCTTCGATATACATACTTGTTAAGAGTCAAGGATATAGGAGAACCTGTGTCTCCCAGCAGGCAGTTTCTCACTGAGGCTGCATGGTCTCAGAGAGCCACATGCATGACCCAGGGTCTGTGGCCTTTGAACAGCCTGCCAAGTGTGGATTCCGTGCTGTGGAATAATCTTGAGTCTCCCACTGCTTCACTGAGCAATAATTTCCTAACCATCATTGTATTTGGTCTCTGCTCTTTGTAAAGGAGAGAAGAGACTGTAGAATGAGCCTGTTTGTTCTTTGGGGATGGATGATTAATGGGGGGGGGGGGAGGGCAGGTGTGACTCCTGGCCTCTCTCCTCCCAGGGACACGAGTGAGGTCTGTGTGCCTTCTGGTCTCTGAGATGCGAGGACCCAATGTCCAAGGCAGGAGCCTTGAGTTTCCCACCAACAGCAAAGTTGCTTTTTCAGCAAGTGGAAGAGCGTCTTGCCATTATGGGAGAACAGCAAGAGCACTGGATGGGCGGCTGCAGCCTCTGACCCTAAGTTGACCCCTTCCTTCCTTGGGCTTCACATTCCACAGCCGTGCAGTCAGTCAGCAGTGATGCAGAATCTGCTGCTTTCCCAGCCCGGCATCTATTCTCATGTCCAAGTCCAGCGCCTCAGCTTGCCTTTGTGAACCACATCTCACCTGCCTCCCATCCAAATAGTTTCAGGGGTCAGACCCCACTTTCCACCCACCACACAGATGGGCACATGATCCAAGTCTACCCAACCCCATGCTCTGTCCTCTGGATACTCTGATGGCTTCAAGAATGAGAGTGTGACCCAAGCCGTGCCAAAGACACTTAAAGCCATGACTTTTCATGGAACCCAGGGGAAAGAGAAACCCTTCCCAGTAGAATGGACAGTGAGTGGGTGTCAGCCTAGAGTTGCTAGAGGCCCCAGATGCAGTGAGAGAGACTGTGCCTGTGAATGGGCCCACTCTGAAGCACTTAGCAGGATGGAAGGTTGGAGATGGTCCAGGTCACACTCTGAAATTGTGAGCCCCTGGGCCTACAAAGTCCAAACACACTCTTAACTTGCCTCTTCCAAGTATTAATTTTTTTCCAACCACTTAAAAATATTAATTTATTTTACTTCAGTCAGTGTGTCCAGTTCCTTTCAAGCCAAAAAGTCCCAGGTGACATATCAGAATCAACAATCCCTGAGACTCCCTGTGCACGGTGTCTTCACTGGGCATGGCATGGCTGGGGAGAGGAAGACTGAGTCAGGTCAGGTCTCAGGAGAGCTCCAGAACGGCTCTGTCCCTGTTCCTTCTCTGTCCTGGGAGAGGAAAACCCTTGAAGAGTGAACGGAGAACCAGCAGGAGGAAGCAGTACCCTGGATGGATAATTGGTCTGCTTGTTTTTTCCTTATTTTAGGGTCCTTTTGTTAATGTGTATTTTTACTAGGAATCACCCATTTCCTCTAGGTTTCCTGTCTAGTACAATAAGTTTCTTTTATTTGACCTTTAATTTCTTTCTAGTCTTCTACAGAATTGTCACAATTCATGAACAAATATTGATGTGTTATTTTTAACTAAAGTCCATATTTTATTCAGGTTCCCTCTGTTCTCTCTTCTCCTGCTCCAGTGTCCCTTTTCCTGCTCATGTCTCTCTAGGCTCTACTTGGCTGTAACAGTTTCTCAGACAGCTTTGTGTCAGTGACCTTGGCAGTGTTGAGGAGGACTGGTCAGGCATTTTGTAGAAAGTCTTGCATTGTGATTTATTTGTTTTCCTCTTGATTAGACTGGGATTACGGGTTTTGAGGAAGCAGATCAGGGAGGTAAAGTGCTTTGTCATTACTTTATAACAAGGGAACACTTGTCACTGTCCGTGTTAACGTTGGTCACCTGGCTGAGGCGGCACTGGTCAGGCTTCCCCACCAGGAAGTTACTCTTTCCCATGTGCAGGAAGACACTGCTCTGAGCCCCCACTTTAGGAGAGGAGAGTTAGCTCCATTTCCTTGATAAATGGTTGAGTATGTACATCTATTATTTGGAATTCTTATAGGAGAGATCTATTCAAGCCCACTTATAAAAAAA
>NC_138371.1:0-21615 GCF_054177405.1 Leptonychotes weddellii
GGACTGGGGGCTGGAGACGGGTGCGGGGGCCGGGGGGAGGGGGCTGGGGACGGGAGGAAGAGGCTGGGCGCTGGAGGGGGCCTTAGCGGCGTCCGGGACCGGGGGCTGGAGGAGGGGACCTGAGGCTGGAGGAGGGGACCAGGGGCTGGAGAGGGGGCCGGGGGCTGGAGGAGGGGGCGGGGTTAGGGGCAACCGGGGGGCGGGGACCAGAGGAGGGGAGGAGGGGACCAGAGGCTGGAAGAGGGGGGCTGGGGGCTGGATGGAGAGGGCCCAATGTGGCCAGCAGGGCGGAGGGACCAGGCAGACCCGCACGTCCTTGCTCCCACCGGGGTGGACTGGCGTGGATCCCTCAATCAGAAGAGACACCAGGCTGGACACCTCCATTTCAGATATTAACCCCTCCCCAGGGCGGCCCTGGTGGGCAGGGTCTCTGAGCTGCGGGAAGTGCGCCAGAGGGGGTCCTCCACGGGGAAGGGCAGGTGCCTCTGACCAGCCCAGCACCCCCGCCCACACGGGGCAGGAAGGTCTCCAGCCGCTGGCCCAAAGGGACACTCCCCAGGATGGGTTCCGTCTTGCCCTGGGACCCGCGCAACTGCGGGCAGGATGTCCCTGGGAAGAGTCCAGCTGCAGTGCCCACGGTGGGCAGGGCTACCCCAAGCAGCCATTTCCAGGGAAAGCCAGCGAGCGGGGCGGGTGCCCCCGCAGCTGTGTGGGGACTAGACAGAGAGCCTGGCCACGTGGGACCTTCCTAAGCAGACACACCCCTACCCAGCCACCCAGCTGGTCTTCACACCCAGTGTAGATAGGACACCCAAGGTGGGAGGGTGCCACCTTCCTGCCCTCAGACAGAGGGCTCTCACCTGGGGTAGACAGGACCCTGAGCGTGGGCAGTGGGTCCTGCCCTTACAGTGAGGGTCCCACCTGGTGTAGACGAGGATCTGGAGAGTCTGGGTTTAGGTCTTTCTCGGATCCCAGGGGTGTGAGGTGGGGGCTCCTGTTCAGGCTGGTGGAGGTCTGCAAACCTGTCTCACACAGGTTTGGCCTTCACTGTAGGGTAGAACCTCCTGGGTCCTGGTGTCTGTCGGGTTTCTGTGAGCAGGCGTGCAGGACTGGACATGAGGTCCCAGTGCTGACATGCGAAGCCTCGCCCGCATCTCCCCTGTTCCCGCCAACAGCGCCCGCCCGAACGGGCGCCCCCTCTCCCCACGCCTCCCCCAGCAGGATCTTGTAGCTTCCAGATCAGGCTCAGGGCAGCTGGGCAGAGAGCCCTGGACGGAAGTCTCCATACACTGACCCCTCCCCACAAGGAAAGGCTTCCCCAGACCGTCTCATCTGACCCCGGGGTCCCTCCAGACAAATCCCAACCTCCCTGGGGCCCTGGGGGCCAGGCCCTGCCTAGAAGAAGAGGGTGTGGTGACCTGACACCCTCGTGCCCACTGCCATGCCCCCACCTGGCTGGGACCGTCAGCCCCACCCCCGCCCCTTAGAAGTGGGCCGTCTGGTTTTTGAAGATGGAAGTCCAGAGTGTGAGTGACGGACAGGAGGGTTCTGACTTCTGACATGGACGACCTTTCTCAAACCACATCAGTGCTGGAGGGGGTCCACGGCCCCGGGGGTTGGGGGGGCTGGCCGGGCTGTGTCTCGGCCCCTCCCCTCTGGGTGGGATGTGCCTTCTGAGCTGGGGGTCGGGGGGACAACTTCAGTAAAGATGCATGCTGGGGGGTCACCAGCCAAGCCTCAAGGGGGGCTTTCATCTTTCCCCAGAGTTGGGGGCGCACCCAGGAAAACACTGTGGGTGCCCACAGAACGTGGCTGATGCGTAGAGGGGCAGCCCTGTGCTGAGAAGGCACAGGTTGGCCTGAGCGTCCTGTCCCGTCACCCCCGGCCAGGAATCCAGAAGCCATCAGAGGAAGAGCCCACTCCCCACCAGGACTGACGGGGGACAGTGACATGCCCACCACACCCTCCCACCTCAAAACCTTGTCCCGGGGGCTGGCTTCCTCACGGCCCAAGCACACCATGTTGGTTTTTCCTTTTCGCTTTTATTTTATTGGACTGTAACGCTCACAGAGACAAGCGCCTGGACCACGCATGGCAGCTTGCCGGATAATCACGGTGTGGACATCCATGAGGCCACGACTCACATCAAGAGACTACACACACGGAAGCAGGAGGTGGAGGAGAAGGCTGAGGGCCCACGCTCAGCTCGGGGAGGGCAGGCAGGGGTGGCCTGGGGGCCCCGGGGGTGTGGGCAGGGTGTCCCACTGCTCGGCTGCCTGGGCGGCCCTGCTGGAGGGGCACGGGGGGACCCCGCTGGGAGGCGTCAGGACTTGCACTGGCCGTCAGGGGCTGACCTTGTACAGGTACGTGATCCAGAGGATGCAGACGGTCATGGAAACCCAGATCCACACTTCCTCGTAGGGGTCGAAACGCGGCGCGCAGCAGTCATCATCCCAGCAGGAGTCCTCCTCCCAGCCCGGCTGGGAGCCGGACCTGCCAAGCCCGGCCCTCGGCTGTCTCCTCTTCTTGTCATAGCCGTGCGTGGCCAGGCCACAGCTCCGGCGGCCACTGACGATGGAGCCGGGGCCCTTGTACTTTATGATGTCGAAGACGGAGAAGGGGATGGTGATGGAGCCCTCACTAATGGTGACGGGTCTACGGGTGCGGGTCCCCGGAAGGGGCTCACGGCCAGCAGGGGCAGGGCCATCACCGCCATCCTCCTTCTCTTCGCCTTGGGTGGTGTTGGCAGGAGCATTCTTGCCTTTGTCTTCATCAGTGAAGATGAAGGGGAAGGTGACAGAGCCGTTGATGTTGGGGAAGGAGTCGTCTCTGATGATGTTCGCCAAAGACGAGGGGAAGGTGATGGAGCCCTCTCCGTCATCCGTGAGGCCAATGATGTAGGACACCGGCAGTGGGCCATTTCCGGCGGAGCTGGGGACGGAGCCCCGGCCTTTGAAGATGAAGCCTTTCAGCTCGAAGGGCTTGATGCTGCTGATGAGGAGGCCTCGGCCATGGAAGGTGGGGCATTTGATGTTCACCAGGAGGCCTCTGCCCTTGGGCGTGGCTGTGGAACTGGCCGGCAGGTAGATGGAGCCCTTGCCGACGATGAGGGGCCCGCCGGGGTCAGCCACTGGGAGGGAGCCCGGCCCCGGGCTGACACAGCCCTTGGCACCGGCGGCCGGCCCCTTGTCTCTCCCCACATCCACAAGGGAGAAGGGGACGGTGACGATGTCGTCATCTTGGCTGAAGAAGTTGCTGCTCTCGGAAATCGGGTTCCTGATGAAGTCGGCCACGGAGAGGGGGATGGTGATGGAGTTGGGGGTGTAGCCCCTGGCGCGGTCGACCACGGGCCCACTGCCAAGGGTGAGCAGCTGCTTGCCGGCGGCGGTGGTGGCCAAGCCGCCGCCTCCGTACAAGGTGTACCTGCCCTTGATGGTGCTGGGGCTCTTGACCTCGGGCCCCCAGGCTGGGTCTGGGGGCTTCTGGAAGAAGCAGACGCCCAGGTCGCAGGCCTCGCAGCGCTCACCAAAGCAGATCTCGGGGCACTGGTCTGAGCTGAGGCTCTCACCATAGCACTTCTGCAGGATGAACAGGACCAGCTTGTTGAGGAAGAGCCGGACATTCAGAAGGCTCACCTGGCAGTGCCCCTGGACGCCCGGTGGGCACAGCCTGCACTGCTGGCCCCAGATGCGCATCTTCACCAGCCCCAGGCGGCTGTCCTCATCCAAGCACGTGTGGAAGAGGATGTGCACGTGGGCCGAGGACCAGCCCCACTGGCAGCGGCCACACTGGAGCCTGGGGGTGGGGAGGACAGAGGCGGCAGTGAGCGGAGGGGAGGGGGACGGCCCTGGCCCCCGCCCACTTGGAGGCCGGCCCAGCACGAGCTCCGGGACCGAGACCCCTTCCACAGGTGTGCGCCACTTGCCTGCGCGCATAAGCTGGAAAGCTGAAAAACAAAGGCCTTTTCACCGGGTGGCAGAGCCTGCCTGACACTTGTGGGAGGTCACTGCCCCGCTGCAGCCGGCTGCTGCTTTCCGCCCTGAGGACATGTCACCAAGAGCCAAGGGCAGCCCTGCGGATACCTGTGAGGGGGGTAGAGCCTGGCTCCCCCAGGGGAGGCCCCCCCCGCCGCGGGCCCCTGCACGGCAGGGCATGCCTGGCTGGGTGGGGTCCCCGCAGGCTTGGCCCATCCCTGGGGCTGTCCCCATGACAATGCGGAGAAGTGAGGGGAGGCCCTGGAAGGAAGAGCCCCATCCCCACGGAGAGAAGGTGAGATGGAGGGGCGGGGGAGTCTCGGGACACAGATGGCGGGGAGAGCCGGGAGGGGCTGGGGGCTCCCAGGATGATGGCGAGTGAGCCCCTTCCACTGGTCCGCTCTGGCTCCAAACACGTGAGCAAAATGGCCCAGCACCACTGGGGCTGAAGAAGGTGCCGGTCCAGGGCCTCTGCGGCCGTGTGCCCCAGGGCCGGCAGGGGGGCCCTCTCTCCAAGACCCTTAGGTCATGGATGAGCGACCACATGCACGTGCACGTGGGAAACCTGCCCAGTATCTCCCAGGCAGCGCTGTCCCACGGGACTTTCCGTGATGGTGAGGATGGGCTCCGTCCTCGCGGCCCAGCCAGCAGCCTACAGCCACAGGTGGGGCTGGACACGGCTAGTGCCCTGGGGGCTGGACTTTCAACTCCATTTCAATGTGGCCAGCTGTGGCCAGGGCTGCTGTGTGCAGGACGAGGGACGGTGCCTTGTGACCCCCCACTCCCCGGCATTTCTAGCTGCATGAAAGCTGAAAGGCAAGGGAACAGTGTTTGTGACCCTCGGCCACTGAAGGCAGTTCTCCAGCTTGGCCGTGGGAACAGGTGCTTCTCAGACACACCGAGGGCCGATTCTCCTAACACCTGGGAAAGCCAGCGTCCCACTAAACACCTGGCCCCAGGGGTTTCAGACACTGGGTGGGGGCTGAGGCGTCCGTTGTCAAAGGGTGGCTGCCCACAGAGTCCCCGTGGTGACCTGTCCGTGAGGCCCCCTCCCCCAACGACCCCCCTCCCCGCGGGCCCCTGCAGGGCAGGGCATGCCTGGCTGGGTGGGGTCCCTGCAGGCTTGGCCCATCCCTGGGGCTGTCCCCATGACAATGAGGAACGGGGCTCACATGGTGACCCCCACGACACTGGGGCTCCCAACCCAGCCCCTGCTCGGCCTGCAGCCCAGCCCAGATACAGCTCCCCACTCTGGGCCTGTGCCCCCCTCAGGCACGACTTAGCCTCCCTTCCATCAGGCCCCGTGCAGGCTGGGGTGTGAGCACAGGCACCTGCCCATCCCCTGCTCTGGCGGTCAGCACTGCCATGGAAACCAGGAGATGCTGCGGTGAGCAGACGAGCCTCTCACGCGTGGGTGGCCGCATCACCCCCCAGCATCCGCCATGCCCCCGCTTCTGCGAGGCCCCCGACTGGGGTGGCCGGCACCGAGGGACTGAACAGAGGTGGCTCCCCAGCCCCCCACTTCCTGGAAGGGAGAACGAACGCCTGGTCCACCTACCTGTTGGAGGCCAAGAGCCGGAGGGATGCGTGCCCCTTCCGGGCCCATGAGGGCCGGACTGCACCAGCCCGGCCTCCAGACTCAGGGCCTCCCCGGCCGGTGCTTAAGCAGCTTCAGCCCCTCCCTGCCCAGCACCCCACAGCGGCCCCCCGCCTGCAGCGCACCTGGAAAGCCCCCTCAGCCGGTACTGAAAACCGCCACCCTCCATGTGCCCGGAGGCCAGGTTCTCCTCAGGGACCAGCTCCCAGGTGTCCTGGGGTTTCCTCTTGGCCATCAGCTGGGCCAGGGTGCTGGCCCACACGTCCACCCCATCCATGCTGGCGCCGGGCTCCGCAGTGCAGTCTGGAAGCTGCGCCCACTGCCACTCCAGGGAAGCCTGGGATCCCACATCCTGCATCCTCACCAGCCAATCACCGCCTTGACAACCGTCCAGTCTCCACGGCAACCAGGGTCGGCTCCGGGAAATGAGAAACAGGCCTTTTTTTCTCATCCCCTCGAATGTTTTCTTGTTACGCAAGCGATACATTTTCATTTTAGGAAAAACAAGAAACAAACAGATAAACACAGAGGAAAACAGACAACAGAAAATAAACTGGTACGTAATCATCACTGTGGTGCTGACGTCCGCACGTGGCCCCACACACAGGCATGTGTAAATCTTCGTATCTGTTTCTCACAAGCAGGAAATCGCACTCAACGTGGCCTCCTTAGCCCACAACATGCCTCAGACAGTGTTGTCCACTCGTCCGCGTGTAAGCGTCTGCCGTGTTTGCAGCCCGCAGCTGAGCCGCATCTGCTGCCCGGCCTCCGTCCCGGCTGCTGAGTGCTCCTTTACCACTGAAAACGAGCCCGGGAGGAAGTGCCCTGAACATGGGTGCTTGCAAAGTTCCCCATGGTTTTTTCTCAAACTTCATATTGGCTAGAATGTAGAACATTTATGTAAACAACGACTAAAACATAACGCAGAGTGTCACAGTTACTGTAAAGCCTTGCTAGGCACCTGAAGGGCAACCCCCCAGCGCGCTCCATGGGCTCCTCCCTTGCAGAGGTACGGTCAGCCTGGCCGGGACCCCTTAGGGCTCCACGACCAGAGACATTCCCCTTTGCTGCTTTGGGCTTTATGCACACAGAATCGTGCAGGACACGTTTTGTGCATGTGAGTCTGGGCCCCCACCCTCCCCGTGGGCGGACAGAAGCATCGCTGCAACCAGCCGCCTCTCACGCACGTGGCCAGGCTGCTGTGTGCCCCAGGTGAGGGTCATGCACCTGCTGGACAACCATCCTCAGGCTTCAGAACTACCGCTTCCACGCCTCCTGGGAGCTGGGCTCCCTGGGCCTTTCTGGCCACCTGAGCCTCCCCTGCTCTGGAGGACCGTCCACCTGTTCCCGTGTCCCTGTCCCCCTGCATCCTGGCGAGGTCACTGTTTCATCTTTCACTGCCCCTCTAGGGCTTCGGATGCTGTGCTCTGGTCCTGCTGCTTTGGTGGTGGCCCCAGAAGCTCCCGCGTGTGAAGGGAGCCCACACCTTCAGAGGGTAGAGCAAACGCTCTGCCCACCACCGGCCTCATCCCCTGTGGTGCCCAAAACCTCTCACTCACCCTCGGTGCCTCCACCACTGTCTCTCTGACCTGCGCGCAGAACGATCCTTCTCCTTTCTTAACGGCTGGCGAATTCTCTGCTCATCTTTGTCCAGTCTGCAGCTAATCTTGGCGAGTGAGTGGATGTCCTTTTCACATTTTGCATTTCTGAAACCTGTTCTTGGCTCTCTCAGCTATGCGCCATCTGTCTGCCTTGCAGCAAAGCGTGCTCACGGGATAGGAGAGGAAATTAATTGGGATGTGCTCCTGGGAAGGCTCCATCCTGTGGGACCAGCTAGCTGGGAAAGACCCATGCCCCCCTGCACTGTCCCCTGCATCTGTTCGTTGATGCAGACATGATGACTGGCACTCCTGCAGCCCCCTTGGACCATGAGGTGAACTTGCAGATGGAAGCCATGTGTGGAGGAAGCAGAAAAGCAAGACTTTGGACCCTGGATGACAGTCGGGGTCACTGTACCACCTCAGGATCACCTACCTCTGGATTCGTTGTTCAAGAAAGAAGTAAACATCCAGCTCCTACTGTTATCGTAAGGCCCGGTGCTCTGGGTTTTCTGGCTCATCAGACAACCAATTACAGCACTTCTAACTGATATGCTGGGCTGTGCCTAAGGCCCTGGGTTTTGCTGGTTGGTCTAGGGCCATTGTGTGTAGGTGGGCATGCGTGTGGTCCTGGTCACGTGGCCAGCAGGGGTCTGAGGGTATGGCTGTAGCCTGGAGGCTGTGCAGAGGTCCCCACAGGGCTTTTCCTCTCCATGTGGCCTCTCTGGACCCAGCACCCTGACTGCTTCCACACCATGCTGGGCGTGGGAGCCCACGCTCCGCCCCAGGGCCGTACCACAGCCCTGTCCGCCCGGCCCACCCCGCAGCCTCCCTCGCTCTAGAAACCACAACCTGCCTCTGAGTTTAGGGAAGAGTCTTGGTATCATGACTGACCGCCACCCAAAAACAATCTATTTGGTTCGGGAACTTCCTTATGCCTCTCCCAGGAGACTGCTAGAAAGGCATAGGGGGCAGACCCAAGGGAAGCCAGCCTCCACGTGCCTCTCTCCCCATGCCCATTTATCCGTCCCCCCAAGCCCCCAAACCAAGCTCTCTGCAAAAGCTGCTCACACGGTCAGCTAACAAGTCAGTTGTCTTCTTGACCAGAGGGGTGATGGATGAGGCAGAACACGCACAGCGCTCGGCCGACGCCCAGGGGCTGTGGCGTGACCCTGAAGCTGGCCAGCTGTGTGTGGTCCACCTGCATGGATGCGGGTCTCTCCGACATGGACTCTAGGAATGAGGCTTGCTAGATATCCCTTCCGCCCCTGCTCTGTCCTCCACCCTCTGCGCACCACTCTGTGACCAGCCTCCCCAACGCATCGATGACTCCAGAATGGGTTGGGCTCGGGACGGAGAGTGATGTCAGGGGCAACCAGGTACCGTTTCAGTGCTACTGCCCCAGCTGACGGAGACAGCGCTCTCCTGTCCCCCATGGACACTCTCCTTTTGGCTCACACCGACCTGCCTGGCACTCAACTTCTTGTGTTCAGCTTTTGGAGAAGGTGGCTGGAAGGCAGGGGTCAGCCCTCACCACTGGGTGGTGTCCAGCTGGAGCATTTGAAAGCACACCTTCTGGCAACCCCGATGAGCCATGAGGACCGTCTCCTGCAAGTGACAATGCTCAGAGCCTCTGTCCCCCTCTTGGCCTGGGCATGGCTGGACCAGAGAAGTGCCAACTTTGGGACAGGACAGCACAGTAAAAGAGTCAAAGCCGGAGACCAGGCTGGGAGAGGGAGGGCATCCCAGGGTCCAGCTCCAGCAAGGCCAGCTAGCTGAATGGACCCCACCCTGTGTGTCTGGAGGAGAGGAGTTGAGAGAGACAGACAGACAAGGAGAGAAAATCAGGTAGAAATAATCATGCCGGGTTCACCCCTGCCCTCCCCCAAACCTCGGCTCCAGGGACACAGGGCAGCTGGGCAGACCCCAGGCCCAGCCCCCAGCATGCAGGCACGGTGGGTGTCTCTGGGCTGCCGGTGGGCAGGGGCCCTGGAGTCGGCGGCCAGGACAGCAGCGTCTGCACGCCAGCAGCCCCTCGTCCAGCGTCCTGTCCCGCGGGCTCTTCCCACCACCTCCCCAAGTTCCTTGCTCTGCTGTCCACCGAGCTGCTGCCGGGCAGGGGGCCAGTCATGTCTGCCAAGCCCTGGTGGCGTGGGGGCTCACCCTGGAAGGAGCAGTGAGAACCACAGAGACCGGCCTTGGGCCACGAAGGGACAGACTGGGGACCTCAGGGCCAACGAGGCGGGACCTGGGTGGCTGGCCCTTTGGACATCTTGGCTGTAAGCATGTTCCCCGCATAACTAACTGGCCACACAGCAATTTTGTGAAGGATAAAAAAATAACTGGCTACTAACAGCTTGGTTTGACAGTTCCATTTCCTGACGCTGGTGGATAGTTTGGTTTCATGTCTCCATTGAAATAAGCAGGTGTGCGCAGAGCAGGGCGGGGGACCCTCCCTCGGCCACGTCCGCCGTGTGGAGAGCGGCAGTCCCGGGGTCGGGTGGCCGGCGTCCCAGCCTGCGGGGGCTGCAGCTGCCCCACCTGGCTGACCAGCCAGCAGGCAGGCCGAGCGGCGTCCACGGCGAGAAGTCAGACGTGACGCGCGTCTCACACACCCATGTGAGCACACACACACGAACGCACAGACACATCCACGTATACACACAAACAAACGTGGGAACTTAAAGTGTAAGTTCAGTTGTCTTCTTGAACCGTGTTCAAACAACAGCATTGTAGAAAGTTGACCAAGTAAGGAGAGTCGGAAATCTGGGATTCTGCCACCTTAGCGAACAGACAACCCAACCATCTCTATTCTTGTGTGTAACAAATGGTGTCATATTTTGTTCAAATTTTTAAAATGGGGTTCTTAAATTGGGCAGGTAATTTGGGTGCTCTTTTTTAACTTCTGGGAAATGCTTCAAAAACAGGATAGAACAAAAAGTTTTTATTTGCAAACACTATTAACCATTTCCTGTTCCGACCTCAGAAATAGCTGCGAACCTGCCACCGCCTCCCGGGGCCACAGTCGGTCCAGGCAGGGTGACATCACCTCCCTGCCGGCTCAGAGGCAGTTTCGGGATGATCCTTCTGCTTCCTGTGTTTTACCATAAATGGAAACTTCCCTGTGACTGGGCTGCTGCCTCGGGAAAGCGCAGGGGGATCCCCTCTCCCCCACTTTCCATCGTGCTGGCTCATGTTCCGGCTCCCCCGCCCGCCCGCCCGCACACCCTTGCTTGGCGTCACAGTCACTGCCCGCCTGGCACCTTGGAAACCAGACTCGCTTCTCAGACGGGGAGGGTGGGAGGCCCCGGGCAGGAAGCTTCTCCCACCCCTAGAACCAGACCCTGCTTCGGGAGGGAGGGCGGCACCCACCTTGCAAACGACCCTCCACCCTCAGGGCCTCCTGAGCAGCCTCGGTAGCTGGTGGCGGGCTTCCCCAGGTAGCGCACAGCCAGGACAGGAACACGGGCCCACGGGCCCAAGGCGCGGAGCACGCGGGACAGGCAGCCCTCGTGGGGCAGAGGCGGCGGCTCACAGACTCCCTGAGCATCTCCGCCCCGTCACAGGCCTCAGGCCAGAAGGGCCCAGCTGTGCTCAGCCCGCACAGAAAGGAGCCCTCCAGAGACGCACTGCGCAGACATGCGTGGACAGGAGGGAGGGGCCGTGACTCCTGTGTGCGGAGCGCAGGGTCGTCCCGGGGCGGGCACCGGCCGCACGACACACACCATAACCCCACACGGAGCTCTGTGTGCAGGGGACAGCAACCGTGTCAGCATCCTGGTTGAGATACCAGGGCCGGAGGCGCAACGTGTTACCGAGAGAACCCCAGGCACGTGTGAAGGGCCGGCTCTCCCCCGTTTCCGAGACTGCGAGAGAACGTGGTTACCTCAGTGACCACAAGCAACATCCTTCTTCATCAAAGATCCCATGAACTGGGGGTCCTGGGTTGTCCCTGATGCCTGGTTACAGGTGGGAACAGGGACGGAAAACCCCAGGCTGGGACCTCCCAAACCCGAAGGGGTGAAGCCAGGACACAGGGCAGGGAGGAGAGGGCTAGCTAGGCGGGACACAGGCAGGGGGCAGACGGGACCCTGACCTTGCCCTTCCCTCCAGCCAGGGAGCCTGTCCTGTCCCTAATGAAAGATGGTGAGGAAAGGGGACAGTGTGTGTGATGGGGACAGTGAGTGTGATGGGGACACTGTGTGATGGGAACAGTGTGTTTTAGGGTGACATGTGTGTTTTGCAGGGACAGTGTGGTAGGAAGAGTATGTGTTTGGGGGAAAGTGTGCTGACAAGTGTTGGGGAGCTCCCCTTGGGAGTACAGGACCCCAACAGTCCCTGGGACTCCTGCCCTGTCTCCCACTGTCCCAGCCTCCTCCCCAGGCTCTGATCCCATCACCTGCTGGTCCTGCCCACCCCAGGGTGGAGTGTGAGGCTCCTCCGGGCTGTGTCCCCTCCCTCTCCGGCCTGCACAGTCTCTGTGCCCTCCTGTGCCTCCATATCGGCCTGCCGACCCAATACTCCCAGGGTGCAATGCCCCTTTCAGTCTCTTGAGTGGGCCCTGCACACAGCCCACCACCCCAAGGGAGGGGTAAGAGGTTGGAGGGAGGAGAAAGGAAGCGACAGAGGGTGGTGGGCAAGGAAGGGGACAGTGCATCCCCACATTCTCTGGCGAGCATCTCTGGACACGCATCCAACTCTTGCAGATGGAATCACAGCTGGTGTGGCTGGGGGGTGGGAGGTGGCCAGGGATCTGACGCAGTCTCCCATCCCAGAGCACACCCCCCAGACTGCCCCACTGGCCCCTCCAGCCCCAGGCCTCCGAGGGCGGCATGACCCCCAGCGCAGAGCCTCAGGCTCCAAAGTGGGGGGCGCCAGGGGCAGGTGCCCACGGGGTCCGAGCCTTCCTGGGGGCCTGGCAGCCCCGAACCTGACCTGACCCACGTCCCCGGACCCGGACCCCGCGCCTGACCGCTGAGGGGAAGCCACGAGGGCGGGCGGGCCAGGGGACACCTGTCCGGGAGGGGCGCCCCCGCAGGCCGCAGTGCCCGCACCGCGGAGCCCACGGGGCCGCGCGCCCCGCCCGCCAGCCGCCCACGCGGCCGCGCGGGGCTCGGGGAGTGGCCCTGCGCTCACCGCCAAAGCTTCCTCCGCTCGCCCTCGCCTGCAGACACCATCTTTGATGCTCTTTTTCCACCGTTTCAGTTTTCTTTAATGTTTTCCCTCGGCAGCCGAGCCGGAGCGTGAATGGGGCCGGGGCGGCGCCAGCTGTCGGGCTGCTCCTCGGGCTGTGAGTGTCAGCAGTTTCCTTTACCGCTTTCCATTCATCCCCCAGATCCGCTGACAGCAAACCCCCCGCCCCCTGAGCGGCCAGACGTGCGCTGTGCAGCGGGCCGGCGTCCTGGACACCCCGGGCCACGACCGCCCCCGCCCCCCGCCGGCCGGGCTGAGCCAGCGCCAGGGGCGCGGGCCGGGGGGGGGGGCGCGGGGGGGGGAGCGGGGCGACATTGCAGGTTAAGCCCCCAGCACTGGGTGTCCTCAGGAAGCCCAGCAGGTGTCCCCCTGAAGCTGGGGGTGAGGGGAGGGGGGTGCCAGAGCAGCCCCTCCCCTCCTCCCCACCCACCCCCGCAGGGAGAGGGCACTCCAAGGCCGGGGGCAGGACTGGAGGAGAGGGGTCTCACTAGGGCTACCGGAATTACCAGGGCGCAGCCCCCGGGCTCAGGCAGACCCTCAGCTGCCCCAGTGTGGTGGCCTTGCAGTCCTGCGGGGAGGGGCGCACCCTTGGCAGTGGCCGTGCCCCCACCCTCCCCAGTAGTGGCAGAGTGTGGTGGGTTCAGCCCCTCAAGAGGAGACAAGGTGGGCATGGGGTTGAGCCCACCCCTCACTGCAGCCCCAGGGGCCTGAACCCAGACAATCCACCTCCCAAGGGCAGGATGATGGCTGGGGGGGGGTTGGGGAGGGCAGAGGGCCCAGTACCCTTCATCAACCTCAGCAGAAAGGGAAAGAAGCCACAGCAAATAAAGGGACAAGTCGCTCAGATGGAGAGGCTGGGCCTCCCCCTCCTCCCCTGCTGCCTCTGCCTCTCTCTCTGCGTCTCTACCTTCCGTATTTCTCGCTCTCGCTCTCGCCCATCCTCCCCCCCCTCCCCTACTCCATCTCCCCTATCTCTCTCTCCCTCCGTCCCCCAGTCTCTCTCAGGCTTCCTACAATCTCCACCCACGTGGAGGAAGAGGAGGAGGAAGAGGGGGCGGGGCTGGGGCGTGTCCCCCGTCCTAACCCCTGGCAGTTTCCTTTCCGCTCACACCTCTGCCAGAGCAGTGGAGGAGACTGGCAGGGGAGGCCGGCAGGCGTTCTGGGCATGGGGACCCCACGGGGGCCCTGGCCGCTCATCTGGGCCGTGCTGCAGCTGGGCTGGTGGCCAGGATGGCTCCTAGGTACGTGGGTCAGGGCTGGGTGGCAGGGGGTCAGGTCTCAGGGAAAGACCTCTTGCTCTTGGTCCCTGGCAGATAGATAGGGAGGAGGCTGTGCTGGGGCCAGGCCTGGGCGCTGTGTGGCTTGGGCAGGTGAAGTGCCATCTCTGGGCTCCAGCTTCTTGCCTGCCCACCTTACTTGGTGGTGAGTCCAGGCCTTGCCTCTGAGCAGGCAGGAATGTCCCAGCTGTTCCTCAGGGTCCCGTGGGACAGACTTGCCCCTCTGTAGGAGGATAGGGCTGGGCTGACCAGAGCCCCAAACCTCAGCCCAGATGCCTCATATTTTCCTGGGGATGGGACCAGCCCTCCAGGGGACTGACTGTCTCTGTGAGGTCCCAGGCTGGATGGCCAAGAGACATTTCTCTAATTATATCAGAAGTGTAACCATTCAAGTGGAGACTGTTCACCTCTCCAACCGACCTGCTGTGGGCCTGGGGTCTCTGGTCGAGAGAGACTCTTGGGTGTAGAGTGCCTGGGTATGGCTGCGAGCATCCATGGTGGGTTCCGGCAAGGGGGCCCTGGCCCCTAGCCCCCTTGCACAAGTTGTCTACCACCGGGCAGGCCCTGCAGGCCCCTGGTCGAAGCCCCAATGGTCGGGGAGGGGGGCCCAGCTGCCCTTGTCCTCGGCTACTGCACAGAAGGTGGGTCCCTGGGATGGGCCCAGGGTCTTTCCTCTGGACCTTGCTGGGCTGGGAGGTGTGACGGCCCCCAGAAGGACCACGACAAGGTCCCCACTGGGGCTGCCCATCCTGGAGTCTTGGTGTCCTTCCCGGGCCTGCTGGGCAATGGCAGGTGCACCAGCCTGGCCTGGCTCTCCAGGAAGGCCTGTAGGCGGCTCTCAGGATCAATGGAGGAAACTCAGAGCAGAGGTCGGTGGTCCAAGGGCATGTGGCCAAAAGGTGGCCTGGGGGGTTCCTTGTGGGGGAGCCCAGACACAGAGGCAGAGGTGTGGGTATCACCCCAGGAGGGGGAACCGAGGAATAAAGGGGGGCCCTGACTCACCCCTGGTGGCCCGCGACTCACTAGGACCCCTTCCCAAAGCAGGGGAAGGTAAGAACAAGATTCTGCAACCACTCCCCAGAGTCAGAGGCACCTGCTTGTGGAGCAGCATGCCTCAGTTTCCCCATCTCAGCCCTGAGCACTGCACGTTGACGATATCGTATGTTGGGTCATCCTCCTGCTCTTCGAAGGAGCAGACGTGGGCGCTCCTGGCTGTGGGGACGTTTGGTTCGCGCCATCTCTCTCACTTCCTAATTTATTCACTGTACTTACGATTTTAGTCATTCCCATGGATGTCTCCCCCCCATACCTCCTTACGTACAGGTTGCTCTTGCAGTTTATGGACTATCTCAAACCCAGTAGTTGGCCGACCCCGATCCTAGTGGGCGAGAGTTAGGAAGAGTGGAAGAGGACAGGCTTGAGTTCAAACAAAGGCACGGTTGACGAGATCTCCGGCAGGTCATCTCCTCCCACTGAGCATGGGTGCTCTCACCTGCGGCCGGGGACCCTACCTGCCTTGCACTGAGAACTCAATCCGATCAATTCTAAACACCGTCCACACAGCCCAGGATATGTCTTTTGAAGCCAGATTTGTTTTAGTTATTTTTCCAACTTAAATTTTGAAAAATGTCTGAAACATACAGAAAAGTCACAAGAACACAGCCGTGAACACCATTTACCCGGGGTCGTCAGTTGACAATATTGGCACGTTTGCTTCTGTGTTGATTTGCTGGGGCTGCCGGAACAAATACCAGCCCCCGGGAGGCACAGCACCTGAAGGTTGTGGTCTGGCATTTCTGGAGGCGGGAAGTCCGAGACCAGGTGTGCGCAGGGCTGGTTCCCGCTGAGGCCCTGAGGGAGGGTCCCTTCCAGGCTCTCCCAGCGTTTGACGTTTGCTGGCAACCCTTGGGGCTTCTCAGCTTGTGGATGCATCACCCCATCTCTGCTCCAGCGTCACACGGCGCTCTCCTCATACGTTGGTGAACAAATTTCCCCCTTCCCCTAAGGACACCAGCCATGTTGCATTAGAGACCCACGGGCTCCAGCTTATCTTAAGTAATTAGGTCTGCAATGACCCTATTTCCTTTTTTTTTTTTTTTTAAAGTGGTCTCCTCACCCAGTGTGGGCCTTGAACTCAAGACACTGAAATCAAGAGTCACAAGCTCTACCAAGGGAGTCAGCCAGGCGCCCCTACCCTATTTCCAAATAAGGTCACATTCTGCAGTGCTGAGGCTTAGGGTTCCAGCACATGCACTGGGGGGCACGGTTCAGCTCACCTCGCTCACAGAGGTCAGATCTCTCTGCTAATACTCCAGAGGCTCTCCTCCCAGGATGGTAGTTTTGACCCAGTCCCTTCGTTCAGATGCTCCCGCATCCCAGTCCAGCCCTCTGGCTGGATTATCTTTCCCTGATGGGAGCCCAGTCAAGGGCCGCCTGCCTCGTTGGATGTCACTGTCCTTGGCTTTTTCTGACTCTGGCCAGACCCCAGCTCTCTCTGTCACCACCCCTGGCATTCTGGTTGGTTTTTTTTCCCCCTTTTTTAAATCAAATCTTAATTTTATTTTAGATATGGAAAACTTAGAATCGGGAGTATTTTTATTGAGGTATAATTGACAGCATTATATTAGTTTTAGGTATACAATGAAATGATTCACTATTTGTATATATTGAAAAACGAACAGTTAACACATGTCACCACACATAGTCACAAAATTTTCTTCTTGTAATGAGAACTTTCAATATCCACTCTTCTAGCTACTTTCAAATATGTGATAGAGGATCATTAGCCACAGTAGCCCTGCCGTACATCACATCACTCATTTTATAACTGCAAGTTGGTGCCTCTTGACCCTTTCATTCATTCCGCAGACACCCCACTCCCCACCTCAGGCGACCACTAATCTGCTCCCTATATCCATGAGCTCGGTTCTTATTTAATTTGGTTTTTGTTTTTAGATTCCACATGTGAATGAGATCACACAGTATTTGTCTTTTCTCTGACAGACTTACTTCACTTAGCATAACACCTTCCTCGTCCACTGTGTTGTCACAAATGTGGTAAGATTTCATTCTTTTTAGGGCTGAGCGATATCCCATTGTGTGTAGACACCACACCTTCCTTAGCCATTCATCTCTGGACGGACACTTGGGCTGCTTCCGTATCTTGGCTCTTGTAGATAATGCCACAGTAAACACACGAGTGCACATAGCTTTTTTCGAATTTGTGTTTCTGTTCTCTTTGGGCAAATACCCAGTAGTGCAATTGATGGATCTTAGGGTAGCTCTATTTTTAACTTTTTGAGGACCCTTTCCATGGTGGCTGCACCAGCTTGCATTCCCACCACCAGTGCATGAGGGTGCCTTTTTCTGCACGTCCTCACCAATCTTGTTGTTTCTTGTCTTTTTGATTCTAGCCATCCTGACAGGTGTGAGGTGGTATCTCGTTGTGGTTTCCATTTGCATTTCCCTGACGATCACTGATGTTGAGCATCTTTCCACATGTCTGTTGGCCATCTGGATGCCTTCTTTGGAGAAATGTCTGTTCAGGTCCTCTGTGCATTCTTTAATCAGATGATTTGGGGTTTTTTGTTCTTGAGTTATATGAGCTCTTTACATGTTTGGGATATTAACCCTTTATCAGATAAATGATTTACCAATATTTCCTCCCATCCTGTAGGTTGCCTTTCCATTGTGTTGATGGTTTTCTTTGCTGTGTGCAGCTTTTGAGTTTGGTGTAGTCCCACTTGTTTGTTTTCACTGTTGTGCATGGCCCTGGCGTCCTTGAGGGGTCCTAGCCAGGTGGGCAGGCGCGTGCCGGGTGGGCGCGTCTGACATGTGTGGGAGATCACAGACGTGTCAGTCCTTCTTGTGGCACCTTCAGGGGCCCCACAGCAAAGAGGCGGAGGCATCTTGCCCCCTCCTGATGAGTGAGAGACTCGTGGGGCTTGTTGGAACCCCGACCATCCACTGGGTAACACTTCCAGCACACCAACAGGTCTGTGTAATCAGGTGCCAGCTGGTGGATGTGGCCTCTGGGACCACAGCGGTCACTGTGGGTGCTGGGCTCATGCCGTGCAGCCTGTCCCACCACGCTGGGCCCCACCTGAGATCTCCCCTCCAGACCCGGCCAGCACACACTGCTCCCTCCTCAACCCACTCCCCAAACAGTAACGACCCTGGGGGCCCCTCGCTGACACTTTAGTATCAAATATAAAGTAAACAGACAACATTTCAATGTTTAAATCCAAACAACACAAGATTCACAGATGTTCCTACTGTAGGGATAAAGTGAATCCCACCCTCTGCACTCAGAAGCGGGCTCTGCAACCAGCACTTCTCTGGGAAAGAGTTTGGGTTGACTTAAAGGTGTGTGTACGCAGGGTCCCAGTCCCGTCTGGCTGTCCCACCCGCTCCCAGGAAGCAGAGAGCCCAGGGCCCACCTAGCCCCGCTCTCACCCCAGTGAGGTCTCGGCCCAGTGTTCCCGCTGGTCCTCTTCCCTGGGTGTCCCTGAGCTCCCGTTCCAGGGAGCCCATCTTTCTCCATCTGGACAGGCTGCTGAGCACCCAGCTGGGATCCCCCCGTGGCCCTGCAGCCCAGCCAGACCACCAGAGCCCGCGACGGCCGCGCACCTTGTGACTTCGGGGAGGTGGATGCTCCCTGGTCAGAGCGGGCGCTCCCTGGTCAGGGTGCTCCCTGGTCAGAGTGGATGCTCCCTGGTCAAGATGCTCCCTGGTCAGAGCGGGCACTCCCTGGTCAGGGTGCTCCCTGGTCAGAGTGGATGCTCCCTGGTCAAGATGCTCCCTGGTCAGAGCGGCGGGTGCTCCCTGGTCAGAGCGGGCTCCGGGGCAGCTGCAGGATGAAAGGCTGCCCCTTCCCGCACTCCCCACAGGGAACATTACCCTGACCTGTCTCAGGCCAGACCCATAGTAGCCGCTGCATCCAGCCCCTGCCCCCCAGCATGCCGTGAAGCCCCGGGGGGGGTGCAACAGGCACAGAGACAGGGGTGCCCTGGAGAGGGGTCCAAGGAGAAGCAAGGAAGCTGTGGCGCCCAGAGGGAGCGGGGCCTCGAAGGCCACCAGAAGGGACCTCAGTCCACGGGGCCGGAGCAGGACTGGGAGGCTGCCATGGAGAGACCTAGGCAGAGGCTGGGCTGGGTGGACGGGGGTCCAGGCCGCCCAGTGTGCCTTCCCTGCCAAGTTCAGGTTCCCTGAGAGGCACCACAAAGAGCCAACCAACCGGCAGTGACCCAAATGGTCACAAATTCAGGTGAGGGGTGGGGCAGATGAGGGCCTGAACCAAAGTCTACTCGGGAGCCCTGGGGAGGCCTGCTAGTGGGGGGGGGGGCCTCTGCAGGAGGGGAGGGGACGCCATGCACCACGTGGAGCCCCAAGGGCCACTTCTCGGGGGCCCTGATCCCGGGAGTGCAGGGGTCTGTCTGGAGGCCTCGGTGGGGGTGTGGGTCTGAGGGCGGGGCACGCAGAGTGGGGATTCCTGGAGGGCACTTGTGAGGAGGCAGGTGCACGCACACCTTGGGTGAGAGCCAGGGGGCGTGGTGCTGGGCGGGAGGCGCACAGAGCAAGGTGGGCCAGCAGGTCAGCAGTTCAGGGCCGAGGCTGTGATGCCACGGCCAGCTTCTGCCCCATCTGCTTGCACTGTTACATGACGCTCTCTTTGTAACGTGTGTGCTTCTCAAATAAACGAATAAAGAAGACGTGCGTTAGGACCGGCAGGGAAGTTTCGCTGTGCTGGGCCGGTTCTGCGTGGGTTGGACACGCAGGTACAAATAAGAAAGGGGCTTAGTGTGGCCCCCTGGTGTGGGGGTCACCCCTGGGAAGGCCAGGGCGGGGTCCGTGAGCAGATGCCCAGCTCCACAGGGCAGTGGGCCTCTGGTCATCACAGTGCTGGGGGAGCTGAGGGGCATGGGACGTGTTGGGTGGGCCAGGAAATGACCTCACTGGGCAGCATCTTGGGTCTCGGTGTTACGTCCCGGGTGAGAAAGCCAAGGCCCAGAGCAGCGTGGCCAGGAGGAGCTCATGGGTCCCAGGCAAGGCCCCCGGGCAGGAGCCAGGACAGCCGGCTGCAGACCCGGAGCTGGGCTCGGACAGAGCAGCTTGAGGCCTGCTGCGTCCTCCCTCTGAGCCTTAGTTTCCCCATGTGTCGATCACGGCTCACGGCCCAGCCTCCCCGGTGAGCCGACGACAGACACTGGAAGGCTCGGCACATGTGGGTTTGGCCATGGCTCCCAGCCCAGGGCCCTGGGAGCCGCTGGCCTGTTCCTGTGTCACCTTGACCATGTGGGGTGCTGCTGGTGTGTCCCCTGGGCCCAGGTGGGAGGGGCTTCCTCCGCTGCCAAGTGTGAGCAGGTGAGGGCATGCACACAGGTGAGGGCAGGCGTGGGTGCATGTGTTAGTGAGGTAGGCCCTTGGTGGAAGGAGCCAGGAGCCCCTCCGAGGATGTGGTGGTGTCCCTGGGCCAGGGCCTGGCAGTTGGGTGTTCTTGTAAAGCCTTGTTTTGTGGCGTGTGGGCCAGAGCCTGGGACCGTCAGGGGCAATGGCCCAGCTGGCCTCTGAGCTTCAGTCCCAGAGCCGTGGCAGAAGACAGAGGGCCCCACACTGACCCGGTCCCAGCTCTGAGCTTGTCCTGTGATGGGCCAAGGGCTGGACGCTGAGCCTGCCGGACACTGAGCTTTCCATGGGAGGCCCACACCGGCCCGCCCCAGCATCCCAGATGCCCACCCCCTCCACCCTCATGGTGCACACAGGACCAGGCCAGCCCCCGATGAGCCGGGGACCCAGGATGGTGGAGCTAGGGACATGACGGTTAGGCCTGCGGGGACTAGCAACCTGGAGTCAACAAGGGAGGGGGGAAGGCCCTAACCACCACTGTTAAGGGGAGAAAAAGGGACCTGGGGGTCAGAGCCGGAACACAGCCCAGGCCTCAGGTCTTAGCACAGTCAAACCCCACCGTGGATTTGCCTGGTGAGAAGTGAGCGCCTCATCCCTGGGGGTGTGTAAGGAGAGGCTGCAAGGCTCCGAGGCATGTGGCTGGGAGAGTGGGAGGGGAGGAGGGTCTGGACAGCCGCCATGCCCACGCCCCTCCTTCACCAGCTGCTGGTTCTCCCCCCCAGACTCCCCCGACAGGCCCTGGAGCCCCCTCACCTTCTCCCCAGCGCAGCTCACAGTGCACGAGGGGGACAACGCCACCTTCACCTGCAGCCTCTCCAACGTCCCCAAGAGCTTTGTGCTCAACTGGTACCTCATGAGCCCCCGCAACCAGACGGACAAACTGGCCGCCTTCCAGGAAGACCGCATCCAGCCGGGCCCGGACAAGCGCTTCCATGTCACGCGGCTACCCAACGGGCGGGACTTTCACATGAGCATCATGGCTACCCGGGTCAACGACAGTGGAACCTACTTCTGCGGGGCCATCTACCTGCCCCCCAACACACAGATCAACGAGAGTCCCCGCGCAGAGCTCACTGTGAAAGGTGTGGCCCTCAAGCCCCAAGACCGGGGGGCAGGGGGTAGTGCGGACACAGTGGGCAGGGACTCCCCCGGCTCACGTCCAGCTCTGTCCACACCCAGGCCCGCAGTGACCAATGGCCCCAGCTTTCGGGCTGGGAAGCACCCCCAGAACCGCTGCTCCTTAAGGGAAGGCAGAGCCTGAGGGGAGCAGCAGGTGGGGCACTTCTCAGGATAAGGCTAAGCTGGGAAGCACAGCGGAGGTGCAGGGGGGTCAAGACTGGTTAGTGCAGGACTAGAAGCCAGGCCCCTCGGGACAGGGAGAGGGAGGGGAGGGCCCTGAGTCCCCTCCCTGAGTCCTCTCCCTGTGTCCCCTCCCTGTGTCCCCTCCCTGAGTCCCATCCCTGCGTCCCTTCCCTGTGTCCCCCTCCCTGCATCGCCTCCCTGTGTCCCCCTCCCTGAGTCCCCTCCCTGTGTCCCCTCCCTGCGTCCCCTCCCTGAGTCCCATCTCTGTG
>NC_138371.1:22115-71747 GCF_054177405.1 Leptonychotes weddellii
TTCCCCTCCCTGTGTCCCCTCCCTGTGTCCCCATTACTAAGTCACCTCCATGAGTCTCTGTCCGTTTGCCCCCCAGAGAGAACCCTGGAGCCCCCCACAGAGAGCCCCAGCCCCCCACCCAGACTCACTGGCCAGTTACAGGGGCTGGTCATCGGCATCACAAGTGTGCTGGTGGGGGTCCTGTTCCTCCTACTGCTGACCTGGGTCCTGGCCGCTGCCTTCCCCAGGGCCGCCCAAGGTAAGGCCCGGGCCCAACCCCACTGCTGTCTCCTGCCCGTCAGAGCCCAAAGCGCCACCCCCAGCCTCATGCACCGGGGACCCCCACCCTGCTTCACCGTCCTCCCCGTCCAGTCTTGCGCCCAGTGCCCTCCATGGTGAGCACCCCTCCGCGGGGGCCTGGGGCTGGAGTGGGCGCCCCAGGTTTTGGGGTCCCCTCCCCCGGCACCGGCTCTAAGGAGGGGTCTGAGGGGGCTGCGGAGGGGGAAGGCAGTGGCCGAGGTCGCACAGAAAGGCAGGAAGCAACCCCCCAACAGGCTGAGCCAACGACACTGGCCACAGCAAGGCCTCCTCCAAACCTCAGGCCACACCACAGCCCACAGAACACTGGAAGCGCCTCTCACAGCCGCTGGGCTCTGCCTTTGACAACCACGGCCACTGGGGTGGTTGCCGTGAGGCCCCCGCCAGCCCCGCTCACCCCCATTCTGCACACACCCTGGTCCCCTGGCGGTCCCACACAGCTTGGGGCTGGGGCTGGAAGGGGGAAGCCCACAGGGGACCCAGCCCCGGGGCCAGCTCCTCCGCAGGCCCAGTCGTGGTCTCCTGGGCCAGGAGGCACCTCGGGGGACACGTGGCCAGAGAACAGGAGGCTCCACGGGGTCCCAGACAAGCCCCCCGGCAGCCGCTGCCCTCCACGATCTCCCCGCTCGCCGGCCAGGAGGTCTGCACCCCTGTGGCCGGTCCCCAGTGGGCGTTCACTTCTCTGCTGGCCACGGGAGGGGGTACATGTGGCATTTCTGGGTGGCCTCCATTGGAGAGACGCTCGCCGCGGCCTCGCTGATGAGGCGCCCGCTGTGCTGTGGGTTTGGCGCCTGCCGTGGGCGCGTATCTCAGTCGGGGGTTTGTGGCCAGAGACGGCAGCGCCCGTGGCAGGGGCGGGGACTGGACGCCAGCGGTCCAACCCGCGCAACTCGCGGCCCACGTGGGAACTCTGGTTGATGAGCAGGGACTCAGTGTCCTTGCGTGGGGAGTGGGCTTAGCCAGACCATCGGGCGACTGAGAGGACCCTCGGTCACCCCAGGTGGGAACCCCTGGGGAGGAAGGGGCTACCAGCTCGTGGACCGCGGGGTGTCCTGGGCCTCTTCAGTCCAGATGCATTTCTTCATAGGTGCTTGTGCCTGTGGGAGTGAGGAGGAGCCCCTGGTGAGTTTCCTTCCCTTCGCCGCCCCCGGGGTGGTGCAGGGTGGGGTCCACGGGGCTCAGGAGCTGCCACACCTGTCTCCAGCCATGCCGCTGAGTTTGAGCATGGGGACAGCAGGCCCCAGAAAGGGTCGGGAGCACGGGCCCCGCCCCGGCCTTGCTTTGGCTTTGCTTTGGCCCCGCATATGCACGCGTGCTGGTGTGCACCTGCCTGCCTGCCCCCCCGGGGACAGCTGACGCCTCTCTCCTTCTCTCCCTAAAGAAGGAGGGCCCCTCTGCAGCGCCTGTGTTCACCGTGGACTACGGGGAGCTGGACTTCCAGTGGCGAGAGAAGACGCCGGAGCCTCCCGCCCCCTGTGCCCCCGAACAGACAGAGTATGCCACAATTGTCTTCCCGAGCAGGCCGGGGTCCCCGGGCCGCAGGGCCTCAGCCAACAGCCTGCAGGGACCCCAGCCTCTGAGCCCCGAGGACGGACCCTGCCGCTGGCCCCTCTGACCGGCTTCCTCGGCCAGCCTGAGTCCCTCAGACCCTCCACCAGGAGCCCGGACGGGTGCCTTCCCCGGAGAAGCGTGTACTGGGGAGGCAGTGGGGGCCGCCCCGGGGCTGAGCCCGGTGACCAGCCCTGCCTGCACCAGCCCTGCTGCTCTCCTCTCAGGACTTGCGCGACCTGGGGGCAGGAGGTGTTCCTGTCCGTGTGGCTGTGGTCGGGAAAGGAGACTCACCCAGGACTCCAGGCCCAGCCCCCTGAGCTGGTCACTCTCCAGACCTTCTGCTCTGTGCCTCCCCAGGGGTGAGGGTGGGCTAGCGCTGTGGCCTCATGAGGGTCAGGCTGCAGGAGTCTCTGCGGCCCCCCACCGCCTCCAGGGGAGCCTGATGCCTGGACACAGGGGCACAGGGACACCGGCTGGAGACCCTGCCTTGGAGTGGTCCAGTGACATGCCCCCACAGCCAAGAGGTCCCTCGTGAACCTGGAGGGGCCCACGCATGGGGTGGGGGCCTTGTGCTCCCCCAGGCCTGCCTGGGAAAGAGCTCCCAGCACGGCAGAGCAGGTGCCCAGGGCCACCCTCATGCCCGGCCCAGCCCACCAAGCAGCTGGCGGGGGCGGGGGGGGGGATGGTAGCAACGAGGGGAACAGGCAGAGCTGGAGTCACCCCAGCGAGGCTGTCCTGGGGACCCCCGGGAGTCGCCCTCCCCTTGGCGCCCATGCACGGTGCTATTTAAAGGGGCCTCAGCCCGGCGCACGGCAGGTCAGCTTGCGGCAGGCTGGCCAGTGGCTACCCGGGTGTCGGGGACTCAGGAGCGCATATCTTGTCCTGGGTCCCACAAACACTTCAGAGCCCCTCACCCTGTTCTGTTCTATTATAATTAAATAATGACAAAAGCTCTAAGGAAAGCCCAAGTTCTCTCTTGCTCTCGTGGTCGCAGGGAGGGGGGGTAAGGTTTGCCCCAAGATGGAGGACGCAGCCAGCCCTCCCTAGGCCTGGCCCTCACCCACCAGGCCCTCACCTTCACTGTCCCAGAAACACACAGACCCACCGAGGCCTCTCGTGTCCACTCCCCCCACATGCACACCCACGGCCTCCGCAGGGTGATGTCCCTACAACCTCAGGATGCCAACAGGCGCCACCCCCAGGAAGCCTGTCCCCAGACCGCCTCAGCCTGGCCCGCCCGCCCCCACCTGAGAGTCCCTCCCAGGCAGCGCCAGGACCCTGGACCCTGGACCGGGGCAGGGGGCGGGCTGCACAGGGGGAGTGAGTGGGAGTGGCACCAGCAGGGAACACAGCCTTTCCCGTTGGCAAAGGGCACGTGGGCTCCCTCCTCCAGACGAAGATACAGCACCGCCGTGAGCACCTCCGTTCTCATCCCGACCGCAGTGACAGACACCCACCCCCAGCCTCGCCCCTTCCCGCTGCTCTTCGTCCAAACCTTCAGGGGCCGCGCACACAGCTGCCCCCCTCCCCACTCCCCAGCCCCCTGCGCGCACACCCCGGCCTGCCATGCTGGGGTCCTGTCCTGGGTGGCCCAGGAGGTAGGAGCACCGCGTCCAGGACAAGGCAAGGATGCCGCTTTGCTCTGGGGCTGGCAGGCAAGATCACACCTCGAGGGAACACTGAAGTTTGCAGGCTTGCGTGCCTGGAGAACCCGACGGCTTCTGTGGAGAAACCAGGACAGAAACAAGAAGATGTAGTCAAGTGGCGCATCTAAAATATATTCAAACAGTAACCAGTCAGAAGGAAAAGTGGCCGAGAGCATCTTCCACCTACAACAGCAACAGAGAAGATGAAATGCCTGAGGCACCAGTTTAATGAGAGATGCACAAACGCACAGGACAGCTTGGCGGGAGGGCGGAACAGTCCTGCCGGCGGGAACACACCATCGAGAGGCCAGCTCTCCCCATGTTAACTTGTAGATGTAACACGGTCCCAATAAAAACCCACATCTCTGCAGCTGAGAAGTTCACGCGGAGACATAAACAAGCAGGTAAGAGCCAAGGAAACCAAGAAAAGAAAGTGAAAGACAGCAGCTTTATCAGATGTACGACTCGCGATGGACGGTGGCTCGCACACACCAGAGGACGGCCGTTGGCGGAGAAAGACAGACGTGGTAGTAAGTGGTGTTAAGAGCTCTTTGAAAAAGTATTGGGCAGACTCCCCGCTCGTGCCACGGACTTGCACAGATCCCAAATAGAAGTATAAAACAGAAACCCTGCGAGACCCAGAAGGCCGGTGACTTCCTTCGCCACGGGGCAGGAAACCTTCCTGAGGCTGGCTCGAAATCACAGCGCCATTAAAGAGAAGATAGAGACATTCAATTCTACAAATCAGGGAAAACACTTTAATGTGGTAAAAAAAAAAGTGTCAAAGTGAACTAAGGGAAAGTATTTGTAATATTACATAAAAGGTTAATACTCCAATTAGATAAAGATCTTCTAAAATATGGAAAGGTCAAAGTCACATTGGGAAAGTGAACAGAAGATATGAGGCACTTTCCACCTACACATACGTGCATGTACACATGCAAGTGCACACACACGTGTACACACATACATGTACACAGTGCACATGCACACACACATGTGCACACATACACGTGTGCACTCGTGCAATACAAATGTGCATGCGCACACATGCGCATATACACACATGCACGTGCACATACACAAGCACTGCAGATGCATATATGTGCACACGGGTGTGCATGCAGATACACATGTATGTTCATCCACACGTGCACACAAGCCACAACGCTATACATACGTGTATTCCATGTATGTATATACATACCCCTTAAGCAACAAACGGATGTTCCATTTTACTCATAAGAAAAATGCAGATTATGGGGCGCCTGGGTGGCTCAGTCGTTAAGCGCTGCCTCCGGCTCAGGTCATGATCCCGGGGTCCTGGGATCGAGCCCCGCGTCGGGCTCCCTGCTCGGCGGGAAGCCTGCTTCTCCCTCTCCCACTCCCCCTGCTTGGGTTCCCTCTCTCGCTGTGTCTCTCTCTGTCAAATAAATAAATAAATCTTAAAAAGAAAAAAAGAAAAATGCAGATTTCAATGAACCTATCCAGGGGCAACACTCCAAGCGCATGACTCCACACTGCTGGCGAGGATTCGGGGACGCAAGCCCCTCGAGCACTGGGAGCATGGCGGGTGGGAAGGTCAGACTGGAGAACTGCGTACTAGCCAGCAGTTAGCCAAGCATTTGCCGTCTGACCCACGAACCCCACCTGTGAAATACCTCCCAGGGGTGAGCCATGTGCCAGGGGAGGCCCCAGGGGAGGCGGCTGGGGCAGGAGGGCCTGACTCAGGCTCTGAGTGAAGAGGGATCCTGGGACCTTTGCCCATGCTGGTCAGTGAGGGGCGTGGGCAACTCACTGCCCCCAAAAGGAACTGAGTGGGCATCCTATCAAAAGACAGGGGAGCACTCTGAGCATAAAAAAAATACCAAAATTGGAAGTAAAAATCTAACTGATTAACACATTTTGAGTATGCTTTTTAAAAAATGAGTTCATATTCTGGAAAAAAAAAACGACAAAAATGCACACAGCAGAGAGGGCAGGAAGCGGTGGCCTCAGCAAGCTGCCGGCCGGGCCACCCACTGGCAGCACGGCGGCTCAGATAAGAAGCCAGCGAGCCGGGCACAGTCAGCACTTTGCTGCTCACCTTCCCGGAACGCGGCCTCTGCAGCCTGCCCCCACTCACTTTTTCCGTCCCCTGCTCTGCCCCAGCCCCATGTGTCAACGGCCCCGGCTGGGGCACCTCGCCCACCCCACCCACACCCGCCCAGCAGGTCCCTCCCTGCCAGCCCCGCGCATGCCACGAAGGGTGGCAGCTGGAGGACCTGGGGGTGAGCCTGGGCTTCTCAAATGAGGCCTGAGACCCTGGCACAGGGAACGCAGAGCATAAGGCTTGTGGCCCCTCCCAACAGCCCGGGCCCACCAGAGCCCTGTTCTTGGAACCCCTCTGCCCAGGAGGATGACCCCTCCCACTACCTGTGCTCACCCTCGCCTGGTCTGCAGAGCTGGAGACAAGAGCTGGTCACCTCCAGTGAGGAATCCGAGGTCATGCAGGACAGAAGGACAGGAGTCCGAGCCCTACCCTGAAATCCAAGGTGGGGGCCCTGGAGGACCAGGTGGGGGTGCTAGTGGGAGAAAAGCACAGACCCCAAAGGGACCCTGGCCTGGGATCATGAAGGCTAAGCTGGTGGCCTGGGCCCTGGGGTCTCAGCCCCAGTAGGTTAGTTGGTGTGGACAGTTGCCTCTTCGTGTCAGGGTGAGGCTCCTGAAGTCTTGGAGAATTCGGGGGGGGGGGGTTCCTCCTGAGGGCAATCAAGGTGGCAGAGCCAACATGATGATGTTGACCCCAATCGCTGGAGCCCCCCCACTGCGGCTCAACCTCCCCCCTCGCGGCGGGGGGGAATCCTATGCCCTCTGATTCCAGCCCAGCAGCCCCCCCACCCCTTGTACGGTCTGTGTCCGAGCCGACTGACTCGTGGTGAGAAGGCTGATGCCGTTTACACGAGTCCACTGGCCGCTTGAATAGGCTCAGGATTCTGCAACTATCACTGTGCACTTCCTTCTTTCTCTTTTCTTGCTTGCTGAGTTTATGGCTACACTGTTGTCACAACTGTGGACCCATTTTAAAGCAGTTTGAGGTTGCAGAAAATCGAGCCGTGATTCTCAGCTTACATCACACCCCCAACGCCCCCACACGTAGTTTCCCCTCGGTTAACTTCCCCCGTTGGTGGGGTACAATTGTTGTAACTGATGAACCAACGGCAATGCCGTATCATTAACCGAAGTCCGTCGTTCACACCAGGGCTCACTCTCCGTGTCGCGCACTCTGTGGCTTTGGACAAACGTACAGTGACACGTCCCCCCCGTGACAGCCTCACACGGAGTCCTCTGCACCCCACTGCTCATCTCTCCTCCCCACAACGTCTGGCAACCGTCTTCAAAGGCCTGCCTTTTCCAGAAGGTCACATGGAATCACACAGCATGTAACCTTTCACTTAGTGACACACATTTCAGGGTCCTCTATGTCTTCTCTGGATGGATGGACCACCGCTGGTCCATTCATCTGCTAAAGGACATCCTGATTTCTTGCAAGGTTTGTCAAATATGAATAAAGCCGCTATAAACATCCATGTGCAGGTTTTTGTGTGGACATGAGTTTTCAACTCATTTGGATAATTACCAAGGAGCACAACTGCTGGATCCTACGGTAAGAGGCTGTTTTTTGTAAGAAACCATCAAACTTGTTTTCCAACGTGGCTGCCCGGTCCCCGAGGGAGAGCGCCTGCCATTTTCATCCTCGCCAGCAGGCGGTGCTGGCCGCGTTCCGGATTCTGGTCCTAATCGCGTGCAGGGGGACCCTACCAACCCCCACCCCCTTGACATAGGATATGGAGCATCTTTCAATATGCTCAGTTGCCAAAATATACAAACAACGCTTAAAACTCGCCAATAACAAAACAAACAACCCAATTTAAAAAGAGGCAGAAGCTCTAAACAGACACTCATCGAAAAGACATACAGACGGTGCAGCCCCTTTGGAAGACAGGCTTGGCAATTTCTTACAAAGCGCAACTCTCCCGTAAACCAACACGCATCGTCCTGAACCGTTTGACAGAATTCACAGGGAAAGCCAGGCCACCTGAACTTTTCCTAGTGTGCAGATTTTAAATTATGACTTCAGAGTCTTTAATAGGATTTTTCTGACTTTCTAGTTCCTCTTTAATAAGTTGTATTTTTTCCAGGAATTGTGCATTTCATCTAAATTTTTAAGGGTTTTGGCATAAAATGGCTCCTAATATCTTCTTGAAATCTTCGAACATCTGTAGGAACCTCGCATGCCCTGCCTCGTTCCTGATGCTGGTTGTTCGTGTGTTCTTTCTTTTTTTATCATCAGTCTCAACAGGGGTCATCAGCTTTATTAGTTTTCTAAAAACGGACCTGGTTCCATTCATTCCCTCTACCGTATGATTCTTCCTATCCCTCTAGTTTTGTTCTGGATTGTTCTCTTCCTTCTCCTCTCCTTGGACTCAGTTTCCTGCCCCTTTCTAAGGTGGGGGCATCAGCGGCGGACCCTCTTCAGCTCATCTCACATGTTCACATAATTAATTTCAAACTCTTTTCTCATTTTCACTAGAGCTTCTTCTTTGAACCAGGAGTTATTCAGAATCGTGTTTCTCAATTTTCAAACACAGGAATATTTTAAATTTCCTTTCATTTTTATTTCTAGCTCAATTTCACTGCAATTTTCAATCCTTCAAAGTCTTGTAGAGACTTGATTTCATGATCCAACATGATGTCAAATTTACAAAGGGGTATATTTGAACAGACTATATTCTGCGGGTTTTTTTTTTTTTTATTATCTTATGTTAGTATTCTGCGGTTGTTTTGTGCTGTGTTCTGTATGTGTCAATTAAGTCAAGTTTGCTAGGCAGGTTGGCAAATCTTCTGTGTCCTCAGTGATTTTGTCTGTTTGCTCTGTCAGTTACCGAGACGTGTGTCTAAAATTTTCTACGACAGCTATGGCTCTGTTTTCTCCTCTAGGTCTGCCCACTTTTGTGTCATATTTTGAAGCATAGTGTTAGGGACATACAAATGCGTCTGGCCAGAGAGCCCATCAGGAAGGCCGGCAGCGCTCCCGAGGCTTGCCCCCGCGGCTGGGCGGCACAGGGCCCGCCGGCACGTTCTGCAGGACCTCAGCAAGGGAGAACATGCAGAAGGAGATCTCCTCGTAGGAGACCCTGGCCCCACTCTCATACAGACAAGCAAAGGTCAGGGCTCCCTTGAGGGTGGGCCCGATGGATGCCAGGTCAGAGTAGCCACTGGGGCCCTCATAGATCACCCAGGGCTCTGTCCAGCTGTGGGGGTCCAGGGGGGACCGGCTCAGGTGGATTCCCATGTGGAGCCGAGCCCTGCGCCCCACCGGGTGGGAATACAGCAGCCAGGTGGGGCTCTGAGACAGGGTGGCAGGGGGCCCAGGGAGACTCGGGGCCCAGGCGTCCCTGGTCCCACTGAGTCCAGGCCCCGGGCCAGGCTCCTCAGGGCTGCCCTTCCATCCCTCCATCCCGCCGAGCCCCTGGCCCCCTTGGGTGTCTGTAGTGCCCTCCTCTGAATGTTGCTGGACTCCAGGACAGAGCTGTGGGGACTCGGGGTGGTTCCTGGCATCTGCCGACCATCCCTCACCCCTGGCCCTGCTGGAGAGTGGGGCAGGGAAGCCCAGGATGCTGCCCTGGCAGCCCCGGGCCGTCTCGGCCAGCGCAGGCACGAGCTCCCCAGGCAGGAAGGAGGCGCCCTCATCTGCGCTGAGCGCCTGCACGCGGCGGCCCAGGGGGCTCCGGGCGTTGCAGTAGAGGATGCTGCCGGCCTGCTGGCCGTCCACTGCAGCCAGCTGGCACTCGCCCGAGCGCAGGTTGGGCACAAGGCCTCCACGGTGCCAGGTGCGACCGTGGTCGTCACTGTAGAAGGTGAAGGCATGGGGGCTGGTCCTGCAGATCTTGCCGAAGCACTCCCGCCGGTCCACGCGGTACGTGTAGGCTGGCACTAGCAGACGGCCTGAGCGCAGCTGGATGCCGTGGCCCGGGCCGACGGCGAACGTGGCCCAGTCTGCAGAGGAGAGGGCCTGCGGTCATCCCAGCAAGGAGACGGCCACCGCCGCTGCCAGGCACCACCTCCCTCCCTGGGGGCTGGGGAGGGTCCGCAGCCAGTGCCTCAGAGGGAGCCACCCTGGGTTGTGCCCTATGCCCCCCGGGTTGTGCCCTCACCCCCCACTCCTGCTGGCCACTCTGGATCGTCCAGGGCTGGACAAGCCTCTCTCCAGCATCAGCAGGAGCCGGGAGCCTAGGCAGGCTACCTGGCCAAGTTCTCAGCTTGTGAGCAGGTAGCTAGTCCCTGCATGTGGATGGACAGCCTTCGACAATGCCCAGTGTGAGCCCTCTCCAGACAGGGGGTAGCCAAGGGTGGAGGGGGTATGCGGACCTTCAGGGCAAGCTGGAGCCCTGGGCCTGAATCCCGTGGAGTAGGGTCCACAGGAGCAGACAGTCCTTTGGACCAGCTCTGTGTGTCCTGTCCATGCCTCAGAGCCTGCCACACCCTTCAGCTTAGATCCCACCTACAAGGGTCAGGGTGACCCCTGGGTCAGTGTCCCCACGCCAGGGGTGGGGTGGCCTCAGAGGGCAGTGGGTAGTCAGGCCCCTCAGCAGGAGTGGAGGAAAAGCTTTAGGGTCAGGCCACCTGGGCAGCCCTGGACCCTAGGCTGGACACCCCTGGGTGGGGTAAGAAGGCAGAGGGCAAGTGGTAAAGGAGGTGAGGAGGCAGTGGGGTTGGGGTGCTAAGAGGGAGGGGCCTCAGCGCTCAGGCAGAGACAGTCTCAGTTAGATGAGCCTGCTCTTCAGGCCCAGTGAGGGCGACCAACACCCATTTACGGGACTGAGGGGTTCAGGGAAGCGCTGTGGGTGGCCCTTGGCTTGGGGGGCGGAGTAGGCAGCCCTGTGACCTGTAGCCGGACCCTTTCCCCGCCCCCCCCACCGTGCGGACCCGGACCCAGTGCGGACACCACCATGCCACTGAGCAGACACCTTCCAGCGAGACCCCGCCCGCCGCTCTGCGGCCCCCTCCCAGTGCAGACACAGCCAGGTTTGGACCCCAGCCCCTCCCCTGGGAGTCCCGCCCTGCGCCCCTGTGAACAGCGCACCCGCCCACCCACACCCCGCCTACCCTGCTCGGCACCGCCCACCGCTTCCTCCGTGAGGTCCCTGGCGGCGCCCCAGCTGCGCCCCGCGTCCCTGCTGGTCACGCAGCAGAGGCGCGCGGCGTTCCTGCCCGTGGCGATCTGCGTGGCCTCGGGTGTGCGACCCCGCACCGCGATGAAGAAGAGGAAGATGGTAGCCGTGCGGGCGTCGTGCACCGGGCAGGGGTTCATGGACCGGTGCTCCTCCAAGGCCGCAGTCCCCAGCACGCGCGCGGCGCCCCACTGCCCGGGGAGGGAGGGCGGGCGGCCTCAGTTTACCTGTGCGCGCGGCGGTGCCCCGCCCGCGTCCTGCCCGCGGTGCGCGCCCCGGCCACTCACCCGCACGGAGCCCCCGGCCAGCGTGCCGCTCCTCTGCACCAGGCGGTGGGCGTGGGCATCGTCTGGGCTGAGCCGCTGCTCCGCGAAGGCCAGCAGGGTGGGCGCGGGGGGCACGGGCAGCAGCGCGGGTACGCGGTACGTCAGGCCGCTCCTCTCGCGCTGGAAGAGCACGGTCCGCTCGGGGACACGCCGGGCCTTCATGCTCTGCCGAGCGGGTCCAGGGCCCCGGGGTCAGCAGACCACAGGGTGAGCGGGCGGGGCGTGCTCGCTCCCCTCCTGTCTGCCTACAGTGGGGAGAGGGCTCTGCAGGTGCAGACACCCCCAGCCCCGCGTGCCTCCTCGGAGACCGCGCCATCCCAGGCTCCCCATCCCAAGACCAGGGCAGCCCCTACCCCCCTCCCTCCCTGCCACTGCACCCCAGAATGTCTGCAGTCTACCCTTCCTCCTCTCAACCCGGTCCCCGGAGCAGGGGCTGCCTGGTCAGAGTCCCCTGACTCTGCCCACCCTATTCCTGGGACACCTGCCCAGCATGACGCTGGCCAAGTGGACAATGAGGGCCCAAAGTTTTGGACACTCAGGGGTTCAGTTTCCCCAAATAGGGGCCCGATGACCACAGGCCGCGCAAGCATGGGGAGACACAGACACACCAGATGCGCAGAAAGTGACACAGGGAGAGACTTAGGCACGAAACAGAGGCGCACACAGACGCACGCACACTCACCACGCACAACTCTGGGAGACAGAAAGACACTTGCATTCCACACACTCAGACACACGCTTCTTGGCGAAGGTGCCCTGGCTGCCACTAGCACCCTTCTCAGACCTGCGGGGTTGTGGGATTCTTGGGAGTGGCCAGGAGGGATGGGGGCGAGGCGGGGGGCAGGGCCTGCTGAAGCCAAGAGGAGGGTGCCATTGGGCGTCCTGCAGGGAAGAGGCCTGAAGTCCAGATCCTAGCAGGACATCTGCGGGTGCAGGGGACCAAACACCCTGCCCCTTGGGCTCCTGAGCAAAGCTGGGGGTCATGGGAGGTCCAGCAGAGTCATCCCACCCACAGGTGCCCCAAATGGCTCCCACATGTGCCTCGAGGGAGCTAAAGACAGTGCAGGCCAGAGGAGCAGTGACAGGGACCCCACGGAGACCAAAGAGGTCACCCACACTGCTGTCCTGCCCCACCCCCTCCTGGCAGAAAGGGGGGCCAGGCCACTCTAGTCTGTGCACTGGGGGTTGCCTTTGGAAAGCAGCTGCTCCCCACAGTGATGGGAGGAAGATACACACCCCCAGTGTCTGTCTGAGCCCCGACAAGCTGCTGCCCACAGAGGCCAGAAGCCAGGCTGCGGGAGGGCGTGCTGAGCCGGGGGCTCTCTGGAGCCTAAGGCTAAGAGGGGATGGGGGAAGGACAGAGAGGAGGCCACATTCCAGGCACCAGGGGAGCCCTGGCTGGAAGGACCCGAGGGGAGATTCAGCAAGGACAAAGAAGGCCCTTCCCGCTGCAGTCCTGGCCTCTCTTCCACAACCCAGGCCCCAGCCGCTCCTGCCCCTGCATCCTGTGCCCGCACATGGCCCGGCTCTCTGAACCCCGGCTGGTCACCTGGCCCCCCTTACCACAAGTCAGGGCTCCTGTAGGGGTAATGGGGAGCGGCCTAGGGCAGCCTTTCTGGAGGTAGCCTCACTCCCGGGAGTATGCTCCCAAGGGAGGTTCATGAGGGGGCATACTTGGGGTGCACGTGGGGTCTGCAATCCCCCGGAAGGGGGCCTCTTTCTCTGATTTGCACAAAGGCAAATGTGGGCTGGCCCGGCCCCCTGGAGGGATGCAAGTCAAGGGGCGCCCCGGTGGTGCTGCGGGCGGCAGGCAGTAGAAGGTGGTGGAGGCACGTGCCGGACTTGGAGCAGGCAGAGCCCGTGGCCAGGCACTGGACGGTGACTAGCACACAGCACCAAGGCAGGGAGGAGGGAGAGAGCAAGACGCCCCACATCGTACTCGGGAGCATCACTCTCAGAACTCCAGCCCCTGCACACAAAGCACGGGCAGTGCATGTCAGAGGAGACCGTCAGGATGGACGGGGGCTGGCCGATGACAGGAACGAACACCCCTAAACAAGAGTGGCCCTGCTCAGACACGCAGGAGGGTGTGCTGCCTGGCTCAGCCTCCGCTCCCAACATCCCCAAAACACACAGACACCTCCACCTCCGTCCACCTCTGCCCAAGGCCACCTACTCCAGAAAGGCTCTCGTGGGCAGCACACTGGCCCGCTCCACAGCCCGCTGAGCCCAGCAGACCCCCTGCCAACCTCAGGCCTGCCCCCTCCCCAGCCTCTGGGGCTTCGAGAGCAGCTTCGTGTGTCTGGAAGCCCTGGGCTCCTCCCCAGCCTGCCTCCAAAGGGCAATTGTGCCCCAGAGCGGGAAGCAGCTGCAGCTGCCACATGTCCCTCCAGGCTGGATGGACACAAGGGGACATTTTCTGCCCTTGGCTTACTCCACAGGGCCGGAGCCACCTGGACTGCTGTCAGTGAGAGCAGGGGGTCCGGGCCCACCCCCGCCCAGCCTGCAAAGCTGCACAGACCAGCTCCTCACTCTGCCCGCTGCACCGAGCAGGATGAGGGCAACCAGCGCCACCCTTGCCTAGGCCCCCGGTCTCTGCAGAGCCCCGAAGTCCCGGGGAGACCCCCCAATCTAACAGGAAGAACAGAGCCTCATGGGCAGCTGGCCCAGTTTGGCCAAATCAGCAGGGTCCAGGGGTTTGGCTTGACCAGGATAGGATGGCTGTGTCCCAACATCCTGTCCGGGCTCCACCCTGGAGCCCTCCGGACAGCCCAGGTCCCCCACCCACACCCTCCAGGTGAGCACAGCCCCTGTCGTCTGGCCCGGGACCCCAGCCTGTAGGGCCTTAAAGGCCCGCATATAAAGAGCAAAGGGCTTTGAATACAAGTTGGGCAGAGGGGACTCCTGGCTCTGTCACTTCGGGAAGGGTCTCCAGTCTGACCTGAAGGACCTGTGCTGTGTGAGGGGCCAGGACTCAGTTATAAAGCTTGGGCCTGGTGGAGCGGAGCCCACACACCCGTCGGCTCCCACAGGCCCAGCCCAGTGTACATCACCCAACCTCTAACTCTACCCCTGGGGCCCTTCGGCACCCCTGCCCCCCGGACCAGGCAATGATCCCACGGGGGGCATCCATGTGGAGCCTCTGGCTGGACAGCCCTCAGTCCATGCATCCTGCCCTCGGCCCAAAGAAGGGCAGCCAGGGAGGGCAGAGGAGCCCATTTCTGGCCCTCAAGGGCTGGGGTGCAGGTGAGCAGGGAGGGGACTCACCGGGCACCAGAGGAAGGCTGCAGAGCTGGGGCGGCGGCAGGAGCGCCTGCTTCTCCAACCCGGCCGAGCAGGGCAGAGACCAGGGCCTGCTGTGTGGGCGGGACCTGGGGCTGGCTGGATCCCAGGGCTGCGTCAGGACCCAGGGCCCAGGACCCTCCCGCCAGCAGTGTGGCTTCAGGGAGTGCAGGGACAGGGTGCTGGTGCAGGAGTACCCTGGGGAGGGGCCCAGCACCATGACCGCATCTCTCCGCCCTGGGGTGCTTGGGATCTGGGGGCTCCCCCCCACAAGGCAGTGCTGGGCAGCCTGCTGCAAGGGGCCACAGCTGACCTCTGAGGGGCACACAGATGTCCACTGCCCCCAAGCCTCCTCCAGAGACACCCTCCCACAAAAACCCCAGCGAGCACTCAGACTCCTGGGGACGTTCTTCCCATCACAGCCTGGACGCCCAGCTGCGCCCCCCCACCGGCCCCCAGGACACCGGCCCCTTGGGCTCTCCCTGGGCTCCAGCCCCATGTCCGTGCTAGGCCCGCAGCTCAGACTGCACCCCACCCCCTCCCCAGCACCAGCCGCCTTGTCAGTGCTCCTGCCAGCTGGCCCCTTTCACCAGTGACCACGTCCCGGTGACCGCTGCCCAGGCCAGGGCCTCAGGGGAGCCCTCAGCATCCCAGCCCTATCAGCGAAGAGGGCTCTCTGGAGGGCCGTCCCCCTCAGGGGCTCCCTGGGCCCCACCTGCACCAGCAGGACCCCGCATGATAGACCCCAAGACCTGACCTTTACTGCCCATCTGCTTGTACCCAATGACCTTCATCCCACATTTTTCCTGAAGCTCTTCTTTCCAGCTGCTCTCTTAACTCAGGCAGAGACCCGACACGTAAAGTATTCGGTGATGGACACTGAAACTGCTCCCCCCCACCCCCAGGCAGTAACAACTGCTCGGACCACCCGGACCAGTGGGAGCTCAACCTGCGACTCATGGACTCACGCCTGTGCAGATTTATCTGGTGCAGTTTCTCTGTGTGACTCACCGAGGAGTAAACTCAGGTCCGTTCAATTACAGTAGGACTTCAAAGGGAAAGCAGGGCTCTGGGAAAATGGAGACATCCTATGATGTCCGGGTGGAGATGATAATAAACCTGTCGAGTCTTCAGGTCCTCAGGGGAGCTGGGAAGGGGATGGATGGAAGCCCAGGGCTCTGCCGCAGTAGGAAAGGGGGAGACTGTGGGAAGGAGTCACTGATGTGGGAAACAAAGGCAAAATTAAATTTCCTTACTACCCACAGCCCATGGACAAGTCCTTGAAACAGGCAGAGTGGCCTTCCTCTAGGTACTCACCTGCCTCAACGTTGATACTTTGCTAAGGGCAAAAGCCAACCATACCTTGACCCCCAGGATCCTGTAAGTCTACTTTAACATATAGAAATTCCTTTGGAAACTTCCTTTATCTCTAAAGCCTCCAAGATACATGTTGGCAATCAACCCCCAAGCACATGACCCCCTGATATACATCTGGAGGGTCTCATGACTCAGGTCTTATTAGACGGTAATAAATGACATTTTCCCAACAAGAGCGCTAGCCCCCTCAAGGTCCTGGAAACCTTGCTTCCAAATTCCTTAGAGACTTACCCTATCCCTAACCCCCTCCCAACTCGAAAGTATATAATGGGCTACTCCTCATGGCCCCATTGCTCTCTTCCTGCCTATGGGTCCTGTCCCCGTGCTTTAATAAAACCACCTTTTTGCACCAAAGATGTCTCAAGAATTCTTCCTTAGCTGTTCATTCCGGACCCCAACGTTTCCACATCAAGTACAATCTCCCCACCTCTCAGGGCCTCACCCAAACCATCTCTCTTCCCTGTCCCCCACCACCGGGCCTGGTGCAGTCTGATGGGCCCCCTGCTGAGCCTACAAGCCCCCAAAGCCCCCAAAGCCCCCAAAGCCCCCAGGTCCAGGCAGGGCTGTCTAAGCAGGATGCCCACTGGGGCCATGGAAGGAGGCGTCCCACACACGGACCTCATTCCCTCTGCTTAGGGATTTGGGGTTTTGGTTTGTTGTTTGTTTTTTCATTTTTAACAACACCGAAGAATGCTTAATAAATAATTTAATCATTTGAGAAACTTTTATTCATAGAAGCTTTCGACAATACGGTGAAAAAAATTATAAGTAAGCTATTAACAATCTCTCGTGTCAATCAGTCTAGGAGCTCGCTGTTTTTCCTATGTTACAATTACCTTTCCTCTACAAACAGAATAAGAGATCTGTGGGTTTTGTTTTGTTTTTTGTTTCCTCGTTGAAGTATAGTTGACATACGACATCATATTAGTTTCACGTTAGAACATAGTGACCCAGCAATTAGGTACATCACAAAACGCCCACAGCCACAAGTGGTCACCATCTGTCCGCACACAAGACCACTGCAAAGTGACAGACTATATGCTCTCCCCTGTTCATCATCATTACTTATTCACTCTTAAACCGAACGTTTGTATCTCTAATCCCTTCCCCCTATTCACCCTCCTCCCCACCCCCTTAATGTTTTAACATGACACCAGCCTTTTTAAATGTGGAGAGTTCACATAAAAACCTGTATTTCCAGCTTCTCTTGAAAAATCAGAAGGTCTGGCTCCTGGGCGTCTTCCATCCTCCATGGCCATCATAGACCCTCCCGGGCCACCTGCCCCCCCAACCCCCCCTCAGCATCACCAAGGCCCCGAAATCCCCCCGCCTAAAGGGAGTTTCTGCAGACTCAGTGCTCCCAACGTTTATCGGCTGCAGACGACTTCAGCATTTGAAACCTCCCTTCTGGATGGAGTTCCCGAGTGGGCTGTTTTCCGAGCTCTCTTGCAAACCACACGCACTTTACACTGTAATAAATAACCCCGAATTTCCTCCCAAAGAGACAGAACCAGTCTACGTTCCTGCCAGCCACAAGGGCAGAGCAAACACCCTCAGATTTCTACTGTAACTCCGTGGTCCTGATCGGTATGCCAGAACAGACGCCCTGCCGTGGTGGCGGGGACGGGGGTGGCCACCTGTCTCCCTCACCCTGGCTGGCAGGCTGGCCGGGACGACTCGTGCGAGGGCCTACACATGGAGCCCCTCCCCAGGTGCCCCGGCCAGGCTCCTGGGGTCTTCACGGCTGAGGACCCTCACGTGGAAGGAAGAAGACTGTGGGTACTGGGCAGAAGGGACACAGGGTCTACGCCACTGGTATGCACCCCACTCTAACCTCTGGGCCCCCAGGCAGCCAGGATCACGTCCTACTAGGCAGGGGACCCTCAGTCCCTCCCTGCAATTGACAAACAGGGGTGCCTGGAAGCCACCTCCTCTGGGACTGCATCCAAGGTGGTCTCCAGGACAACGGGGTCTGCTGTAGGTCCATGGGAGCTCCTCTAGCAGGTCAGATGCCACACATTCCAGGGGGGCTACCCCAACAGGGAGCTGTGGCACGAATCCTCAGCTTTCGCTCCGGTTAAACCATTTGTCTCGTAAGCAGTTTCAACATTTCTCAACCTAAAGCCATTCTTTACTTGCGAAGAAGCTTCATCCAGCCCTAGATGGGAAGCTGAACATTCCAGATCCTTACTGCCTCATACCAGCTTCCAAGGGCTGCCAGTGGGTGTCCCACAAGGTCTCTGTGACCAGCATCATGTCCCACAGCCAGCACATTCAGGGAGCCACCTGGGGTCCTTCGGGGACTCCCAGCCCTGCTGCCCAAGGCCCTCTGGATCCCCTGGGTTCGAGTTCTTCTGATGGTCAATGTGCCTACGTGTGTTCTTTCCCGGGGCAGTTTGTCAACTTGTAATTTAGTATCAGTGACCTTCCCACCTTGTAAGTCTTTTCTACCTGTTAACCAGGTTCATACCCTCGGACCGAGTGTGCCTACTGTCCCAGAGTGGGGTTCTCAGTGCCTCCAAGAGGATGGATCACAGGTGGGTGCCTTCAGAGGGGTCTTCACCCTGACCAGCAGCTGTCCCAGGAGCCCCCCTCCTCACGAATTGGTGCCATGGTCTCCCAGGGATGACAGGGGGAGAGGAGGGGCTGGGACGGGGACCCTGTCCCTGGCGCTGTCCTTCTACTCCAGGAAGGGTATGTGTTTGGGGTCCTTTTCTGGGAACTGCAGGGCATACAAACGGGTCGTGTACTGCAGCTCAGGCATGACCATCCTCTGACACATCCACTGCGTCTGGTTGTCCAGGCCCTGCCTGAGGTTGTAGCCCAGGATGTCGGCCTGACCCGACTGGAAGGGGCGCAGCTGGGGGTCGGTGATCTGCGACTTGTTCTTGGCCACGCCGTCCTGCAGGCACCGCGCCATGAGCTCGCGCCGCCGCGCGCGCAGTCGCGCCACTTCGGAGCGCAGGCGCCGCGGGCCCAGCTCGGCGTGCACGCGGGCCCAGAAGGTGCGGTTGAAGTGCTGGTAGAGTCGCCAATCCAGGGCGCACCAGCGCTTGGCGCGCGCCTGGCCCTCAGGCGTCAGGCTGGCGACGCTGCGCGTGCTCCGCGAGTTGAGCTGGAAGGCCACCACGTCGTCCAGCCGCCAGCGCAGCAGGTGCCGCAGCAGGACCAGGGACTCGTCGAAGTGCTCCGTGATGAGCACCAGCTGGAAGCGCCGCTCCACGTCGGCCAGGCGCGCGCGCACGTAGCCCTCGTCGTCCGCCTGCGCGTCGTTGTCGAAGCCCAGATCGAACCACATGTGGTTCCTGGCCGGGGCGTTGTACAAGCCCGCGCTCTGGTTGTAGTAGGTCCAGGGGGAGGCCAGGAAGGCGTCCAGGCTCTCCACGTGCCTGAACGCAGGGACATAGTCCCTGTAGTAGGTGAAGGAGGACTCCAGCTGGAAGACGGGGTTTCTGACGATGGAAAAGTAGAAAGTGCCGTTGGGCATGACTTTCTGCACCTGTGTGGAGATGTGGGGGGAAGGGCTGGTGACTCTCGGGCTCCTTGGGGCAGCCCAGGAGGCTGACGCTCTCTTCTCCCACCTCCCCTCAGCCAGCGCAGGCCGCCGGCCTCCCGGCCGCACCCTCCACCACTGTCCAGAGGGACCCTCAAACACTTGCTGTGAACCCCGCCCTTCCCCTAGCCCCCCCATCCTCTTCGTCCCCCCCCCCACCCCGCCCCGCTAAGCCTTTGGAAGGCAGATCAGGAAAACCCCCACCAAGGAAGTGACCTCTAAACTGAGATGCGAATGACCCAGATGAGGAGTTGTGAAGTGTCCCCTCAAAAGCAGACCATGTGCAAATGTCCTTAGTAGGAAGAGGCCGGCAGGTTTGGGAAGCAAAAGCAGGGGTTCAGAGAAGCAGATGGAGAGAGCAGCCGGCCGAGAGGGTGCCCGCATCTGATTCCAAGAGTGATGGCAGCCGACTGTCAGCGGGGGAGGGGAGCAGGGTGCGCGGCCGGCCTCTCCCTGCCCCCAGGTGAGGCTCTGGCAGGGTCTGCACATGCACACACACACGGCCTCAGTCTCTCCAGGGTTGAGGCCACGACCACCCCGCATGCTCACACCTCGAAGGCACAACCGCATGGAGAGCCTGGGATCGAGTCCCACCACCCGCACCACTCCCCTCCTTTCCACGCCCCGCACCTCGGGCAGGTTGAACCTCAGGTGGTTGCACATGATGTTGAAACGCTGCTGTGGCCCGTGGAACTTGGAGCGCTCCACGTAGCGCGCCAGGAAGAGCCAGGGGTAGCCCAGGTGGAAGCGCGAGCCCACGGGCAGTGCCACAGACAGGTTGTGTGTCTCCGCGAAGCGGAAGAGGATGTTGAGCACCGTGCTGCTGGCCGTCTTGTGTGTCTTGAGGAACATGACATTGATGATGGGCGGCCCCTCGGCCTGGCCCCCAAGCAGGCTGGGAGGAGAGCGTGGCCACTGTCAACCAGGGAGGGTCCGTGGACACCCAACCCCGGAGACCCCCAAACCATCTTCTGTCACCAACCCCTCCCCCATCGAAGATCCCTTAACCCACACTTTCCCTACCAGTGACACCCAGACTCTGCACCCCCAACCTCACTTGATCACTGTGTTTCCACGCACCAAGAGACCCCCAACACTGCAACCCCAGAGGACCCACTGGCACAGACCTGATGGCTCCCCAAGTGGCCGCTTCCTCTGTCCCCCCACATACCACAGGTTGGGCCCCTGGGCCCTGGCACCCCCCCTCTGGCCCCAGCCTCCTCTCTGGTCCCCAGGGCACCCGGTATGGCTCTGGCCCTGTGGCCTGGACCACACATCCAGCGTTTCCTGGCTGACCCTCCATGCCAGGACCGGCCAACCTGACTGCAGGCTCAGAGGGGTGCTGGTGCCCACTCTTGTGATCCCAAGACGGCACCGACCCAGTTGCGACTCCAGCCTGGAGCAGCAGGTGCCTTTCCAGCCCCAGTGCAAGGCCAGTGATAACCCTGGATAGAGGGGGGCAGGGTCCAGAGGCCTGTGCCAGCCCTGGGGACAATGGGGGGAACAAATGGAGAGACCCAGGGAGTTTGATGTCCCCCTAGGAGACCCAACCCGAGAGGTGGTGAGACAGAGAGAGGAGGCCTGGAGCCACAAGACCTTGCAGTGGCCAGGCCAAACACTGGGCTTACATGGCCACCCCTGTGGACCCTGGGCCTCACAGAGGATGAACCACCGGCAGGCAGGGGAGCAGGGGACCTGACCTTCCCAGACCCACCATGGACCCTAGCCCTGCCTCCTAGCACCTGGTCACCCTCTGCAGACAGCAGCTCTGCCCAAGACATGCCCAGCCCGGGCCCACTCCCACCCTCCCAGAGCCTTGCCCAGAGGCCTGGGCAGCTTGTTGCCCACAGGAGACACTGGAGGGCTCCAGAAGGCTATTGGATCCCCAAAAGGAAGGGCCCACCCCTCACAGGGGGAGGAAGCTGAGGCCCAGTGGAGAGGCATGAACCTCCATGATCACCAGCCAGTGCTGGGTGCGACCTAGAGGTGGACAGGCTGGGGTCGCGGGCACTGCCCTGGGAGCAGGCACGCAACGCATAACTCACTGTGTGAGCTGCCCCATGTCCATGTGCAGGATGCCGGTCAGCAGGAGCATGGTCAGGGCCAGGAGGAAAACGGCCTGGAAGCACCTGTGGGGAAGAGGGAGCCCTTCAGCCCCCAGTCAGGGGCATGGGAGGGCCAGTGCCACCCCCCATGCCCCCCAGCCATCACTGTGTATCTGTTCCTATTGAGTATGTACCTGCACCCATCCCATGGGGGCCCTGGGGTGGGGGAGCTGAGGCCCAGGAAGAGCCTGAATCATCAGACTCCACCCCTCCTCGGCCCCCTAGGGCATCCTTCGTGGCTCAGAAGCCAGGAGAAGCTGGGGCGGGGGGTATGGAGATGGGCGAGCTGATAGGCTCTGAGCAGGGTCGTCTGGGAGACTGTGGCCCAACAGAGGCCCCTGAGCTCACACCCCCCCAGGGGCACAGCAGGGGAGGGGGCTGAGAGGTAGGACATCCTGGTATTCTACCACTGGGGGGGGGGCCCACAAGAGAGGCTCTTTGGAGGGTCTTTGTGCGTGCCAGGCACTCAGCAGGTGGGGTGGGGGCAAGGGTCCCTCCCAATCCCCATCACCCAGGGGCGATGCTGCGACCACATCAGGGAAGAGACAGGACTGGGAGAAGGAGAGCCCCACGGAGTCAGGTGGGGACCCCCCTTGTCCTGCCATCCCCTGGACAAGGGAGCTGCAGCAGCCAAACCACCATCCCACCCGGCCCCACCCCTGCCTTCCACCCGCCAAGGTGCCCCTGTTAGGGGAGGGGAAGCATCTGCTGGTCTCCTCTATGAGTATTACTGGTGTGCAGGCCACCCCAAATTCACATCCCCAGCCTGAGCTAGCCCCAAATCCCCACTGGGGCGGCAAAGGGTCCGGACTGCAGCTCCTGATCTGCCCCCCAAAGCCCCTTGCCCTTGGTGGACAGCAGTTCCTTCAACCTGCTCTGGCTTTGTGGCCCCACAAAGTTCCCATCTGTCCCACCTTCAGTCTTGAGCCACAGCTGCTCACCTCCTCCTCCAAGGCTCCCGGGACCATGGCAGCCTGCTGCCCCGGTGGTCCACGTGTGTTCCTGCCCTCCCATGCGCGGCCCACTCTCCCTCAGCAGCCCAAATGACCCTTGCATTCGGAAGCCCAGTGTGCTCAAACCCACACCCTTAATTAAAAAGCGACTCTCCAGGCCCCTCCTCTCTCCAGCCACCCCCTTCCTCTACTCCTCATACATGGGCCTCAGGGCCTCTGTGCTTATGGAGGATTCAGCTGCTGCATGCCTCACCCCCAGCTCCTCTGGTCTCTGCTCCATCCCCACCTTCCCCAGTGACCTCCCTGACCCTCCTGCAGGAGTGCCCACCACCCTGACTTGTTTCTGCCCCAGCCTCCCTGCCACCCGGAGGGGTCCCATATGAATCTGTCCGCTTATAGTGTGTACTGCCCACTGGTGCGTAAGCTCCTCGGTCCCTGGAAGAGCAACTGGTATGTGCAAGATGCTCAGGTCACATTTGCTGAGTGAATAAATGAAGCCAAGCATACAATCCCTCCCCCTGCTGTAGACTTCCCAGTTTGAGATGGCATGGGATGGAAGAGAGAGAGTGATGTGGCAGGGACAGGTTTGGAAGGTGGGGGAGCAAATCTGTTGGTACATAATGTGCTGGGACCCCCAAGTGGAGATACCAGCCAGTGGCTGGAAAAGGAGTCAAAGCTCAAGGAACTGTGGGGGCTGTGACACACATTTGCTCGTCAGCATTAAAATGCCACATCACTTAGCTCTTTGGTCCCAACAATCAGAAAACAATGGTGGATTTTCCTCACCAATCTAGGAGTCTGGAGAGGGGAGGCTGCTGGTTCTGACAGACTCAGCCCCTCCACACTGAGGACGTTGACATCTCTCCCTCGCCAGGCTTGTTGCCTCATGGTCACAAGATGGCTGCCAAGTTCCAGACATCACATCAACATTTGGATCAACAAGAAGGGAGAAAGGACAGGGCCAGCCATGATAAAGACTCAAAAAGCCTTCTAGAAGCCCCTAGCAAACCTCTACTTGACCAAAATTCGGTCACATGATCACCTCTAGCTGCAAGAGGGTGCTGAGAAAGCGTTATCCAAGTGTTTACAGCCTCTGTGGTGGGGGAACAGGGAGAAGGTGGTGAGTGTCTATATAGCTCTTTCTGCAAATCTATGGGAATGGTGGGCTGCCGACTGGGCCCAAGCTGGGCCTGCTCATGGAAGCAGACACATCTCTGAAAGAAATACAAGTGGCTGCCTCAGATGTGACCTGGCTGGTGGCCCGGGACCCACGTGGCCAGGCCAGCAGCAGGGCCCCTCGCAGCCCAGGGCTACCCAGCAGTCAGGCCTCTGTTCATCCCAACACTGGGGTGGCAGGCACCTCCCAGATACCAGGTTCTGCAGACAGGATTCATGAGCCCGACAGCCCGGGACATGGAGCCGCGGCCCCCCACCTACGGGCATACGGCAGCGAGCTGGGAAAACCCCCGTCTACAGGGCCTCGGGCGGTCCAGGTTTCCAATTATTTTCCTGACATCTGACTGATAAATGTCCGTTATGTTGCTGCCTGTTACTGATTCCAGCCCTCAAGCACTGAAAACGTCCATGTGCATCGAGGTATCTTAGGCCGTGATTTCCAGCAAGCTGACCTGCCACGTGGCTGCTCGGCAGAGAACCACGTGGACCTGCTCACTCGTCAGTAGACAGTACCACCCCCACACGTCTCACCAGCACCTTGCCCTCATGCAGACAGGAGTTAAGCTGGGGAGAGGCAGGGGGCTCTTCTTCTGCCTGAGTCAGAATGCCGCCAGGAGGGGCTGCAAACTCTTTGGAGCCCATAGCCCCCGTCACGCCCCGCACGTGGCCCGGCCATCCGACAAGTGACCTACATGGTTTAGTGGACTATTGACTAGATTCGTTCTGCATCCTGACTTCTTGGAGAGCGGAAGCACCTACACAGACCGACTTTGCGGATGACGACCAGGGCTTGGATTCTGAGCTCTGAGAGGGGTGACCCAGGAGGGGCTGCCCAGCGCAGACCCCTGCCTCCAGGTTGGGCAGACACGCCCAGGAAGATTCCACAACTGTCCTTCCCAGGTGGGTTCCGAGTTTTCATAGCCTTCTCCAGAACACCTTCCCGGCCACCTGTTCCCCACAGACATGGATACCACAGAGCGGACTCCCAGGCCTCTCCTTGGACAAGATCTGCGGTCAGAGGAAGAGTTGCAGATTTCCCTGTGTTTGAAGACGGAAAAGGACAGATGGGTCTCTCCGGGAGCCTGACTCCTGGGCCTGAGTCTCCCCAACAGGCTGTGCCCGGCAGGTCAGACGTCTCATGGGCTCCAGCAACATGGAGGAGCAACGGGTACCAAAAAGACCACTGAGCAGGGGAAGTGGGGCCGAGGGGGCTCTGCCATGGGGCCCCTGGCCCTTAGGAGGTCAAGTCACAGGTTATGAGGGGACTGGATGCCACAGCTGGACTCTAGAGCTTAGCATCTGGAGAGGACACAGAGAGGAGCTTCCTGCTTGGACGGGGGTTTTTTACATAGGGCTTTACAGAGTGCATAGGAGTGTGACAAGCAAATGGGGAAGGAATTCCAACCAAGGGGAAGTAGGACTGAGAAGCTGGGCTAGGAGAACCAGGCAAGAGGTGGGCACCTCCCTCAGGGTGACACTGGAGCAGCAGGGAGACCAGACTTGGCTAATAGGACACCTCTCTTAACCTTCCCCTGGCACAAAAGTGGATTAGGACGGGCTGACGGTTCGGTGGTGGAATGTCTGTCCACGCACCACCCAGGGGAGTGGGGAGGAGGGCACAGCATGCCCAGTCACAGCCCTCTGGCCCTGAGCCTGAACGAAGAGCAACAGGAGGCCCTCACACCTGCATGGCTGTGGCCAGCACCCCTCCATCCTGGGGGAAAGGAGATGACCATATTTCTGCAGAAAATACTCTCAAGTTTAGGGGCATCCAGGTGGCTCAGTCGTTAAGCATCTGCCTTCGGCTCAGGTAACGATCTCAGGGTCCTGCGATCGAGCCCCACATCGGGCTCCCTGCTCAGTGGGGAGTCTGCTTGTCCCCCTGACCCTTCCCCTGCTTGTGCTCTCTTCCTCAAATAAATAAACAAAATCTTTCAGGGGGGAAAGAGATGCTCTCAACGTTAAATAAAAAAAAGAAATGGGGGGGGGGGTGCCTGGGTGGCTCAGTCGTTAAGCGTCTGCCTTCGGCTCAGGTCATGATCCCAGCGTCCTGGGATCGAGCCCAGCATCGGGCTCCCTGCTCCGCGGGAAGCCTGCTTCTCCCTCTCCCACTCCCCCTGCTTGTGTTCCTTCTCTCGCTGTGTCTCTCTCTGTCGAATAAATAAATAAAATCTTAAAAAAAAAAAAATGGGGTGTCTGACTGGCTCAGTTGGTAGAGCATGTGACTCTTGATTTCTGGGTTGTGAGTTCAAGCCCCACAATGGGTGTGGAGCCTACTTTAAAAAATAAATAAAATAAAATAAAATACAAAACACTCTGGAAGTTTAACATAATTCCCAAAAGAGAATTTTTAACTAGTAAGTCAACTTTAAAGTTCAAATGGAAGCAAATCATACAGTAATAGCCAGGGAAATTCTAAGTGATAATGAACAGGAGCTCCCTGTCTATACCACAAGGCCTAGAAAATCAGCTCCTCGGTGTTTGTGCAGGACGGAAGGAGCCCAGGGGCGGGGGGTGGGCAGGTGGCTTTCTGGGCAGGGGGCAGAGGGGGCACAGCAGACAGCATGAGTGTAGCTCTGGGAAAGGATGAGGCTGGATTTCCACCTCACGCCATCAATCAGAATACAGGCCACATGGGCCACATTTCAACGTGGCCGGTGTGGAGAGCCCAAGGCTGTCCCTCGCTGTCACTGGTGTCCCAACTGGCACCACCTCTTGGGACCTCCGAATTAAAATGCACAGAGCCCTTGCCCAGGGAGGCTGTGCCCCAGGATTCATGCCATGGTCACCACAGATCCCCAACCTCAGCACCCGACCTGCTCTACCCTGTGGAGGCCCCATGGGTGGCTGCCAGCCACTGGGCGGAGGGAAGTCGCGTGCCCGGCCCGAGGCCCCGCGCCAGGATGCAGCAAAGAGGCCTGTGGCCCAGAGCTGTGCTCCCAGAGGCCCCCACTGTCCCTGCCTGTACAGCCTTTGCTGGGCAACCGAAGAAGAGCATCAGCGTCCCTCCATATGGAGCAGGGCTGGGACTCCAGGTGGAGGACGTGGCCGTGGTCGAGAGCCAGGTGTCCAATAGAGAGAGCCAGGTCCGAGCAGCGCCGTTGTGGGGCGGGCAGAAATTGGGGGACCCGGAAGCCCAGGAATGGAGATGGGGGGATGTTGGTGCAGACGTGGAGCCGGGGCTTCATTACAGTGTTGCCCTCCCACGGGAAGCACTGTGTCCTCTTTAACCAGATTGCCAACTGGGAGCTCGGAACACGGTCTGGCTGTTTTCATGACGGAGGTCCTGCGCCTCACATCGCAAGTATCCTGGTTTGCTAGCTTTCGTTGCCGCTGTCAATGAAATATTTATCCAGCTCCCATTTCTGGGAGCCTACCACTAGAGAAGAAGACCACGTGTTACACATTACGGCGGCCACTTCTGGCCACGCCACCACGCCACCTGTTTACCATGCGCCAAGGTCTCATTCCAGATTTCTGGTGCCCCTGCCGTCTGGGCTTGTCTTGTGCTGCTCCTGGCCCAGGCCCGGAGCCAGCTGCATCTCCAAGGGGCCCTGGGTCCTACTGGCAGGAATGGTCTTCAGGGACCACCATCGGCGGGCCGGGGTGCTCCCTGCTCAGGGAAGGTGGTAGTTTCGGGGCCCTGTCGGGTGACAGAGGCCAAAATCCCTCATGAGCTCACACTGGTATGTCCAGCTCCAAATTCAGCTAAAACCCCAAGCCTGCAGCTTTTGGAAGGAACCTCTTCCTACTGTGTCTCGCCCCCTTTCTTGAACAGCAGTGTGGTCTCAACCTCATGGGAGAAGGCAGAATCGGAGTCTCCCGTACTTCCTCAGTTGCTCCGTCCACACTGCACACACAAAACCAAAGCGAGGCCACGTGTTGGCATATTCTGTCCCTCGCCCACACCACCAGTGCGGGAGCAGGGCCCCAGCTGCGTGAGCGTGATTCTCAGGGGGCCTGGGCACCTGCAGCGAGTGACCAAAGAGGGGTCCTCCAGAAGGCCACACCGTGGTCATGGGGTTACACAGTCACGGGCTCTTGCACTAGTCGAGCTGTTTCCACTGAACCCTTCCCTCCCGGGGAAGGTGGTTTGGGGCCCCCTTGGACGCGAGTGCTGAGGAAGCCACAGAGTTTTACGGCCCCATACGTGACTGTTGTAACCCCGGCCGGCTATGGTTTTATGGCCCCATATGGGAGTGTTGTAACCCCACATGGAACGTCAACCAGGCCGGTTCTACCCCACGAACTTACTCAAACACTGCACTGTTCCACCACATAAAACTCCCTTCTGCCAACCCAGTGTTTACTGGCCTCTTGCAGAGGGGCTCAGTAAAATTCCGGCACACGCTGACTTTCTGTTTGAGATTTCTGCTTCAACATTTACAGTTACCCCTTTGGCCTTGAGGCAACAGGAATCTGTCTCCGTTCTTCCCAGCTGTACGATTGGAACAAACAGTCCTCAGAGAAATCTGTTTGTTTGTAAAGGGAGGCTCCTCTTTTGCCGAAAGGCCCTCTGGTCCAAACAGCCACGGGGTCCGCAGGGTCCTGGGTTTTGGAGTTGCCAGGGTGCCAGGTGGCCAAGTCTTGGGGCCGCGGCCGGGAGCCATTTCCGGGCCTGCAGGAGGGCAGCATGTTCTGCCGAGGGGCGAGACGGGGTGCCCGAGCCCCCCTACGGCCTGTGCGCTCCTCACACACAGAGCTTCTCACAGACACACGTTCTGTAAGGAGAGCCCAGTGCATGCGCAACTTTAAATGGGTGCATTGTCTGGTATGTGAATTACACGTCAATAAGACTGTCTAAAACAATCAAAAAAAATTTAAAAATATTCTTAAAGAGCTCAGTTGCCAAAAAAATTGAAAGCAAATAATTGTGGGAATAAATAAATAAATAAATATAGCTGGAAATGATTACCATGTGACATGGCTTCCAAGGGGTCTTAGCTGAAAGGGGCTTCTTACAACCCCCCGGGGCCTCGCCATTCAAGCACGAGGGTCTCTGCCGAGCTCCCTTTCCTTCGGGGGTCGGCCTGCGTGCTCAGTGGACAGATTCCAAAGAGTCTCAGACTTCCTGCATCTGGAATCACCGGGGAGGGGGCTCCAGGTCCAGAGTCCAGGCGATGGGCCTGCTGCTGCCTGCCTCAGGAATGTCTGCAAGGCTCGTTTCCAGCAGAGGCCAGGGGGCCAGCAGGCTCTCGGTCAGGCCTTGCCATTAGGGGCCACATAGTCCCAGCCCGTGACACCAGAACCCCGGCAGCAGAGACCTGACAGCCAATGTCGTCCATCAGACGCGGTGCTGGCCCGATTCCGATGGGACCCAGGGAGAACTCAAGGTCCCCAGGCCCCTGAGCCCCAGGTGAGCAGCCGGGGGACGGGAAGTACCCCAGGTGGGTCTGCCCTCTGGTCCCTCAGGGAGAGTTCCCTGGCATCTGGGTAAGAACCAATCAAAGATCTAAAATCATGGATAATAAACAGTGTTAAGACATCCCCATCACCAGTTCAGGGAGCTTCTGGTTTCACTGAGCTTGTTTACTATGAGGGAGACTCACGAGGGTTTTTATGGAAATGGATTTTTTTTTTTTAAAGATTTTATTTATTTATTTATTTGAGAGAGAGAATGAGAGAGAGAGCATGAGATGGGGGAGGGTCAGAGGGAGAAGCAGACTCCCCGCCGAGCAGGGAGCCCGATGCGGGACTCGATCTCGGGACTCCAGGATCATGACCTGAGCCGAAGGCAGTCGCTTAACCAACTGAGCCACCCAGGCGCCCCGGAAATGGATTTTTTATATCCAGGATCTCTCACATACACACAAACACACAGAGTTCCATCTGAGCAGCTCCTGATAGACGAACATCCGCCTCACTGGGACTATAGAAGGACACATGTCTGATGGACATCCAGTAGCCAACCAATTATAGCCAAAATCTAGAAGAACGATACTGAGTCTCATCTCAGGAGCTGACAACTCAGCCCCACAAAATGCATCTGGCCACCTGCCCAGCCACCCTGACTCTTATCTCAGTGGCTCTCGGTGGCCCCACGGCCTGAGGGAAGCAGAACGGACTAGAAAGAGCTAGCCCCCCACACACACTCGTGCACACAATGGTCAGGTTACAAAGCCCTCTGTCTGTCGTCTGGGCCTCCAGACCCAACCACGGGCTTTCGTAGAACACATTCTCCCTCAGCACATCCAGGGCCCCGACTCAGAGCGCATGTGTAGGATCCAAAGAAGTCAGATAAAGCAGCCCCCGCACTGTTCACCCTTCACATGGTCCTCACTGAGCCCCAAGTGCACCGTAGAGCACAGGGGAGCAGGTGCGGTAGGAGCCTTTAATTAGTGGGGGCCAAGGACAGGACTGACCGTTTCCCAGGGCTCCCTCCCCACAGCCAAACACTTGGCCTGAATGACTGCATCCTCAGAAAACCAGGCTGCAGGCCCCTCCCTGGCTCAGCAGCCCAAGAAACCACAGTGAGGAGCTGGCCTCTGGGACCCCACGGTAGATCAATGAGTGCGAGTCCAGGGCAGGGCTGCCCAAGGTCTCCCCGAGGCTGGGCACAGCTCCCAGGCTGAAGACTCCGTCAGTGCCAGGGTGGATAGAGGCTACAGGCCAGGGAATCTGGAGCACAGAGCCATCCATAAAGAGGACAAACCAAAAAGGAACAGGGATGGCGTGTCAGACATCCAAACTCAACGTCTCCCAAATAACAGAGGGGAATGTGGGCCACCCTCCACCCAGGGGCTTCTTCTAGAAAAAGAAAAGCAGGCCACGTCGTTACTGTCTGCTGGGGGTGTCAGAGGAGAGACGCCTGTCCCTACACCCACCCCCCAGCTGCCTCCCTCCCATCTACTCTTCCACGGCAGGTGCCACTCTGCTTCCGCCCCCATCATGCTTAGTCCACTGGGAAGGCTGCCCCGGGCCCAGGTGTCCGAGTCTGGGTGGGAAATGTGCAGGCTGTGGGCAGTTCTCATCCTGCAGCCAGCCTCATCCAGCCTCTCTGGCCAGCCTCCGAGCCCCACACGCGCCCTGGTACAGACTGCTTCCTGTTCCCCCACCCCAGGTGGCAGGACAGGCCGTCCGCTTGGAGGGGCGGCTTCAGACCCTCCTTCCCTCCCACCCCAGAGCTGGGGGTGGTTCCTGGGTGGGTGAGCCTGAGAGTGGTGCCCAGCCTGGCCCCGCTCCCGCACGGCACCCTGGCTTCCCCCACCCTGCCTGAGGAGGGAAGATGAGCAACCACAGTGCAGACCCCCGGCCCCCGCCCTCCCACCTCCGAGCCCAGCCCAGCCGGCACTCAGTTGTGCAAGGACAAACACCAGCATTTTGAAAATAAATGTAATCCTCCCTGGTGCAGAAAGGAAAAGGGACCCCCTTCCTTTTCTCAGAGCATGGACTTTAGAAACTTGTAATTGTGAAGTCTTCCTCTGTACCCCGGACATGTGTGTACATTTTTAAAGAGCGAAATAGCTTCTTGCCAGTCTTACAAGCCGGGAATGTCTGTGTTCTGCTGTGAGGGGGGGTCAGGGTGTCAGGTGAGCCCACATGGGATGGCACCACTCCCAGGTGATTCCACGCCCTGTCCGTTTCCCACTGAAAAGGACGCCACACCCCAAGGCCCCGGCCCAGCAACCTGGGCAGAGCTTGGTCCCCGAGGCCCTCCTCAGCCTGAGCCTCCCACAGCGAGCTGACCAGCTCCTCGAACCCAGAGCCCACCAGGCCAGCCAGGAGGACGCCCCCTCTGTGCCAGGCCCTCCCGTCAGAGCCCCACGCAGCCAGACCGCCCCCCCCCCCCGGCCCGGCCTGCACCTTCCCTCCTCATCAGCAGCCAGGGAGGCCCCACCCCTTCGGCAGCACCCCCCTCACTGACCTCAGGGGACCCCAAAGTCTGCCTGATGCCTGCACGCCCTGCAGCCACGGGGCTGTGGGCACGGGGGCCATGTAGCTGGCCCCTCCTCTGGCCCCGCAGGCGCCAGCGTCCTGGGCTCAGGACCCGCAGACCCAGGAGACCTGCTGCCTCAGTGGGCCAGGGAAGGCGCCGCCCACGCCCCACCAGCAGAGGCGAGAGGTCCTGCCAAATCGGCAAGTGGACCCTCTCAGGGTCTGATGGGGGCAGGCAGGGCCTCCCGGCCCGCTGAGCTCCCGGGGTGGCCTCCAGGGGGGAGGCAGCATCAGGTCCCTTCAGCAGACCCCATGGAGGGTGGCGTCCCGTGCTGGCCACCCCACCCTGCCTCCACTAGAGCACCGTAAAGGCAGTAGGGCTGCAGCCCTGCCCTCTGGACCCCTGCAGCATGCACTGCCAATAGGCATGAGTCTGGGACGGCCAGTGGTCGTGGCTTTTGCTGCAGAGGCCAAATACGAGGCTGGTGCCTCCTGTCTCCTGGGCGGGCCACTCCAGCAGGCACCGGTGGACCGCAATGCTGGGAAGACAAGAGACAACTTGCAAAGCACGTCCCATTTGTCCCTCCCAGAAGCTTCCATGGCTCTGAGAAGCCTCAGGGCAGACCTGGCCCAGCCCTCAAGGGGTGCCTGGCCAGGAGGCTGGGAGCCAAGCCTCTTCCGGGGCCAGGAGTGGGGAAGACACAACCTCACGGTCTTCAGACCTCCGCCCTCCTCCCACCCCACTCCTGCCCAGCACAGACGAGGCCCGCGGGGCACCAGCCACAGGGGTCAGGACGGCCACATCTCAGAGCTGCAAACACAGTGCCTTCCGGAAGGCGTGGGCCTGACTGCTCCTGAGCACGGCAGGAGCGCCCCTCTAGGGTGTCTTCCAGATGGTTCATTCCTTGGTCCACTGTCCCCAGACCCACACGCCCCGCCAGCACGCCCCTTCCTCGAGCAGGAGGCTCCGGGAGACCTGCACCAACCGGGGTAGGTGGACACTTTGTCTCAGCCAGCCAGCTCAGCGGACTCCCGTCCACGGCTCAGTCAGGGATGCCCACAGACAGGCCAGCACACTTACTGTGGTGGGGGGACAGGTTTCAGGCAGAAGCCAGGCTTTTCCCAGGAGCACTGGTGACCCCTAACAGCACTAACCCACCGGACCACAGACTGGGGGCGGCATCCCGGCTGCGGCGGTCAGCCCCCACCCCGGATCCCGCTCCCGCACCCTCCCTCTGGGCCCCAGCCCGTTCGCGGCCCCCATGGTCGGGCACCAGCAGACTCTTCCCAGGTCCCCCTGCACCGCCCCCCCCCACTACTCTTAGAACAGACCCCAAGGCCTGGAGCCACAGCCCCCATGGGTCACACACCTCTCCCACGGCGTCACACACGGGGTCACACAGCCCCCACGGGCTGGACTCCTCAGGGCTCAGCACTCCAGCGGCTACTCAGTTCCCAGAAACAGAGCTGAGTCTCAAACCAGACACACAGGTTTTCAGGAGGCGCCCCAGTGAAATTCTCAGGACCAGGACTTGGAACGTTGGGGTTTCTGTTCTGCCGTACAGAGACTCTGCCACCCGGGGCCACAGGAGCCTGCTGGGGATGCCACCCATGTCCAGGGCTGCTCCAAACCTTGAGGCAGCTGAGGAGGATTGTGCTTTGATCCATCACAAGCCCGGGACTCACTGAGACCACACCCCCTGGTGGGGAAGGTCTCGTCTTTGCTCCAGGCAGCTCCTCGGACCCCCAGGGCCACTGGATACCCGTGCGGCCACGTCTGCCCAGGGTTGTCCCCTCCCTGTGCCCAGGGCCTCTGTGTACCCACCTGGCCAGGTCCGCCTGGGACTGTCCCCCTGCCCTCAGGGCCGTGGCTCAGTTTACCTGTCAACCCGCCAAGCACACTGGCCTACGCGGGAAGAGCCTCCAAACGTTTGCACAATTTGAGGAAAATAAACAAGAGGTTCTGGGCGGTCCGTGCCTCTTAGACTATGGGGCTAGTAGTAACTACAGGGACTACAGCCACCCAGGGAGCCCCTTCCTCCTGGGCTTTGAGCCAAACCGGGGAGCCCGGGGCACGCAAAGCCGCTATGGCTCCAGCCCTGTGTGAGATGGTTCCCTTCGGTAGGACTAAGACACACCATCCTGCTGCCCCACCAGGCAGTCTGCTTCCTGGGGCTCCCCGGGGGCCCCTCGCCTTCCACGTCACCAGAGGCCCGGCAGCCAGTGGGCCCCAGGTTTGGCCTCCAGCTAACAGAGCGATCCCTCCCAAGCCTCCACGTCTCCTCCTCACAGCGTGCTGACCCCATCCACCTCCGCGGAAGGGGGACACCAGGACCTTCCCCTCGGCTGGCTCCTGGGGGACCCTGGTCCTCACCTGAGGAAGGGAGTCACGTCTTTGAAGAGATTGGTCATGCCCAAGCCCGGGGCCCACGGTGGTGGTGGGGCACCCAGAGGCACTGGCTTCTCCCCAAAGCATGTGGGGTGAGACAGAGGAGGAAAATGCAAAGCATTTCCAGGCACACATTTCCACCTCCCCTCCACACCTAAACTGTGTCAAAACATCCAACTCTTTCTGTATATACAAGAGGAAACATAGCGCTTATGGCCCAGAGCCGGCAGGGCCGGGCACCTGGACCCTGTAAAGGGGACTCGCTCTAAGCCCTTCGGACCCCCCAGCGAGCACCCTAACACACACAGGTAACTGGCCTGAAGGACCAGGGGCTCAGGCTGGTGACTCCACCGATGCGGGAAGCCCCTGCTGCAAATACGGGGACTTGGCTGTGGCACAGGAACTGCAGGAACGAGGCCCAGAAGTCCCGGACCCCCAGCCGCCGCCCACCCAGGCCTTGAGCCCAGACACCAAACTGTTGTCCTCTTGGCTCTGAGCCCCATATCCCCTCAGAGGCCCAGGACCAGAGCTGGGCCTGGTCACTCACTGTCTGAAATGAAGCCCCAGCACGGTGAGTTTGGGGCAGCATTAGAGAGAAAGAGCTCCAAACCTAGCGACTCCCTTTCAAAGACACAGACAGCTTCCTTCTGCCAGGTCCTCAGACTGGCCAGGACTTAAAGATGGGCTTTGTCTCTGTGCTGACGCAGCGGCCCCCAGCTTACCTCTGTGTGCCCCCTGGCAGGGGCAGCATGCTGGCGGGCCAGGAGGACGGAGCCGGCTCTCGGCCCCTGAGCACAAGCACCAGGCAGAACGTGAACTTGAGTCCCAGGGCAGCTGGTTTATGGCTCAGGTGCAAGGCCCCACCCTCCACGCCAGCTGGACCGCTTAGGCTTCGGTTTCTAGGAAGAACTGGACTTCCCTGGGGCCCGGCTGACGCGGGGAGTCGGGCTCACCCCCCGACCAGGCTCGCACCTACTCCCAGGGGTCGGTCAGCCAAGGGTGGGCTGGGGAGCCGTGGGCAGCTTCAAGGGCCTCTGGATCCAGAGCTCAGGGTGAGATGGGAATATTCATACATGAGGTGAAGCCTGAGGGTCAGTCGATCCCTCGGAGGATGAGTAAGGGAAACACGGGATCAAAGGCAAGACCTGTTCTCTTCCTCTCCTTCTTCAAAGCTCGCTTTATGCTGGGAGAAAGTTTAACTATTTTTTTACATCTTGGGATGGAAAAGAACTTTAGAAAAAGAACATTGCAATGCAAGACAGAAATATGAGTAGATCGTTGCAATGCAAGACAGAAATATGAGTCGATCGTACTGCATGCAAGTTCACTTCAGGAAATAAGTAAGTAAATACACTTTGAAGACAAAGGACAGACGGCGGGGGGGAAATGGCCTGCAGCTCTCACCCAAGCATTAAGTCATCAGAAAAGTACAAAAACCCCATAAGAGCTAACACGGCGGCACTCGGTGGAGGCCCCTCACCACACTGGCCGCCCAGCACCTGCAGTTTCTTGCGTCCTGGCCAGCCAGAGAGCCACAGGACATCACCCCCCGGCCCGTGGGCCCCCTTCCCACACGGCCCCCTCTCCGGGCCAACCAGTCCCCAGACTGTCCGAGCCCCTCAGCAGCCTCCCTGCCCTGGCCGAGTGGCACAATGGGGGCATTAGAAATAAGGTGGGTGGGCCGAGGGCTTGGAGGAGGAGAGGGGTGCCATGGGCGGAGGCCAGGCTGGGGACCGGCCCACGCCCTCTGCTGCCGGGACTCCCATCCCCTCATCGGCCAGTGGGAGCATCTCCCCACCACACATGCAGCATCACACGACTCCTGGGTCCAGCTCAGAGGGCAGGGAGTCTGCACCCCCAGGACAACCCTCAACTAAATGGGGTGGACGGAAGGATGAGGCCTGTTTCCACCATCCCTGGGGTTCCAGGAGGGGTCTTCAGGGAGCTGGAGCAAAAGCACCCATCCCCGGGCTCGTGGGTCTGAGGGACTGGGGCTCGGCCCACCGTGCCGCTGCAGGTTGGGGGTTTGTTCTGGGCCCGAGCAGCCGCTCAGACAGCTCGCTTCCAGGAGGGTCACAGGGAGGCCAGAGCGCACCTCACCCCCCGCTGCAAACCAGACCCTACAGCTCACAACCCACGAAACCACATGGCTAAGCCCAAGGTCAAGGGGAAGGGTGTGGGGCCACCACGAAGCGACGGCCCACGGAGGGGGTGGGTGTGATCCGTGGGACGTCCTGTGCAACACCCCCAGCCCCAACCCAGGTGCCCCAGGGAGGGTGCTCACAGATGGAGGGGCCTGGCCCCGGGCCCTGGACAGACTGTGGACCCTCCTCCCCTCTGCCCCTGAGTTTCTCGTCCAGTCCTGGCCACCGTGTCCTCAGCCCCCTCCCCACACCAGGGAGCCCAGTCCAGAGATGCCCGGTCCTTCCTGCAGCGCAGGGTCTCCTCTGCTTCCTTGGGGTCACCCCTCCCTGGGTGGGGATGCAGGTGCTTGCCTGGCCGTCGGGAAGGGCCGCCGTGGGGCTGATAAAGCAGGGCAAACAGCTATCACTGTAGCTTCAAAATGTCCTTCATCCCCGTCAGCAGGGCCCCCGGCCCCTGTCAGGGAGAGAACCCTTCTGGCTGACAGGGCAGCCGTCCGTCTGTCCACTTGGAGACAGAAGGAGCCCCCACATGGGCACAGGGCCAGGACTCTCCAGCACGGAGACCCCACTTCCCTGCCTGCAGGGGCTGCTGATTTCGTTGTTGCTGGGAACAATTCCCTTCCTCCTGACGTGCTGCTTCTGTGACCCTGGTTGTCCACCAGCTCCCAGGTGGGCATCCGCTGCCCCTCCCGGGGCCAGATTCTCTGACACATGGTGGTCAGGCCGCTGTGCCAAGCCCCATGAGAAGTGCCCAGCTCCATCCTGAGCAACTGGAGAAGCCACAGAGCTGCCGGTCCTGAAGGCCTGGCCCCGCCATGGCCCAGGCAGTGACGGGCAGGGCTCAGGGTCCAGGGGCGCTGCGGCTGGAGGCACCTGGTGTCTGGAGCCATGAGCCCCGGGAGAGCCCTGCAGGCTGGAGGGCCACGGGGGGCTGGGAGGCCGAAGGGGGTGGGGAGACAATGAAGGATGGTGCTGAGCTTGGGGAGGACAGGGCAAGGACTGACCACGGGGTGGGGAAGGCGGGGGCGGGGGCTCCGGGAGAGGAGACGCCCATGGGAGCCACCCTGGGGACGCAAGCCCACCCTGCAGCGGCATCACGAGGCTCTGAACTTGGGAGACCTAGCTGGATGACCCTTTCTTCGACCCTCCAAGGCCCGGAGCCAGGCTGGGGCAGACAAGGGGCCTTGGCACCACCCTGGGATGCCCCTATCAAGGTGGTGGGCTCAGTGAGAGGACAGTGGGCTTCTTGTCCAGCCCCCACAGAGGCCCCACATGGGGCGGATGTCTCCCTGTGCCCTGTGGCCGGGCGACCCCACAGGCAGGACAGGGTGGGGATGGCCAGTCTCAGAGGGGGTCCTGCTGCCCCTCAGCTGCGATGCACTCACAAGCCCCAGCGTCCCCTCTGAGGAGGGCCCTGGATGGGGGAGCACCACGTCACCCTCCACAGGCTGTCCGGGGAGGCCCAGAGGGCAGCGTGGATGTGGGCCCCCAAAGACGCCCCACTGCCTCCCTTCCCCGCTTTCCCACGCCTGTGGCCCAAAGTCATGATTCTGATGGCAGGTGGCAGACAATTCTCCACCTGGACACACCGTGCAGCCCCCACATCCTGCCCTCCGTGAAGTCACGGGGGGCCGCCCTGCTCCACCTTTAAGGGGGACACTGCTGTTCCACCCAGCTGCCCAAACCGAGAATGTCGTCAGCCAGGAGTCAGCCGGGAGTCACCTCTCCGATCCCCGCACTTACAGATGCTGGGGCCCGGGGATGTGGTACTGCAGTTGGGGTCCCTCCCCGTGGATCCAGGCAGGAAGAGTGGGCTGAGGCTCAGGGCCATCCGCTGCACGCCCCAGTTCGTACTGGGGCTGGGGAGCAGAACAGGACAAAGCAACGTGACGTGGAGCCTCAGCGGCCCAGCCCCAGGGACAGAGGGAAGGAACTATCGTGGCGCATGGGCCGTGGCCCGGAGCCCCCAGGAGAGCAGGGTCCACGGGGCTCTAGCTTACCCACAGCAAGAGGATTCCAGGGGATGCTGGGAGCAGGTGCAGAACCACACCCGGAGGGCCCAATGGTCACTTCCGTGCTGCCCAGCTACAGGGTCCCTGTCCACACTTTCCTGGCCTGCCTCACAGGAGGGGCCATCTAGCATGAGCAGGGTGCCTCCACCGCGTGGCCCGGCTTGGGCTCCCGCTCGCATGCTGGGTGTGCAGTCCGGTCCTGCAGGGGATGGACGGATGTGGAGGCACGCCCTTCTTGCTGGCCCAGGGCTCAGGAGAGGGAGTGCCAGGACCTCTGCCAGCCGGTGTCCACAGAGCAGACCCTCGGGGCCCTGGCTTTGAACCACATACGTGAACTTCTCCCTGGGGCCCGAGTTGGGAGCATGACCAGAGCCTGGGAAGAGGTACTCCCCCCCATTTCTCTGCTTCTGGGGACAAGGGCGAGCAAATATGCAAGCAGCCAGGTCAAACAGGTCCCAGCCCTCCTGCCTCTGCACCCTCTCAGACCCACCTGCCACCCACCTCCCTTGCTGTCCAAGGCCCACAGCCACAGCACCCAGAAGAAGCTCTGGGCCGTGCACACTCTGCCCAGAAATGAAGGGACATGATCTGACTGGGCTACCGTCCCATGGAGCACATACTTTCATGCCCATGGGCCACAGCCAACAGGGACGGGAGCCAGGAGCCAGACCTACCCAGGAAGCTCCCTCCTCATACACCCCTGCACAGGAGCTAGTCTAGAAACTTCACAGTGACTCTGGTTGTCCCCACAGAGCAGGGGGCAGGATACGCCAATGCACACAGGAGGCTCGCCCAGGGGGGGTCCAGCCAGCACACTCCTCCTCACCACCCCAGGGAACAGGCCATGTCCCCACTGCCCACCTGGCCTTTGGGGCCTGAACCTTTGGCAGGACAAGACCCAGTGGCTCTCCCCAACTCCTGAGGTCCAAAGGGCCTCAAGCCTAAGATGGCTTGAGGTGGTATACCAAGGAGGAACAGGGTGGGAGAAGCCTGCTGAGTGTACCCCCAGTCCCCATGAGGGTCAGTCCTGGGACTATGTCCAGCATGAGCACGGTCACTGGTCAGTGGGCACAGTGTCCTACAGCCTGTCACCTCTTCCCCTCCACAGGGCAGCACCCTGATGGATGCCCTCAGGGGCCCTACGGGGCCACGGGACCCCCAAACTCTTCCTCCAAGCCCTCAGGGCCCAAAATCGTCAGAGAGCACAGCCCTGAGCTTATAGGAAGTCAGCTCCCCCAAGGACTCTGCTCCCTGCAGGCCTGAGGAGGGCTGCCCAGCCCCCAGCCACGTCCCTGGGGTTGAGGGGTGGGTAGCCTCCTGGGTCCCCAGTGTTCCCTGGGCTGAGACCGCCAGGCCCGCTCCCTCCCTCCCTCAACCAGCAGCTCAGGCCCCTGGCCGGGCCTTCTTCCTCGCTACGCCCTGGGCCCCTCCAACTGGGGGCCTGGCAGGCACCGGCCAGGAGCGGTGAGGGGCACTGGCCCCTCCATAGTACAACTTTTTCTTGTGTTGCAGCAGCTTAGAGGTGTAAGGTGAAAACCATAAGCTCTTCCTAATCCAGGTACAATAGCATCCCTCAGCAACTCCAGGCACGTTCGGGGATTATGCTCGGCAGAAGCCCCACCCGCTGCAGAGCTGGTCCCAGAGGGAGCCGGTTCGCGTCTGGAGGCAGGCTTTGCTTTGTCAACATTCCTGACAGTCCGGCTTCCTGCTCTTTTCACATAATGTCTGCTGTGGCCACGTGGCCGTGAGAGGCAGGATGGTATGGATTCACTGCACTCGGACAGACGCCCCACCGGGACTCACGGTAGCCCACGGCCGCTGGAGAGCCTGTTTGCCACACGCAGGAAGGCAGGCGGCCAGCACTCCGTGGGTCTGGGGCTCTGTCCTGACAGCACAGTGTATGCGTGTGTACCACACGCGTGTGCTGCATCGACGCACGACTGTATGTACTGCACGTGCACGTGTGTGTGCAGGTGGATTCTGCAGGGCGCGCCCGAGTGGGCCACTCCACATTTTGACATTTGGGGAACCAGCTCATCCTCCGGGGAAATGGAGGTTCCTCCTGCCTCCTTAAAGTGCCCCCTACTCTCGCAGAAGACACCTAAAATCTTCCGCCTTTTACGATGTCATGCATGTTCATTCTCCACAGTCCTCCGACTCGCTGACGGCCACCTTGCAGCCTCAACACCCCCAGTGCACACCACCACCACGAACCGCCTCCCACAGCTCCAGGAAACCCTCAGGAGGCCAAGCCCATGGGGTTTCAAGTCAGTCGGGGGCGGGGATGGGAGCAGAGGAAGGAGTGGGGCCAGGGGTCACTGTGTCGGCCCCAGTGTCCCTGTGCTCAGGGAACAGGCACCTGCAGGCACCTCACCACGGGCTTCACGAGACTTTTCTAGTAACAGAAGCAAGGAGAGCGTCATGATTAATTCCCATTTTACTGGAGGTTCATCACAGCCGAGAGAGAGCACGTGTCTGGACCTTCTCCACAGCCCCAGGAGCGGCCCAGGCCTGGGCAACAGCGGGGAGCGGGTCAGGGTGCACTGTGTGCCAAGCCGCCCCGTGGCACGCACCCGCTCGGGCACATCGGGGCTTCTCACCCTGGCCTCACGGATGTTGGATGCTGAAGCGGGAGTGCAGACACATCTCTGCAGACACATCACTGCAAACCAACAGGGTGAGCCCTTAATGACTAACTTTGACAACTGGCTTGCCAATGGATGGGCCCTCTAGAAAATGGGGGAACCATGCCTTACAGGGTGGACACCATCCCTGTCACTCTGGCCCAAAGCCGCCGGTGACCCAGGCCACCAGTGAGAGTTCTGGGACAGACCCCACACTCTCCCACGGAGCTCATCGCCTCTGCCAGGGACGCATACTGCGTGGGGGACCCAGTGACGGGACCACGCATGCCCCCTCCCACAGCTGCAGCCCACCACCGAGCGTAATGTGGCCTGGTCTCCCTGCCCACCTGGCCCCCCCAGGACGTCAGCAGGAGGCCCTCTCCCAGCGGGCAGAGGGGTGGACAGTGCCCACGCAGAGACTGAGAGAGCAGACCAGACAGCCCAACAGGATTGCCAGGGCAGCCAGGAAGAATCCCGCCCGGGGGCCGACTGGGCCCCTCCAACTGGTGGCTGGACCACCCCACCTGCTGCTGCCCTACGGCACAGAGACCCCCGAGCTCACCCCAACCCTGCAGGCCCACCGCGACAGGCAAAACCAGAGCCGGGCCAAGGCCCCTCCTGCGTCTCCTGCTGACCCCAAAGGCCCTGTCAGGCCTGGGCGGGCAGCGTCTTGTAGGGGTTCAGGATGCCCTGGGGGTCCAGGAGGGCCTTGAGCTGCTGCATGAGCCTCAGGGCCTCGGGCGGCTTGCTGTAGCTGAGGACGCCTCTCTTCCTGAAGCCCAGGCCGTGCTCGGCGCTGACGCTGCCCTGCTGCCTGGCCGTCCACTCGTACACGTAGGGTTCCAGGGCGTCTAGCAGCGACGGGCTGAAGGCCTCTGACGTCACATTGAGGTGCAGGTTACCGTCCCCTGCAGGGACAGGGATCCCTGGGTCAGGCAGGGCAGGCGGAGACCCCCGCCCTGACAGGCCCCAGTCCTGCCCTGCCCTCACACCTGGTTCCACGCCTCGTGCCACTGGTCACTGGCCTGCAGTGACTGAAGTGGCCTGTTGGTGACCACTCCAAGTCCTCCCCTCTACCTGCACGGCCCCTCTGAGGCTCCCAGCTCACAGTGACCGACCACCCGCCCGGCCAGTGAGCGTCCTGGGCCCAGACCACACCACCCATGGCTATCACCAGACCCACACCTCCCACCAGTGCCCACGGCAGCCTCTGCAGACAGCTCCATATGCCCGCCAATGCCCACTGCAAAGCCCTGGCCCCGTGCTCTCTGGCCTCGCTGAGATATCCAGACACGCCCTGGCTCTGGCTCTGTGGACGGCCTGGCTCACCGCCCACGTGCACCCCCCTCGGGGGCCCCAAAGCAATGACAAGACACAGGATGAAGCCAAGGCAAGGCGGGCAGGAGACCCAGGGCCGGGGCCGTGATAGCTGGCTGCTGTCTGGCCGGCAGAGGAGGGAGGCAGGACTCCGTGGGCCCCGGCAGACAGGCCTGTAGTGAGGCCCTCACCTGGGAGGCGAACATTCAGTGCAAGAGCAAGTGCAGATGCGGACAGGAGGCCCCCGCTCCCACACTCGGAGGTCAGGAAGGTGGGAAGGGACGAGCAGATGGGGGTCGGGCCCGGGGAGAGTTGCTGCCCACCGTGAGGGGCAGAGAGCCTCGTTAGCCAACAGGAGGGGCTCCTCGAGGCTGCAGCAAACAGAGCAAACCCCAGGGCAACACAGGGGGCAGGCCTGGGGCCTCTGACCCAGTGACCTAGAGCTTCTCATGTGCCACCTCCCTCCGGGCCTGTTAGATGTAGGGAACACAAGAGGGAGCCCCCTCCCACCAGAGCGTACCGCTGCCACCTGAGGGCAGAGGCTCCAAACCCCCCACGGAAGGGCCTGCACACCCATCAGCCAGCCTGCACAGGGTCCGGCTAGAATTCCCACTACCTCGGCGGTCCCACGGACCCTGAGCTGGAACATGAAGATGGGAGAGGTTCTAGCAGGTGGGACCCCGGTCCCCAGCCCCACTCGCACCCCCTGCACAAGCCTCAAGTAGTCCGACCCAGACCTCAAGTAGTCCCCACAGACAAAGCCCTGAGATATACGAGCCCACACCAAAAATTCCACGCACACAAGAAAAGCAGCCACTACGAGCAAGAGCCAGCAAACCTGACCCACAAAGGCTTCATATCCTGCAATTTCCAGAAAAAGAGCACAAATGCTTCATATGTTTACAGAAATAAGAGATAAAGAAGGTAAGACTGACCAAACATCTTAAACATCTCAACCAACTTCCCAGAAACGGAAAATACCAATCACTGAAAGGTCGAAGTCGACAAACAGGTTTCGATGGGTGTTACTCACGGCAGAGATAGCGACACGGTCGAAGTCGACAAACAGGTTTCGATGGGTGTTACTCATGGCAGAGATAAGTGACACGCAAGAGAAATTTGAACACAGGGTGCAGTCAGAGCTGGGCAGCAGGGAAAGCGGACGGGAGCCGCAGGGGTGGGGGGAGGGGGACAGGCGGAGCCATCGGCCACCGCCACCGCCCCACGGCGCCTGGGTGGACACGCAAGCGCTCACCCAGACAAACCAGTGACACGGAAGAGAAGAAAAACACGGCAAGTCAGCACCGCGGAGTGTTCGGGTCGAAGAAAGCCTGAGCAACAAAAGTAACACTGCCGGCAAATGAAACCCGTGGAGCTCTGTCACCTCCCGCCCTGCAGACGGGAAACGAGGCTGAGACTCGCAGAGGCCGTGGCACCAAAGAGGGACGCAGGCGTGGCTGAGCCTTGACCAACACAGCCGCCTAACACCAGCACCGCTACCCGGGGCGCAAAACAGAACCAAAATACGCCCCAAGAGGGGCACCCGGGTGGCTCAGCTGGGGAAGCGTCTGCCTTCCGCTCGGGTCATGGTCCCAGGGTCCTGGGATCGAGCCCCACGTCAGGCTCCCTGCTCCGCGGGGAGCCTGCTTCTCCCTCTGCTGCTCCCCCTGCTCATGCTCTGTCTCTCAAATAAATAAAATCTTTTAAAAAATAAATAAAAAATGAAGACAACAAACGACAAACTGCATGACAAAGAGACCATCCCCGTGTAGTCTACAAAAGACACGTCTAAGCTGTAGGACGGAAAACGGTGGAAAGTAATGGGAAGAAAAACAACATGTCAGAAAAAGACTAAATTCAAGGAGCCCGTGTGACCGGGTCCGAGGCCAGAGCGAATCCAGCAGTCAGACGAGTCTGTCGTGCTGAGAGCCCGTTTACCCCAGAATGAAATGACAGGTGCGACCTCCTGTCCTTGAGGCTGACGGAGCCACAGGAGAAGGACGCAGCCTGTCACATCGTGCGGACTGCTGACCGCCGCTCCGTGGCCGGCGCCCGCGGGATGCACAGCGCACAAACCTTCAGCCTTGAATCTTCACCGCAGCTCCCGCCAGATGGCCAAGGAGGCGGTAACGCCAACCAGTCAGACCCCTCGGGCCTGAGGGAGAGACCACGGTCACGCCGCTGTGGGGTGATGATGGCGTCCAGCATGGACACGGGGAAGGGACCTACAGGACGCTACAGCCCAGGACGAGGCCGGGGAAAACCCTGCACAGAACACAGGCACGCAGACCAAACAAGACGCAGAGGGCCGTGGCTGAGCCGGGCGACCCCCGGACCACAGCCCCACCTGCGCAAGGGGCCCGCCGGGAAACGGCCTCGCTGACCCCAGGGAAACCAGCCCAGTCGCCCCGCCAGACGCCGGAGAAGCTCCCGACTCGCACAGCACCCGCTCCTGATGTGCCCAGTGGGCGCCCGGGCGCCGCCGGCAGCAAAGGCTGTACTCTGCTCCACGAGGAGGGAGGCTGGCCCGCGGCCTCCCCTCCCCGCCCCCGGCCCTCAGAAGATGCCGGTCCTCCACCACCCTGCACCCCCTGCTTCTCCCTCTCCCTCTGCCTGCCGCTCCCCCTGTTCATGCTCTCTCTCTCTCTCTCTCGCAAATAAATAAAATCTTGAAATAAAAAAAATAAAATGCTTCCAGCTGGTGAGGGCGAGGGGGAGGGAGCTCGTCAGCAATACCGCAGGCCAAGCCGAGGGAAGGGCACTGCGGCGGCCAGTCAGAGGTCCCTTCCAAAATACCCAAAGAACCATGAAGACGATTAGGGTTCTCCCAACAACCAGGATCCCCCATCACCGCCCGACCCCAGAACGGCTCACCCAAGTGGCCATAGCCCACCACGTGCTTGGCCTGCGAGCCAAGGCGGGCGCGCAGGTCGGGCACGAGGTCGTAGAGCCTCTCGGTGGGCAGGGAGAGGTCGTATTTGTACACGTAGCCGTCCTGGCTCAGCGCCTCCGAGATCCTCTCCCTCAGGGCCCACAGCGCCTAGGACGGACAGAAAGCAGACAAAGTCAAAGGGAGCACCGTGAGGGTGTCTGTGCTCACAGCAGTTAGAACGCTGGCGGCCTGGGGTGACCGGGAAGGTCACGACGGAACTTTCCAGGCGACTGAAATGTTGTGTGTGACAAGCATGGGGCTCTGATCCAAGAGTCCGTACTGGACGAGGCCCCAGAAAGCGGCCACGGCTCACCCCAGGACACACCGACGGCCCCTCTCCAGGAGGACGGAGGATACTCTGAGTGATGGTCGGGGCCGCCGGTCGGTGAGGGAACCTGAGTGACGGCACAGTCAGGCAGGGAAGACACTGCAGAGGGACGGGGCCGTGGGGCCCTGGGCTGCCCAAGACACACACAGGCTGCGGGCGGGCAGGGGTTCTGGCAGCTGGAGCAGGAACGTGAGAGTGGCGCGGGGACGCTGAGGGGGTCTGGGGAGCGGGGGGCTCATCACATCACTGCCCTTCCAGACAAAGCCGCCCGTGGTTTACTGGCTCGGCTGGCTGACCGGTCATGGTGGACACTTGAAGTCCTGGTCACGGAGCGGAGGAAAGAGAGCCGCATGCGCCATCGCTCCGCTGTGGGGCTGGCCCCTGTCCTGCCCTCCACATGTCCCCCGAGTCAGGAACTGTCACGGCAAAGTTCCAGCGCGGGAAGCACTGGTTCCTCCTGCTTTTCCACACGAGCACAGAGCCAGGACCGCCCCCAGAAGGGCAGCAAGAACCCCTTACTGCCACGGACACCGCCAGTGTCTGGTTTCCCCGATTCTCTCATCGGCTTTCGGGGTCACTGCGAGGTCCCTCTGTGCCCTCTCCCCAACTCTCTGCGCCCAACCTTCAGCGGCTCCCGCCCTCCACCTTCCTCACACAGCCAGACCAGCGACGACCCCGCACAGCTCGCCGCGCCGCTGGACCCAAGCTGGAGCGCTGCAGGGCCGTCCTGCCGCCCACAGGCTCCTCCCCGTCCATTCACATCCGCCACATGCTACCGCGGCGGCCACAGACCTGCTCGCCCCTCGCCTGCCACCCACCCTCTCTGCTCATCCCACCATCTCCGGACGCTCTGGAACCGGGCAGGCACAAGCCCCTCGGGGCCCCAGTGCTCCTGCAAAGGTATCCTTGAGGCCTGTTCCTGCTTCCCTCCTATCTTTGCTCAAAGGCCCCTTCGGGAATGTCCCCCGGCCACCACCATGCCACGTCCCGCCTGCCAGGGCAACGCCATCTGCGAGGGGGGCCGGCCCAGCTCCTCCGGTGTGCCGGGGCCGCTGGAGAGCGCCGCTGTGGAGTCGGCAGTCTAGACCGAGCAGGGACCAGCGTGGGTGCCCGCGCAGCCGGCTCTCGGGACTCGCTGTGGCCAGCGAGCCTTGAGCAGCACTGCCTGCCAGCCCCCAGCACAAGCCTGGAGCACCAGCCTTCCTTCTGGTGGAGACGGGACCGGGCATGGGCCAGCGCGCAGCGGGGGCCTCTGTCCTTACTGCCCCCAAGGCCCGGGGCTGCTCCTCACTCCCATTGCGACACGCAGCACATTTAGGAAGAAACAGAGGCAAATGTGGAGACGCAGTTACGCGCCTTTGGCAGCAGAGAATAGCACCGAGCCCGTCCTGGGAGTGAAGGACTTGCCCACGTCCCTCCGGCTGGTGTAGCCTGCACGACACCGCGGGAGACTCACAGGACACCCGGAGGACACAGCCAGACGCCCTGCCCGGTCCTCCCTCCAGTGGGGAGGTCACCCAGTGGGGACAACAGAGCGGTGGGGGCGGGGCGGGGAGACAGGTCCTCACTCCCCACAGGACGAGGCCGCGGCGTGAGGCCCTTCGTCTGCAGGTGGGGTTGGACGCGCCCAACAGCGCTACAACTCCTGACTTAGTATTTACTAAACTCACAAAACAACCGTGAAGAAGAAGGTTTAATAACAAGGTACACCAGGAAACCCAACAGGTCCACCGTAAGAACTAGCCTGAGACCCGGTTCCCCACTCACGCCCGGGGGCGCCCAGATTCACATACAGCCTGGCCCAGACGCACGTCCTCCCTCAACCCTGCCCCAGCTGGCCACTCTCACACCACAGCCCCAGGGACCACGGTGCACAAATATGGGACAGTGCCTCCCAGCGCCCCAGGTCCCCCAGGATGGTGACGGGGGCTCCCGGCGCCCCGGACCCCCCAGGATGGTGACGGGGGCTCCCGGCGCCCCGGACTCCCCAGGATGGTGACGGGGGCTCCCGGCGCCCCAGACCCCCCAGGATGGTGACGGGGGCTCCCGGCGCCCCAGACCCCCCAGGATGGTGACGGGGGCTCCCGGCACCCCGGACTCCCCAGGATGGTCACGGAGGCTCCCACTGGGTGGCTCAGTCAGTTAAGTGTCCAATTATTGGTTTCGGCTCAGGTCATGATCTCAGAGTTGTGAAATGGAATCCGGCGTCACACTCCACGCTTGGCAGGAAGTCTGACGTTCTCTCCCTCTGCCCCTCCCTCCAACTCACGCTCACACACTATCTCTCAAATAAATAAACCTTTTTTTTTTTAAGATTTTATTTATTTGAGAGAGAGAGAGAGAGCATGAGAGGGGGGAGGGTCAGAGGGACAAGCAGGCTCCCCGCTGAGCAGGGAGCCCCATGCGGGACTCGATCTCGGGACTCCAGGATCATGACCTGAGCCGAAGGCAGACGCCCAACCGACTGAGCCACCCAGGCGCCCTCAAATAAATGTTTTTTAAAAAGTAAATAAAAAATAAGGGCGCCTGGGTGGCTCAGTCAGTTAAGCGTCTGCCTTCAGCTCAGGTCATGATCCCAGGGTCCCAGGATCAAGCCCCGCATCGGGCTCCTTGCTCCGCGGGAAGCCTGCTTCTCCATCTACCCCTCCTCCCTGCTCATGATCTCTCTCTCACTCTCTCTCTCAAATAAATAAATAAAATCTTTAAAAAGTAAATAAAAAATTAAATTAAATTAAATTAAATCAAATTCATAAAATAAAATAAAATACCGCTGATAATGACGAGACCCAAAGTACATTTCCCAAGAGGCAGGACACCTGCTCACGTTCAGACACCACGCGCTCTGAGCTGAACACGGGGCCCTGCGCAGAGTCCTGGACCAGCTGAGCGCGAGGGACGCAAGGAGGCACCAGCAACACCCACGCACCTTGAGTTTCATCTGGTCCGTGGCCAGGGTCCCGTCCGTCACCAGGCCGGAGCTCAGCACCTGCTCCAGGAAGTCACTCAGCTTCTCAGCATCGTGCTCCGCTCTGGAGCCTGAGGTCTCGATGAGGACATAGAACGGACTTTCTGGAAGGCACAGAATGGGTGAACAGAGGCCATCGGACAGAGCTAGGAGGGGTCTGGGCCAGCCTGGCTGAGCGTCTCTGACGGCCCTCGTGCGGCCCACGGAGCAGGAAGACTCGGTCCAGGCTTTATCTCCAATGGCTTAAAAACAGGTCTTTCATGGGGCACCTGGGGGGCTCAGTCGGTTACACACCCGACTCCTGGCTTCAGCTCGGGTCGTGATCTCAGGGTCGTGGGATCGAGCCCGTCAGGCTCCGCGCTCAGCAGGGAATCTGCTTGTTCCTCTCCTTTTACGCCTCCCCACGCTCTAGCGTGCGCTCACTCGCTCTCTCAAATAAATATAAAAATAAAAACAGGTCCTTCATGGGGCGCCTAGCTGGCTAAGTGGGAGGAGTGTGACTTTTGACCTCAGGGTTGTGACTTCAACCCCCACACTGGGTGTAGAGATTACTAAAAAAATAATAAAATAAAATAAATAAAAATAGGTCTTTCACTGGAAGAGAAACCGCACTCCCCAGAAACATATGAACCACCCTGAGCGACGCCATGGACACTTGCACCGGGCTGTGGGTGAGGAGCCTCCTCACCAAACCACGGTGGTGGGGAGGCCATGGGCTAAAGGAGAGGCCCCCGTCCCCATAACGGCCTGTGATGCCCATAATGCACAGCGCAACATGCAAAAAGGCATGATTTTACCCAACATATCTTTTTTAAAGTTTAAAAAAAATGCTTTAGGAACTATAAAAAAATGTTAAGCCTGTTTATTTTTCAAGGCTACTGTGAATTTATTTTTAACTTACTGAAATCAATGAAAACTCACCAAATGCACAGCTCTTCCTTTTAGCACTACATTAAAAGTGCCTTCCAGAAAAATACTACAAACCTGTCCTACTATAAAGAGAATAAGTGTTTTCCAGATATCGACATTTTTCCATGCTGAAATGCAAATTCTGCTCTTTATCTTATGTCCTAGAAAACACTGGGAGGATTTTAATTTCGACTGGCTCCTTTTCCAATTACAAAAGTAAAACATGGTTATAAAAGGGAATCTGGAAAACAAAGACAAATAAAAATGAAAAAACAAATTGCCCGCTTGCAAAATATAACAACCGAGCATGTTTCGACAGCGCTCCTTCCTGTCTGCTTCCACAGTCAAAGAGATCTGCACACTGAAACCTGCCTGGGACAGTAGGGTGGCCTCTACTGGGTGGCAGACCCTCCATCCACCGAGGGATGCTGTCCACACAGGGACCTTCTATCCACCCAGGGTCCTTCTGTCCACCCAGGGATACTGTCCACACAGGGACCCTCTTATCCACCCAGGGTCCCTCCATCCACTGAGGGATGCTGTCCACACAGGGTCCCTCCATCCACCCAGGGACCCTCCATCCGCCCAGGGTCCCTCCATCCACCCAGGGATGCTGTCCACGCAGGGACCCTCCATCCGCCCAGGGACCCTCCATCC
>NC_138371.1:72247-90359 GCF_054177405.1 Leptonychotes weddellii
GGGCGGGGACAGTAGGGGGACAGGGACAGCAGGGGGATGGGTGGGGACAGTAGGGGGACAGGGCGGGGACAGCAGGGGGACAGGGCGGGGACAGCAGGGGACAGGGCGGGCAGTGTTCCTATGGCTGTGACTGATTCGGGAGCGAACACACCAGAAATGACACCATTTCCCTCAGAGTCAACGAGCCAGACAGGGTTGCAGAGCTGAGCAAAGCCCCAGTTCTGCTCCAGAACAAAGTGTGTTCTGCCCCGAGACGGGGGAGGCTCCCCTGCAGACCTCACTCTGGGAGCACCATCCCTCGGAGAGAAGCCAGGAGAGGCGGGAACGGCCTCCCTCATGCCGACGGACAGGGCACCGAGTGGTGCACCCTGACAGCCTGCCTACCGACGAAAGCCACGTTCACCGCCGTGGGCTTGGGCGGACACTGGATGGACACAGCCGTGATGACCCCCAGTGTGCCCTCCGACCCGATGAAGAGCTGCTTCAGGTCATAGCCCGTGTTGTCCTTCCGCAGAGAGGTCAGGCAGTTCAGGATGGTGCCGTCGGCCAGTACCTAGCCGAGGAGGAGAGAAGCAAGGCCCTACACATGGGCCCTCGTGGACGCCCCTCTCCTCCCACTCCCACGCCCGGGGGGCCCTCAGAAAGCAGAGCCAGGCATGAGCCCCTACCCCACCCCAGTCGGGGGCCCCGGGGTGACCCCAGGCCTGAGGCGCCCAGTCGGGCTGAAAGAAGGACTTTCATGCTCCCACCCCCAGGGAGCTCAGGGCCCAAAGCAGGGTGGCGGGAGGCAGGGCGGAGCAGGGGCGTGGCAGAGACCACGCTGCGCCGGCGGCGCCCTGTAGACCCCTCATCCACAAGGCTTCCCGACCTCACCCCGCACCGCCCCAACCGCCCGAGACCCAGAGAGAGTGCCCAAGGGGGCACAGACCCCCCAGAGCCAAGCCGGGTCGGGGCCCCTGCGGAGACCTCACACGCTGAGCACACTCAGCACTGGGGAGAGGCTGGGGAGCCGGGCCACTCGGACACAGGCACAGGGCACACAGAGGAAAGCGGGCCGGCGCCCCAGCTCACCACTTCCAGGCCCAGGACAGTCCCATGCAGTGAGCCGTAGCGCAGAAACCTCAGGCCACCAGCGTTGGTCGCCACGTTCCCCCCGATGTGGCAGCTGCCCTTGGCCCCCAGGTCCAGGGGCATGACGAAGCCTCTCTCCTCCACGTAGCGGCTGAGCTCCTCCAGGACACAGCCCGCCTGGCACACCAGGGTCCCTGCCGAGCCAAAGCGCTGCCGCGGGTGCATTCGGCCCAGGCGGGGCCAGGAGACTCATCGCGGGGCCCCTGCGGGGGTCAGCCCCGGGGCAGGGGTCCCCCTCCAAACCCGGACCAAGGAAAGGGAGTGTGTCCCCAGACCCGTCCCCCAGAAGTGACCCTTATCGTTTACCACGAGAAAGAAAAATTGCTAGGGCAAAAGTAAAGAAGAAAGTCCTCAGGCACACGCTCTTGCGGAAAAGAGCGGAAGAGCGTCACTATAAAGGCAGCAGCCCCTCGCCCAGGGCTGATCCCACCACCGGGGACGTGTGACTCTGGGGTGCTGCTGGCATGGAGCTCCCGTGCCCAGGTGCCCCCAGCACAGAGGATGCCCCACCCCAAATGCCCTGCTGGACAGACTGCTGGGGCCACTGAGCAGGAGGCGCCTGATGCTTCCCTGTACCCCACCCTTTGCACCCCATTTCCAAGGGCCTTCCTGGTCAGAAAATATCAGAGTCGGAGGGGCTGCGGCAAAAGCCCACCCCCTTCACCTCAGCCCCACCGCACAAGCCACCTCAGTGACAGGCCAGAGAGCACCCCCAGGGCAGACAGAGCCGGACCTCTCCTCCCCAGCCCGGGGCCCTCACCACCCGGCCGCAGTGCAGGCTTACCTGACACGCTGTGGAAGCTGATGACCTGGTTCATCTGGGCGGTGGACAAGATGATCTCATCAAAGACAGGCACGCTGCCCCCCACCATGCCCGTGTTTCCCCCCTGCGGGTTCACAGCCAGGTTCCTCTCATGACAGTACCTGGGACAAGCACAGGACGGGTATCGGGGTCCTGTCCCTCCACCCACACCACCGTCCCTGCAGGACGCGATCCAGGCCAACCCTGGCTGCGAGCCCACCGAACCTTGAGTCCCCCTTCCTCCTGCCCGTGGCCTCCATGGGGACTTCCTCAGTCCCCGTGCTCAGCCGGTGAGTCTGAGGAGACCGGGGTCTACCCGTGAGGCTGCACGGTCCCAGACAGGGTGGCCCTCCTGGGGTGAACCTCCTGAGAGGCCACACCCCTCCCTGCACAAGCCCCAGACCAGCAGCACCCCCTGCTGTCCACCAAAAGCAACGCAGCCCCCCACGTGTCCGTTAGACCTCCACCAGAAACTGGCCTGGAAGCGCAAGGAGCACCTAGACGTGGCGCGGAAACGGCCAGATGGGGAAGACAGAAGCGCTCCCATCACAGACACGATGTGACAGCAGTTAAGCACTCTGGGCAGAGAAGGAGCAGCTGGAGGGAGCAAAACCCCTCAGGGGCCACCTCTGGAGGGAAGTGAGGGCTTGCTTTCGCGGGGTTTTCTTTATGGTTTTGTTTTCCAATTTCAACGTGAGTTTACTGGCATAGAACAATGAAAGAATGCTGTTTGCAAGAAAAGGCCTGTCTCCCTCCCTGATGCGTGCCCTCCCCAGGCACCCGCCGCGGCCCCGTGGGCCCTCCCGGTGCCGGCTCCTCACCTGAGGATGTGAGCCACCTCCTGGGAGGTCCGGGGCCTCAGCAGCACCTTGCCACCACCTGCAACACCAAGGAGCACGTTACACTCACGGAGGGCAGCGCTCAGTCTACCCTCCGGAAAGGGAAGATCCTCCTTCCTCTGCAGGCCACCCGCACAACCGCGGTCAGCAACAAGCCCTTGAACCTCAAGGACAAGGGCGAGGTGTCAAAAACGGGCCCCACCTCCCTGGGCGGGGAGGCCACGGCACCGATGTCCAGGCCCACGTCCACGGCCGGGGGCACCTGCCTGGCTGCTCGCTGGGAGTGACTGTGTTTCCCCCATAACCGCACATCCCTTGTGGGGAGACACCTGACATCAAGTCAGTGACCTGTCCGAATCCATCCCTCCACCTGTGTGTAGTACTGGACTTTCTGCCGCGGGGAGGGGCTTCCCATCCTCCTCCTACAAGTGTTTCATCAAAGCGGTGTGTGTGCACGGCTCTTGTTTTATGTACCAGGTGCCTGCTCTCAGCTGTTTCGATTTATGGGATGCCCAGAGGTGGCCAGCAGGAGCCCCTGGACGCCAGCCCATCAGTGTTCCTGACCACCGCCTCCCAGAGACAGGCAGGCTCTCTCTGCCCCTCTTTGTTCCAAATGCAGAAGCAGGTGAGGAGGCTTCAGGAAGGCGGGAGGCACAGGACCCACCCCCCCCGCCCCGCGTCAGTGACTTCTCATGCGGCTTTGAGATCTGGCTGTAGTTCTTAGCTTACTTTTTTTTGTTATAAATTATAAATATATATATATTTATAATCCTTGCTTTAAATATAACTTAATCATATGTTTACATACTTTAATTTTTAATAAGGGCTGTGTTTCACAACTGGCTTGCTGCAAAATTCTAACAATTTTTCAGTAACTGGCCCTCCCAGCACACCCCTGCCCGAGCCTCCAGGAGGCCTTAGGGCTCTACTGTCCACCTCAGGACACTGGCCAAAGGGAAGCAGCCATGGACGTGCTGCTGGATGATGACTGTGTTTCCTCTGGGACGTGTGGGAGGAAGCAGGGAAGGAATCTTCGGGCAGACTGCCCCCAAGGTTCAAAACTCCAGCTATGGGGCGCCTGGGTGGCTCAGATGGTTAAGCGTCTGCTTTCGGCTCAGGTCATGATCCCAGGGTCCTGGGATCGAGTCCTGCATCGGGCTCCCTGCTCAGCAGGGAGCCTGCTTCTGCCTCTCTCTCTCTCTCTCTCCCCCTGTCTCTCATGAATAAAAAAAAAACAAAAAAAAACTCCAGCTATGCCCTAGGCTCCTCTCTCATGTGCACAGAGCCTCAGAGGTTAGGGACGGACTCAAAGGACAGAGGGGAAAACAGAAGCAGCAAAGGCAGAAGGAGCAGAGTCAGAGCTCTGGAGGGCGCCGGTCAGGGACGAGCTGAGGCGAAAGCGTCGGTCTCTCTGGCCCTCAGCTCGTGTCCTTCCGCTCGACAAAGGCAGGCTCAGCAGACTGGTGGGGGACAGATGCCTTTCACTGGTCTCAGCGGCACCGTCCGCATGCTGCCCACCACCTGCTTCTTCAGCCCTCTTGGCTTCCCAGCAGCCGTCCGAGGCCTTCGCTCACTCGGGGTGCCACTGGGCTTGGGGCACGAGAGGACCCTCCTGGGGCATGGCCTGTCACCTGTCACAGCATGCACACCCCCAGCGCTCCCAGCGAGCAATCTCCCTGCCTTCCTCCCAGTGACCAGAGCACCCAGCTACATCAGGGCTGGCAAACCCCGCGTGCAGACCATGCCCAGCCCGGGCCACGTTTGTAATTGGAGCCGTGTGGACACAGTTTGATGCCCACTTATTTGGTGTGGCTGCTTTCGGACAACGGACCGTGGCACAGACCGAGTGGCCGGCAAGCCTCAGATCTTGCCCATCTGAACCTCTGCAGGACGCTGCTGACCCTGACACATGAGACTGTCACCTCGAACTCGGGTCCTGCCTCTTCTCTCCCAGCTCCCTGGGAACCTGGGCTGAGGGTCTTGCTCCCCAGGCTCCGGGAACGACTCCCCGGCTTGCTTCCTCCCACCCCTGGGCAGCAGTCCCTGGGCCCTCCCTGTCCTGCCTCCCGGGGGACAGGCAGCGGTCTCTCACACGCCTCCCCCCTCCCACAGACCGCAGCTCCCACGGCCTCCCCCAGCCTCACCTCAGCAGCACCCACCTGCTTCTGCACGGGCCCCCACTGTCTTTCCCCCTGAGACTGCGACCCCTCCCTGGGCCCAGGTCCCTCCACACCCACCTCCTGGGCAACTTCACGGCGACCCCCCGTTTCTCACCAAGCTCCTCGCTCTTCCCTCTCTACCAGATCATTCCACTATTAACCTGCTGCAATGGCAGGCTCGTCCGAAACCAGCCCCGAAAAGGAAAAAAACATCTTCTCTTGACCCCGTCCCCACAGCCTCAGCTCTCTGTCCCCCCCGACAGCACAGTGCATCCACCAGACGGGGGTCCCGTCTGCCTCCCAAGCCCCCACGAACAGCTCCAGTGGCACACATGTCACTTCCATGCTACAGACGGCCTCCTGCCACAGTCCCCAGTGCAGCAGCTGCTCCCGACCCCTGCCGATTCCTGCTGACCCCTGGCTCCCCCTTTGTTCACACACGCACCAGGTTCCCCGGAGCCCCGGCCACACCTGCTCGGTCCCCTTGGCTGGTGCCTGCTCACCCCCATGGACCACAGCGGTCACCAGCCTCCTCGGACCCTACCCTGGGCTAGCTGACTTCACAGCCCAACGGGCCCCCTCACGTGTCCATCTGGACTTGTTCAGGCCCAGACCTCCGGCTTCCCCACAGAGTAGCACCTGCTGTCATTTTACTCAGCAAGTGGAAGGCCAGTTCTGCAACTGCTCAGGCCAAGGGGCCCTGCATCCTGACTCCTCTGACACCCTATTCGCCCATGAGCATGTCTTGGACTCTTCCTTCCACAAACACAGAACCCGATACCATTTCAGCTGACTGCCCTCGAAGACTCGTGCTCTGCTCCCAGGTTCCACGACTGTGGAGTGGAAACCTCTCCCCGACACGGCAGCCACCTCAGGTCATGGGCCCCTCTCTCCTCCTGGCCTCCCAGCAGCCCCCCATCAGCTACCAGGACTCACACAGCCCTGAGGTCTCGACCTGGCCCCCTCGCTCTCTGACCTCCTCCTTGTCCATCCACTCCAGCTGTACCTGGGTCTATGGCTCCACAAACACGCCAAGCGTGGCCTTGCTCAGAGACTTTGCGCTGGCTATTCCTGTCCCAGGACACCCTTCCAGGTGGCTTCCCAGACTCCAAGGAAACAGCCTGTGATGGGGGCCTCTCCTGGGCACTCATGCCCACCTGGCTTGCAGCTCATGCCACCGTCCCTCAGGTGAAACTCCTGTCCAGCTTCATGTTTGGGACCCCAGCCCTGCACTATGTGCAGACACACAATGAGGTGCCCACCGAAGTTTATGGGGTCCACCCATGAGCAAGGGATCTAATTTTTGGACAGGATACTAACAGTTTCCATTTCAAATAAAAACGATTTTTAAGAAAATTGTAAAATCCTAATCAGCTTAGGGGCGCCTGGGTGGCTCAGTCGTTGCGTGTCTGCCTTCGGCTCAGGTCATGATCCCGGGGTCCTGGGATCGAGCCCCGCATCGGGCTCCCTGCTCCGCGGGAAGCCTGCTTCTCCCTCTCCCACTCCCCCTGCTTGTGTTCCCTCTCTCGCTGTGTCTCTCTCTGTCAAATAAATAAAAAATCTTTAAAAAAAAAAAAAAAATCCTAATCAGCTTTTACTAGCTGCGTTTTCTATAGAACTTCGAGATTAAAATGTTAAATGATCGTAAGTTTAGACATGCTTTCTTCCAAAAGAAAGCCACATAAAAGGGTGATTTAGACAGAAAGTGAACAAACTACTTCAGCAGACACCCACTGGGCAGGTGCTGTGCATCAAGCCCTGTGGATTCAGACATGAATAAGCCCCAGTGCCGCCCTCCTGAGCTCAGGTGTCAGCAGGCGGGGGTGGGGGTGGGGGGTCGTCCACACAGGCACACAGACCTCCAGGAAGAGCCCCCAGCACACAGCCAACCCCTGTGCAGGGAGGGAGGGCAGACAGTCTGCATCCCAGTCACAGGGTGCACTTGCTCTGGAAGCCCCAGGAGGAAGACACCCTAAGCCTTGAGCACCCAGCACACTGGGTTCTTACCTGAGGTGGGAGCCCCATCCCCAGTTTGTGGGGCTTGGCACCCAGGCAGCAGTGCCAAGACAGGGCCGGGGCCCGGCCTGGTTGAGCCCAGGGTGGACAGCACCCTCTCCTGCCTCCAGGAGCACTGCACACAAGCCTGCAGGCCCTGTGCGGTGGTGGGCTCGCAGCCTGGCAACATCCCCCACCCCCCGTGAGGCCCTGACTTAGCGGGCAGGGTGGGGCTGGAAGCCCTTCCAGTCTGGGCACTCAGGCCATAAAGAACAGCCCGAGGAGGGCGCCTGGGTGGCTCCATCAGTTAACATCTGCCTGGGATGGACAGGAAGCCTGCTTCTCCCTCTCCTCCCTGCTCGTGCTCTCTCCCACTATCTCTGTCTCTATCTCGCTCTCAAATAAATACAATCTTTTAAAAAAAGAAGAAGAACAGTCTGAAGACTTCCAAGGTCTCCGGCCTGTCTTTCCCTGCGAGTACAGCGTGTCTCGATTATCTGAGCCCACACCCTAACTCCATGTGCTCAAGACTCCGCACCATTTCCAGACGCACTATACTTCAGGCCGCAGCTGGTTTGGACCCTCTCTCGGAGTTTTCCCTTGCAGTGGCTGAGTCGCCACCACACAACACCCCCCTTGACTGCTCTTTCAAGTCCCACGAGCGCCGGATCCAGCCTTGCCTGCGGTCCTGGCTGCCCAGCGTGTCCCGGCATTCCGTGTCTAATACATAACTTTGTTGTAAACTGGTTGTCTTCTAGCTCTCTTTAACGTTCTAGCAAGAACATCGTATTGGTTTTTGTAACTGTCTGAATAGGCAGCTTACGTTATCTCCGAAAATGTTCCAGGAGAGAACACAGAGTGTTAGAAGCTCTCTCTCACGGGAGAGCTCTGGAAGGCTGAGAATTCAGGAGCTGACGAACAGGCGTGTGCTGAGAGGAAGGAGGCATGGGCGGCCAAACCAGCACCCACGCATCTTGCCCAAGAGAGCTGCCATGGGCAGACTGGGCCTCCCAAAGTACGTCCACATCCTATCCCTCAGACCCTGTGCACGTGCCCTTATTTGGATAAAGGGTCTTTACATACGTAATCAAGTTAAGGATCCTGAGATGAGAAGGTCCTGGACTTAGGGTGATGCCAGGTGCCCTTAAAGAGAAGCAGGGGGAGATGTGAGACACAGACACACAGGGAGAGGCCACGAGGAGACGGAGTCGGACATGGGAGTGAAGCGGTCACAGGTCCAGGGGCGCCTGGAGCCCCCAGGAGCTGGAAGAGGCAGGACGGAGCCTCCCTGAGCCTCTGGAGGGAGCATGGCCTGGCCTACGCCTTCCTGTCAGACCTCTGGCCTCCGGGCCTGGGGGAGGGGAAGCTTCTGCTGCACAGTGTGTGGTTCTCCGTCACAGCAGCACCAGGAATCAACGTGCATCCCTCAGAGCAGCCAGGGGGCTCTTTTGTCTTTTGATTTGCAGAGGTCACGCACCCACCAATAAACCTCTATGAATGTTGTTCTCAGAAGACTTTAAAACCACAATACAGCTTTTCGTCAGCACAAGAAGGGGTATGTGCCAGTGACCCCAGGCTCCTCCACCCAAAGCTCATCACACACCCATCCCCCCGAAGCATGAGGACAGACCCTCACTCACCTCGGACCGTCCTCAGCCAGTCCACGTTGGAAGCTTCCAGCACCTCCGGGTCTGTGACGACCCTGCCGGGGATGATGCGTTCAAAGGCTGCCAGGTCTTCCTCAGACACCATGGAGAATGGCAGCCGCGTCACGGGGTAGCGCTCCTGGGTCAGCACCACCTCGGGGGCACGGGGGGATGTGGATGAGCCGCTTCTGCAGACCAGGTGTCTGGTGCCTGTGGCCCCCCAAGGGCTGAGCAGGCTGCGGATCCTGGACGCCAATGCCCATGTCCTGGGCTGCACAGAGGCTCCCCGAGCGCACACCACCTGCCACCGGAAGAGCCGCACCAGCTGCCTGGGCACCAGATGGGGCACCATCGCTCCTGCCCTAAAAAGCAAGTGATAGGACCTGCAACTCTGGAATACTACCGAGAGGAAGCCCAGCGCGGCCCAAGTCCAGGTCGGGTCCAGGAAGAGAGGTGTCTTCCAGGGTGAGGCAGTGAGGTTTCGGCCTCCAGGAGAGGCGCGCTGGGGGGCATGGGGGACAGAGGCCCTGGGCGAGCTGCCCTTGAGCCTGACCCAGGGACGGGTTTCCCTCCTGGGAATTCACTGCGCGGCCCACGCTGGCTGGAGCCGGCTTGAGTCCGATTCTAACATTGGCAATAACAGCTCCCTCTTAACCCCTCCTGCTTCAGGACAAAACCAGGGTCTAAGGCACTGAAAAGTACGGATGCCACTGAATTATGCAACTTAAAATGGTTCAAATGGTAAATTCTGTGTCTTATGTACACATTGTCACGGAGTTTAAAAAGTGCAGAAATTAAAAGCAAGGGTGGGGAAGGGAAGCTTCCCCGGCTGCCGGCCGCGCTGCGGGCGGGTCCCGCACCTGCACCAGCTGGCCCGCCCAGCCGCCCGGGCGAGGGCCAGGGGCCAGGGCGGCGCCCCTCCGCGGGCTCCTCCGGCACTCGGCGCTCCGGCCACCAGAGCCGGAACCGGGGCAGTGCTGCCCTCGGGGCTCGCGCCCGCCCTGTGCCCCCGGGAAAGCGAGCGCGGCTCCCCGCCGGAGTAGAAGGCCGTCGGGGCAGCCCTCGGGGCCGAGGGCCGGGACCCGGGGCCACCCACGCCGGGGAAGGGACGCAGCCCCGCGGGCTCGCACTGGAGCACGGCCTTGGGTCGCGACGCCCCCGCCACCCCGCCGCCCCGCCGCCCCGCGGCCCCGCGGCCCCGCGGCCCCTCGGCCCAGGCCCCGGGCGGCCGCGCGCGCGCACTCACGTCCGCGCGCCCGTCCCGCCGCCGCCAGCGCCGCACGCCCGACCCAGGACCGACTGAGCCTGCGCACTGGCGCCCTCCGTCCCCGGCCCGGCCCCGCCCCCGCTAGGCCCCGCCCTCCACGGGACAGGAGACCTTCCAGGCCCCGCCCCCTGCCCTGCGGGCGGCTGCTGCGCCCGGCGCGTCATTTGGCCCGTGTCGCACCACGGGACAGCCGACCTTGACCCGTGTGCCCGGCAAGGTTCCACGCACACTCTCCCAGCCCTTCCCGAGGGCCGGCTCTACCGTAGCCCACCCTGACCGCCCCCTTCTCGTTCTGCTGCGGGGCTCCCTCCAGGGAACTCTGCCCCCCACTCTGCCACCCCCTGAGAACTGTCCCCCCTCCCCGCAGAGCTCTGCCCCCAGCAGTGAACTCTGCCCCCGCCCCAGGGGTCTCTGGCTACCCCCTGAGAACTGCCCCCCCTCCCCGCAGACCTCTGCCCCCCCCAGGGGTCTCTGGCTACCCCCTGAGAACTGTCCCCCCACCCCGCAGACCTCTGCCCCCAGCAGGGAACTCTGGCTCCCAAGCACCCAGCACCTTGCCCTGACCCCACCTCCAGCCAAAGGGCAGATATTCCAGCAAGTCGGGTAGGCATCACAGGCAGAGCCCACAAAGCTCAGAAAGCGGCCAGTGCACACAGCCTGAACCTGTTCCTGAACAAAGGCCCAGAGCTGGGACTCAAGTGCGGAGAGGTCAGAGGGGCCACACCAAGGCTGGGTGACACGGACACCAGGACCCAGACCTGGCAGGAACGCTGCTCTCACAGCCCCTCCGCGGCTGGCCGCCCTGGGCTCTGGCACGCCCTTGACCTCTGGCCTGTGGGGCCAGTTAGGCCTCTGACCTGAGGAAGACAAAGGCGGGGGAGGCCCGCTGGGTGTCCCTGTGGCATCACCCCCAGTGCTGTGACAGCTCCCCGCCTCGTCACGTTCCCTTCAGGGGTGCCAGCCACCACCGGGCAGCGCGCTCCCCTCCGGCGTGAGACCCAGCTCCACAGGGCACCCCCTTCCCTGCTCCCCACCTTACCCAAAGCGGTGCAGCCAGCCCCCCAGCTCCGAATCCTAATCAGCGCCCCCGCTACAAGCACACGGGTCTGTGGACACACTCAGACAGATGTTACCGGTCACTTGATCACGGACCAGTCGACCAGGGGCATCGTGGACCTCTGGGACTCAGCAACCTCTCAGAGCCAGTGAAGATTACCACACCCACCCCAAAACAACACACTGGTGTTCCCTTTTCCTAGGCAGTCACCCCCACAAATGGCTGCAAACACCCTTGGAAGGCCCAGAGGGAAATTCCAGGCCCTTCCTCCAGAACCTCACCCTCCATCCAGCAAGGACTCTGGGTCTGTGAATTGGTTGTCGTCTGGAAAACAGGTCAGAGCCTGGGCCTCTCCGTCGTCGTGACCAAGCTGGGTTTCAGGACCCTGACCATTAACACTCCTCAAGGAAAAATGTCCTAAGTACTACTTAGTTCCCAAAGGGGTCTTCACACCTGTGCAGATTTGGGAGGGCAGACCTTCTGTTCCAGAGAAAGCACTTTATGCCTTTATAAAACAGCGACTCAAAGTATTCTACACAGACATTTCTTGTGGGCTCAGGCACCAGCTCCTGACACCGTGGCAGCTGAGGCCGGGACTGGCCCGGGCCCATGGCAGCCAAACACCTCTCCTCCCGTTCACTGCACACCCCTTTACAGTTCAACGGAGGGTATACTTACCATCTCTGGCCACAGCACTAAGGTCTCATCATTTCCTAGAATGACTCCTTCTCAAACGTTTGTTCCAAAAAATACTTTATTTATTAAACAATATATCCATAATCTATAACATGATCCAAAAATACAGATATACATCTTTACATTATTTAATAAAAAGATTTACAATATTATCTTTCCTTTACAAAGGGAACATAGATAATTCCTTGAAAATAAAATGTAACATTCGTGTTAAAGCTGCATCATCTTTTTGGATGAAATGTGGTAAAAGTGAACACCACAAAATACATTTGTAGGAAGAAAGAAACTTCACAGAACTCTCTCCTGAATGAGAACATTTTTCTTAGACTTTGTTTTAAAACTCCTCTCGGCACAGGTAACAAGGACCAGTCATGGCTCACTAACAACTGAGGAAAACCTCCTATCTCCAAGGCCCACGGCAAGTGTTCCAACTTCCAGCTGCGGCCACACGGGGAAGCTGCTCTCCGGAGAGTGTTATTGCTCGAGACAGACCCTGCCAGGGCTGCCAGCTACCAGTCGGGAGTGCCGCGTGGCCGCCCGGGACGAAGCCACCGTCCCCACGCGTCCCAGCAAACCCCCGTCATTCCCGTGCAGGCCGGAAGCCACCAGGCTCCGTGGCCATGGCCAGTGGCATCTCACACCCGCCCGCCCGGGGACCCCAGTCACACAGGCCTCAGCTCAGGGTCTGCAGCAGCTCCACGAACACAGCCACGGATGTGGGGGGCTCAGTTTAACAAATTATTTTTGTAAGTGCAGCATGTGTTGTTCTAGAGGAAAACGAGAGGCTATTGGTCAAACTGCTGACTGCTAACAGAGCACTGAGAGCAAGGAACATGCTGAGTCTCCTCTGAACACGGCGCTCCTTCCCTACAAGAAAACCCCACAGCCCCGTGGAGGGCCCGCGCCCTTGGCTCAGGTGCGGCTGCAACAGGGACCCCCTCAACCCAAGGGACAGGGCTCTGCAGCCACCTCCGGGTCAGATCTGGTGCCCGGCAGGCAGACGGAGTCTGGTGGGCATCACCCTGAGGTAGGCGGCCAGGCCTCACAGGGCGATCCTCGGCAGGCGCCCACCGCCCCTGCGGGGCTGGAGCCAGGCCAGGTGGCAGGACATTCTTTCCCAAGCAAACAGCGCTGTCGCATCGGCGTTCACAGTCAGGGAGGGGCAGCGGACCCGTGCTGGCCCAAACAGAGTTCCAGGGAATAAATCTTGCTACTCTGCTCATGTCTTATTGTCTCCAAAGCTCTATCTATGGGTGTTGTTTTGGAGATATTTATGCAACCAACAAAAGCAAACACTACAGACAGCCAGGCACAGAACCTACAAAGAGAAAGCCGGCAGCTGGGTCGTCACACAGCGACCAGCGGAGGACGGCATCACACACCAGCTCCCGACAGGGAAGTCGGCCGTCCCTCCTGCGCAGTGAGGGAGGCCCCTGCCCAGCCATCAGCCCACATCCCCAGGCACCAGTTTCCCCATGATGGCGGCGGCCGGGAAGTGTTCTAAGATGCAGTGCAAATATTAAACTAGCTTCCAAAGAATCATCACAAACTCGTGTACTTACCTATCCTCTCCATAAAAACTGGTAGAAGAGTGAAGAAAACAATTTTCCACAATTTATTCCCCACAATCTTTAAACACCTGTGTTAACAAAAAGCTAAGTTACTAAATACAAACAAGCCTCGTTTTCGGCTGCAGCTGAGATGGAGGGGCACATGCAGGCCGGCGCGCATCCTGAGGCCCTCACCCCTCCCTTCTGAGCAGGAGGAAGGCTTCGGTTCCGGGATAGCTTGTCAGGCCAGCTGCTGACCCCCTACCCTAACCACGCGGCCTGGGACGGAAAGGGTGGCCCTCTCCGAAGTGACCTCACCTGCAGTCCCCTGGAAGCCCCAGAAAGGACAGCAGGACAGCAGGTCTGGCGCAGGCTGCCCCGCCGAGAACCATAGACGTAGGGTCCAGCAGGACCCTCCCTGCCCTCTGACGTCGGAGTTAACATTCAGCTCTCGTTTACCGACCAGGAACTGCCTTGGTGAGGAGTGGCCCATGCAGGACACAGCCCCCCAAGTTTCTCTCCGTGTCATCTCCTGTCCTTGGTGAAGTATTAGAGAACAGGAGGGAACATTCGGTAAACAAGGCCACTGGAGGAAGCAGCTGCACCGTTCCAGAAGGCCTCCTGATAAAGAAGACAATATTCTTCTTCAGTTGGGAATTTCACATCTCGACTCCGCCTCCTGGATTTCTTCTCCTGCCTCGAGGACAGAAACAGGTTTTCCTCTTTCTTTGGGACTCCTCGGGCTCCTCTAAACGTATGCTGGAGGGTCTCAGAGTCCACGCCTGCTCCCAGAAGTCACACTATGCACCATCACAAATGGATCTCAGCACACCAAACATATGCAATTTCCCCCAACTATTCCCAAAAACACGGTTCAAGATTGGTTTGGTGAATGCAGATTAAACAGAAAACACACTCTAGTTTCCTAGCTTCATTCCAGAACTGCGTGGCACGAGAAATTCACAAATCGCATCACATAATTGTCGTCCCCTCGGACATGAGCTGCTGACCGGTGTACGACATAACAGGTTTAAAATCAGCTCTTACTGGACTGGACTCACTTCACATACACACAGACCCACGATCTTCATGCTATTACAATAATTTCATCTTCACAGTAAAAACATCAGGAATTCCCAGAGAAACGGAGCATCAGCTATCTGTCTCTTGCGGGCGGGTCACAGTAACGACCACCCGTGTGCTAACGAAGAGCCGTTTACTCCAGAAGGTAAAACCCTCACAGAGGGAACTGGGAGTCCAGACGAAAAAGGCAGTGCACAGCGAAGCAGAGACCTCCTCCTCCAGGGATAGCCCGCCCTGGCCCAGAGCTCGGACACGGCAGATGCCCTCCAGCAAGGCCTCGCCAGGTCCCACACGCAGACGCCTCAGCGGGGACAGATGTGCTTCCAGAGGTGCTGGGCACAGCCCCAGGAAGCAGGGACAGACCTTGCAGGCTCACGCCTCAGCTGCAGAATGATGGTACTGCGCTGGCTGGGCGGTCCCCGCCGCAGCCCCCACAGAAGGCTCGGCTCCTCGGCGCGCACCTGCCGGGCTCGGCGCGGGGCCGGTACAAAGTCTCCAATAATGAAGTCACTGTGGCGAGTCCCCGTAAGATCGCTCCTCGAGCAAACAGGGCTCAGGTGGATTCTTGTTTGTTTTAAGAAGTATCCAGAATTACAACTGGCCACTGAGTTTTTAAATATCATTTGAAACAAGGTAGTTTTAAAATGAAGAGAAAATATTGCAACACGAAGAAGGAATATATTAACTTGCTCTTCTAGTCCAGGCATCAGGCTTACTTCTTCTTCCTCCTTTCCTGAACGCACCGTGGACAGAACCTGAGGAGAAAGACGCGGTGATCGGCCCTGTGAGTGCAGAGGCCCACAGCCCGCCTCCCCGGGCCGCCGGGACGGCACCAGGGGAGAGTGCACAGAGCACGCGGCCCTCGCATCGGGAAACCCCCAGCAAGGGGGAGCCCCAGCAAGTCACCCTAGCCAGCACGTGTTTTGCAGTCAACAGATACGAATCAATGTGCAAGACTGTTTCTACGCACGAACACTGCTCACCATCAAGTTAACTGGTCGTCCCTGTGTGATGCCGGGGTCGTCAGTAATCAGAGTGGAGGCGACACCCACAGCCACGCTGGCGACCAAGCGTGCAGAGCATGGTGCGCGGAGCATGGCGCGTGGCACACCCAGCCAGGCGGGCAGGCCGAGAGGGCCCTGGGACCTGCGTGATTAGCCAGTGCTCCTGGTGACCCTGGGCAAGCAGGGTCAGCGCCTCACACACAGGAGGCGGCCCTTGGTCACTCCTGGGCCAGGGCAGCTGTGAGTGACACAGGGATCGTTCCTGCTGCTTTCCACCGCAGCCCTCCTGGCTCCCGATGCAGGAGGCAGCTGATGCCATGGGACACGCCCACCCAGGCACCAGGCCGCCACTCGCCAGTGTGTGCTCTGTGCCAGGGAGTGAGTGCTGAGCACGCTCATGCCACTGCCCCAGAGGAAGCAAAGCTCCCCCAGCAAACACGCTCACATGCAGCTCGTGCAGCACCAACGTGTCCGAGCTTCAGTCCTACTTAACAGGGAAGGAGCCTGAACACTGACCCCAGAGAAACACGGAGTTAGACAGCAGGAGTGGGGCCCACCCGGCCTCCCCAGCTCTGCTTGTCCTGCCCTGTTCCTAGTGCACGATGGGTGGACGCCCATCTGCACAGCCCGCCCAGAAGCAAAATGGTTTTCCATCGCCTATGGACTCTTCCACCCAGAAGTTCCACAAACAACTCAAACCCCTGTCCAAACTCAAATCAGATCTCCCTGCCTCGCGCCCCACCACAAGTCACACCTGCCCCACAGGTGGCCAGCAGCCCTCCACCCCCCACCCCCCACCCCCCGCTCAGGTGCCCGCCCTGCTGCAGGGCACCCCACCCCCGCTCAGGGGTGCGTCCCGTGACTGCTCAGACTCTGAGGTTACCCGGTGCCGGGAATGCACATGGCTGCCGTCACCCACCGAAGCCCGGGACGACACAGCCTGTCCTTCAGGGCTTTCTCATCTCCTCTGGGGAACAAGATTCCCAAGATTTCATTTTAGGGCAGATGTCCATTTTAAGCACAGGTAAATAAAAACGTGGTGTTTCTTTAAATGAAATCTCAGACCACAAAAGCTGCCATTGAGCACAAGGATCAGGAACAGAAAGTGCTCATGTGCTCTGAACACCTTCCCAATTAAATAGAAGCCCTTCGGCAGGTCCCTGGCCTGCGCCCAGGTTTGGATCAGTCTTAATGCTCACACTCTTTGCCTTTTCCCAAAATTGCTCCAGGGAAAAGAGCTCCCCATTTCACACTTATTTTTAAGAGTATCTCTACCTCAATGCAAAGAGTCAAAACAGCTGTTCTAGCTCTAGAAGAATCACGAAAACGTCATAGAAGACTTGCCCCCAGGTGAGGTGGCAGCAGGTGTCCCTCTACCAGCTCAGCCCCAGGAACCAGGAGCGCTGAACCGGAGTGCCGAGGCCTCAGCCCGGCTCTGCCGGGAAGCAGTGCACAGGACGCCCCGCAGACGGGGAAGGACAGAGCAGCCCCCCGCATACTGACCATTTTCCTTTGGGTTTTGTGGTCAGATCCACACAGGCGAAGTGAAACCACTCAATAGGACACTGCAAGACAGAGGGGAGGCCACAGTCAGGACTCTGCGCTCTGTGGGCTGGACACCAAAGACAACAGCCCCCACCTGCCACCCCCCACCGGGGCTGCAGGGCCCCACCCACGGCCTGTGCCCAGCGCCCACACTCACGTCTGGGTTGTCACAGCCTATCATCTCCCCATAGGACACCTGGTGGCACAGACAGTACGTGGGCTCATTTGGGTCCACAGGCATGTCCAGCACGTCGGAGGGGTGCACGGACAGGATGGTGTCGGTGAACTCAGACCTGCAGGGAAAGCACAGCAGTGAGGAGCAGGTGGGTGGGGATGGTGTGCCCCCTTGGTACAAGACAAGAGGGGTACAGAGGCACCCCAGAGGGTGTGAGGGGTAGCATGCACCACCCAGCACTGGGGTTTGGCACTCTGGGGACATGAATCCATCCCTGTCTTGTCCCTCCATCTGGACAGGACCTACTCCCTGGGCTCCCAGCCCACCCACCCCAGGTCCACCCTCCTCAGCCTCTTAGGGACCCTCTCCCTTGGGGGTCACTCACCAGCTGCCAGTTGATGCCATCTGAGACCCCTTGACCCCAACCCAGACTGATCCAGCCGCCTTCACCTGCACACCCAGTACCACCCCTCACATGCCCACAGCACCAACACCCCAAAAGCCAGAAACCTCCAGATGCCCTCCCCATTCCTGGAGCCTTAAGTCTTGGGAGCCCCCTCCCACCCCCAGCTGCCCACCCGCCAGCAAGCCATTCCTGACCACAAGCCACCATCACCCACCCACCCCCGTGAAGCAGGCCTATTGCCCCCCACTCCCCACAGCCACCCTAGGTCACTAACCAGTGTCCAGCCAGAATCCAGCCTGCCCATGCCTCCCTCCCTGTCGGCTGCCCACAGCTCTGCAGCCAAGCAGGTGGGAGAGCAGGCGGGGGAGTGTCTGCCTGCGTGAGAGCAGGGAGGGCTGGGGTGTTCACTCTTTCCTGTGATTCAGTAGCTTTCAGATAAACCTGTCAGCTACAGGGAAACGTAGACAGTACGCTCCAATCAGCAAAGAAAGAAAGGCTTCCCCACCTCGCTCTCCAGAATCAAGAACACATACGTAATTCAAATATGCAACTGCTGTGGGGACACAGCCAGTTCACACCAGGAACCTGAGGGGAAGCCAAGAAACTGCAGCAGGTCACAACTGTTGAAAACACCAAGTCTGGTCCCAGAAGCAATCGCCACCCCCTTTCTCCCATGTTGCCTGTGTAGAAACACTCCGTGCCTCTGCAGTCAGCTACCCAGGCTCAGCCATGCACCTCCACGTCACACTGCCCCCCC
>NC_138371.1:90859-96240 GCF_054177405.1 Leptonychotes weddellii
CCTCTTCTGACCCAGCGCCCCCCCGAAAGCATTGTCTTCTGTCCAGCGTCCCCCCCAGAGCGCCGTCCTCTGACCCAGCGCTCCCCCCGCAGAGAGAGCCGCCCCCGGGGCCCTTGGGGTGAGTGCTGCCCGCCCGAGCAAGTGATGTCCCTGAAGGCCCCAGAGCCTGTGGGAGCCTCTTCCCTCCATAGGTGAGCTGCTCTGTCTCTGGGAACATGGGGACTTTCTCTTTTTATCTGAAATCTGCAGGCATCACAAAATGCATCCTGCTCCACACGCTTCGGGCACCCCTCCGGACTGGGACGTGGTTTCTTCTGTGTTCTGCCAAACAGATTTCTCGGCTTGGCCCCTGACACCCTCATCCCACGCTGGACCAGTGTCCTTCCCATCAGTGGGCTTGTGTCCCCGGGCACTCACCTGGATGATCAGTGCCAACCCGCCGTGGGTCCCCCACAGACGCACTCAGGGCACTCAGGGCACGCACCTTCCAGGTGCCCGCTGCGCTTTGGCGGCTCTGTGTGCTCTGCTGGCAAAGCCTGACTGAACTCTCATACCGGGGGCTGACACCGGACCTGAGCCCACGTCCCTCAGGTTCAAGGGCACCACCCAACCAAGGAGGAGGCCCAAGGGCCACCCCCTCTCCAGTCTCACCTGAGGGGGCTCTGGGGCGGGAGGGTGGAGGGGAGCGCCAGGAGGTCCCGGGAAGGCCAAGCCCACCGGGGCCTTTCCTGCTTACCGGGCAGGCTGGAGACCCCACGTCAGCCCTGCTGGCCACCTCACCCTGATCCTGCTGGGCACAAGCGGTGTCCTCCAAGCTCATTTCCCTGGACACTGCAGGCATCCCTCACTGGGGAGTGCCAGGGATCCCCCTCCCATGCCTGAACCTCCTGATGTCCTTCCCAAGCACAAGTCGTAGCCAGATTTCAGGGCAGGCCCACCACCGGTCACACACCCGCTCACACACCCCTCACACACCCCTAACCTCAGGGAGCCCCTCTGGCCTGTCCCAACATCCGTACAGTAGGACAGGAACAGCACTGCCGCTCAGGGGGGCCGTGGAGAAGGAGTTCACGCAGAAGGGCCAAGTCCAGCCCGACCTGCCTGCCGAGATGTTCTGCAAAACTCTCCACCCGACGTTCCCCTTCTTAGCTGCAGCCAGCCCAGAAGAAAGGCTGGGGAAGCAGTGACCTAGTGATCCACCTCCAGTGCCACCAGACAGTGGTCAGCAACGCGCACACCGTCACGGCTCTGTCGAGGGAAAAGCCGAATGCCCATTCATCTCAAGTGTGTCCACAGAGATGGTGGCAAGACATGGGTCACCATGAGGTCTGAGCACAGCCAGGGGCACGCCCCACCAGGGAGGCTCCAACCACGCTGGAGAGCTGGGGCCTCGCTCCCTGCAAGGGGACCCCTGGTAAGGAGGAGGCCAATGAGAGCGTCCACTGTCTCCAAAAAAGGCCACTGGCCCTTTGGGTTCTGATCAGCAAGGAGCAGGAAGACTCAGAACCCTACAGCCACAAGTCAAAAATATATGCCCAGTAAGCTGCTAAGACCACATTTTAAAGACACTGGCGAGCTGTGGAGTGACACGGACCAGATGCGCTAGGGCTGAGGGAGGGGTGGCGGCCCCGCTCCTGGGCTTAGCCAAGGGCTGGCTGCCCTCTGGGGGACACACCGAGCCAGACACCTCTGAACCTTACGCTCAGGGCAGCAGTGACCCCACAGCCCGTTTACTGAACCCGGGGGCCATGCAGACGCTGCAGGGTGGCAGAATGGCAGAGCAAAGATCCAAGTCGTGTTCTCGGGGAAGGGGCCTGCCTCCTCCTGACCTCTGCCAACCGTAGAAACAGGGCAGGCCGGACACAAGAAAGGAAAGCTAAGCATCACCAGGGCGCTGTCCAGCCACACAGGAAGCCTTTCGGGAAGGAGAAATAAACCGTGGGTTCTCCATCAAGAGCTGGGGAGGGTTTCCCCTCATCAGAGGGGACTGGGCCCAGGTAAAGGGGCCTCGGTTTGCCTGGACCAAAAGCAAAAGAAACTCCTGGAGAATAGTGGAACCCTCACCCTGCGCGCTCCTCTCCCACCTGAAGTCAGGCCGACACTAAAAACTACAGGGTGTGAAAAAGAGCAGGAGAACGTGGCCGGAACCCCAGGAGAGGCCAGCTAACAGAAGCAGAGGCACCAATGACCCAAAGTGAAAACCAGCAGACAAGGGCTTGACGAAGCTACCAGAAAGAAAATATGAGTAAGACAAATACAAACATGGACACTTTTCAGAAAGGAACTCAAATCTACAAAAAAAGGAATCCAGTGGATGTTCTAGAACAGAAAACGACAATGTACGAAATACCACATTGGTGGTCTCCTCCCTCTGTAACTGACACGGGCAGACTGCACCCAGAGAGGCCACCATAGCATGGGCCCATCAACCCCGCCAGACCCACAGAGCGCCAGCTCAAGCAAGTGCACACACGAAACTAGGCGCCCCCAGTCAAATATCAAACAAATCCACCAAGCACATGAGGACAAGCACTATCTAAATGTTTACTAAAGATGTACTCTCCAGGTTTCATGTCTTGTCAGCAAAATCAAGACTTTGGGAAATGCTGGGAGTCAAACAGTCCAGGTTCTTCAAAAGGAAAATTGTGGAGAAAAGAAAGGGATGGAGAAAAACTCACACATGAAAGAGACTTACAGGGCTTATCTACACAAGAAAAGAAAAAAGCTTCCACTTCTGACCAGGACACAACAATAAGCACCGAACTTGCCCTCCTACTGTGAACAACTAGAAAACGGGAAACAGCATGTGACACAGCGGTTTCCAGACGCTGACAAGAGGCAGCTCAGGACTGCAATCCCAGGAGAAGGTAAACAAACACAGCGAGCCCTGCAATCTCTCAGCGTCCTGCTGGAAGCCCTTCCCACGCCCCAGTCCACCAACAGGAAAACCAAATGCAGCATGGGTGTCTAGAACTGAGGAAAAAACCAAAGTTCCAGGAGGGTAAGGCTACTGGAAGCTGGTGGCAAGGTACTGGAAAGGAAGAAGGTAAAGAGAACGTGCTCCAGAAATCTGGAAAGGGATCCCTTTGTTTTTCACAAAAAAACTAACCTGTGTACAGGGTGAGAATCCCTGAGTCCACGCAGAGAACACAGGGGAGCCGTGAGTGGAACAGCGGCCACAGAGGCTCAAAGACGTCTCAGCTCCACCCAGCCAGCATGGAGAGGCCTCATTAAATTCAAAAGGCATTCAGAAGAGAACCCAGAAGGGTCACACCCTAACAGAATGACTTAACCAACCCTAGAATAAAGGCTACCCTAACCTACGGGTTGGCAAAATATGGCCTGCAGTTGGCTGGCTGTTTCTGTAAATAAAGTTTTATTGAAACACAGCAACATCACACAACTATATATTTTTTGTGGATATTTGAAGATTTGAGTGGTCACAACAAAGACAGTATGCCCTGCAAGCCTAAAATATTTACTATCTGGCCCTTTAAGAAAGAAGTTTTTTTTACAAAGGTTAAAAATGAGCCTGCGAGGACACCTGGGTGGCTCAGTTGGTGAAGCATCTGCCTTCGGCTCAGGTCATGATCTCAGGGTCCTGGGATCAAGCCCCGCATTGGGCTCCCTGCTCAGCGGGGACACTGCTTCTCCCTCTCCCTCTGTTCCTCACCCCTGCTCATGCTCTCTCAAATAAATAAAAAATCTTAAAAAAAAAAAAACAAGGCTGCAAAGGATCAAGTTGATCCACAGGTGATTAAACCACTGAACAAAAATTAGAAAATTAAAAAAAATAATAAAAATTCAACACCCATTAAGTGAAGACGACAAAATCCAGACACTCAACAACATAACATTCACACTGTCAAACATCCCATAAAAAATTACTAGACATGTGAAGAAACAGAAAAATGTGACTTTAACCATGAGAAAAACCAGGCAATAGAAACAGACCTGCCAAACTATTCAAAGTGTGTATGTTAAATATGTAAAGCTTTTCATATATCAATCATACCTTTAAAAATTGGTTTTTAAAAAAGAAAGAAATATGGGCGCCTGGGTGGCTCAGTCGTTAAGCATCTGCCTTCGGCTCAGGTCTTGGCCCAGGATCCTGGGATGGAGTCCCACATCAGGCTCTCTGCTCGGCAGGAAGCCTGCTTCTCCCTCTCCCACTCCCCCTGCTTGTGTTCCCTCTCTCTGTCTCTATCTGTCAAATAAATAAATAAAATAAGAAAGAAAGAAATATACTTGGAAGTAAACAAATAGATTCAGAAAAGATCTTTCAAAAAGCTATTATAAATATTTATGTTCAAATACATAAAGAAAAACATAAATGTAGTAAGAAAAATAGAAAGTATAAAATATAAATAAACAGAACTTCTTCACAAGGGAAATCTCTTAAGTGGAAGATTCACTAAAGGAAACTAAGATTAAATTAGACACCAAGGAAAAAAAACACTTGAAGATAAAGTAACAGAAACTATCCAAATAGAAACATAGAAAGAAAAACACTGGCCAAAAAAATGAGCAGAGCCTCAGTGAACTGTGGGAAAATATCAAGCTAACATACATGTAATTGGAGTCCCATAAAAAGACAAAAGGAGAGCAGAAAAAAATATTTAAAGAATGAATGCCTGAAAATGTTCCAAATCTGATACAAACTATAAGAAACAGTTCCGAGAAGCTCAATGAGCTCCAAGCAGAATACACATGAAAAATCCACACTAGAACAGACCATAATTAAGTTATTAAAAATCAAATTGCTGAATGGAAATCTTAGAAGCAGTAAAAATAAATAAAGTCACTTACATATAAAAAATCAAAGATAAGAACTATCACTAATTTCTCATCAGAATCAATTCAAGATGGAAGACAACAGGACAACATCCTTAGCGCTAGAAGAAAAAAAGTCAACCTAAAATTCTATATCCATCAAAAATATCCTTCAAAAAAGGAGATAAAAGAGACATTTTCAGAGAAAAGGAATTGAGAAAATTCATCAGCAGCAGCCCTGCACTGTAAAACAACGTTAAAGGAAGTTCTTCAGGCAGGAGAGAGATGACACTAGATGGAAATCTGCATCTACATAAGGAAATAAAAGCAGTGGAAATGGTATGTACATGGAGTGACAATAAAACTCCTTCTCATGTCTGAAAATCTGTTTAATATAATCAATGGTTTAAATAATAACGACAACATGCTGTGAGGCTTATATCATGCATAGAAGTAAAACTTTTGACAATAGCACAAAGGACAGGAGGAAAAATACTTGCGTCAGTTCTTACATTAAACATGAAATACTGTAATATTATTGGAAGTTCATTGTGGTAAGTTAATGAACAGGGTGAATACACTAGAACAGTCCTTAAATACCAAAAAAA
>NC_138371.1:96340-123211 GCF_054177405.1 Leptonychotes weddellii
GGGTGGCTCAGTTGGTTAAGCGACTGCCTTCGGCTCAGGTCATGATCCTGGAGTCCCTGGATCGAGTCCCGCATCGGGCTCCCTGCTCGGCGAGGAGCCTGCTTCTCCCTCTAACCCTCCCCCCTCTCATGTACTCTCTCTCTCTCTCTCATTCTCGCTCTCTCAAATAAATAAATAAATCTTTAAAAAAAAAAAAAAACCAAAAAAAAAAAAAACAACAAAAAAAACCCCTAAAAAATGCTTGATTATTCTAAAAGAAGACACTAAAATAAGAGATGGCACAGACAACTAACAACAAGAGGGTAAATTTAAATCCAATCATATCAGTAATTACATTAAATCTGAGTACTCTAAATATTACAGTAAAAAAGCAGAGATTGTCAGACTAGATAAAAAAAGCAAGAGTCAGCTTTGCTGACTTCAAGAAACCCACTCTAAATACAAACACAAAAATACGTTGAAAGTAAAAGAATGAAAAAGGAAAAAGATCCACCATGCAAAAACTCATCGTAAGACAATTGGAGTGACTATCATAATATCAGACCAAGTAGACTTCAAAACAAAGAATATTACAAGAAATAAAAAAAGGGAGACATTTCATAACAATGAAGGAGTCAGCTATTTTTAGAAAAACCTAAATGCGTATGTACCAACAAATAACAGAACTTTAAAATATGTGAAGCAAAAACTGACAGACAGAAAGGAGAAATAGACAAATCCATAGCTAGAGTTGAAGATTTCAACATTCTTCCCTTAGTATTATCAGTCGAATAAGCAGAGTATCAGTAAGGATACAGAAGACCAACAACACTATCAACCAAGCTATCTGATTGACATCTACAGAACACTCCACCAAAAACAGCAAAACACAACATTCTTTTTTCAAGGGTATATGGAACATACAGCAAAACAGGACCACAAACCATAACACAAGTCTTAATCGATTTCAGAGAATTTCTATTATATGATATTCTCTGATCATAGCAAAATTAATTCAAAAATTGAAATCAGAAAGTTACCTGGAAAATCCCAAATTATTTGGAAGCTGAGAACATACTTCTACATAAGCTATGAGTCAAAGAAGAATCACAAAGGAAATTTTAAAATATTTTGAATGGAATAAAAATAACACAACATATCCAAATTTGTGGGATATGCTAAAACAGTAATTAGATTTAACAGTAATTAGAAGAAAATTTATAGTTTTAAATACTTATATGAGAAAAGAAGGAAAGTATGAAAATCACTGATCTAAGCTACTTTCACCTTAAAAAGCCAGAAAAAGAAAAGCAAAGTAAATTCAAGTACTGGAAAGGAAAAAATAAAACTATGAGCAGAAATAGGGGCGCCTGGGTGGCTCAGTAGGTTAAGCATCTGACTCGTGATTTGGGCTCAGGTCATGATCTCAGGGTCGTGAGACTGAGCCCTGCGTAAGGCTCTGTGCTGGGCGTGGAGTCTAAGATTCTCTCTCTCCCTCTTCCTCTGCCCCTCCCCCCTCTAAAAAAATATATGAGCAGAAATCAATGATAGAAAACAAACAACAGAGAAAATATAAAAACCAACAAAACCAAAATCTAATTCTCTGTAAAGATCAAGACAAGATGAGAGAAGACATAAATTATCAACATTAGGTCTGAAAGAGGAATCATCAGTACAGATCCTACAACAGAAAGATGATCATGTATTATGAGCAATTTGATGTGAATAAATCTGACAACTTACATGAAACAACCAATTCCTTGAAAGACACAGATTACCAAAACTGACTCAAGAAGAAATAGAAAGGCTGAATAGTTCCATAACTTTAAAGAAACTGAATACAGCATTCAACAGTAAACTTAAAATAAGTACATTTTATTGTATGTAAATTATTTCTTAATAAAATTAACTTTGAAGGTTAAGTAAAAAATGAGCAAGATTAAACTATAGCGTCCAGGAATGCGCATGTTGGGGACAACACTATAAAGAATGGAAATAAACACCACATACGTCTGGGTCATGTTTACCTGGGGCAGAGGAAGGCGGTTATGGTTTTGACAGGTATATGAAAGTGCTTCTGATAGCAGTCAGTGACAGAGAAGGATGTGCCTGAGAGTAATTCATTAAACTACATGTTTGTTCTGCATGTGTATACTGCAAGATGGTATTTGGCGTTTTTCTTAAAAGTTTAAACACCAGGTTTAAGAACCAAAATTTCTCCCTTTTTTTGGTCAAGAACTGACTCTGAGATCTCCCCCTAACTGTCAAAACCATGTCCACGGACGCCACTGGGCACTTTACTGTTTTCACTGTACTCTAAAAATCACTTCTGTGAAGCAACACAGTAGCTTGGGGGATGAGGGAAGCAGGTGGGAGAAAGCTTTAAATGAAATATTCTGAAGTTCAAGGTAAATGATACATATATTTAATAAATGCAGTCATGCAACTTAATAACAAATATATCCAAAATATATATTTATACATAAAACAATGAACAGCTATATATTTAGCTGCTAAAGCGTGGCTTAGCCTGAACTGTCAATAAATATAGTGTCATTCAAGAGGCAGGACACACAGTGGCTAAGAGCATGGGTTGTGGAGTCAGACCGCCCAGTGCACACCCAGCTCTCCCACACAGGAGCTGTAAAACCTAGGGCCGGTCCCGCTCCCTGGGAACCCCGTCGGGCTGCCGAGCACAGCGGAGCTGGAGCCTGCACACGGAAAGCATGCAGAACTACACCCACCGCGGGCATGCAGGAAGCACTTCCTCGCTGTTAGCTGCCATTGGTGTTTCTAGATGCTAAGGAAATACTGATGCTAAGTAACCTTTGGGGAGAAAGAGACAAGGAAAAGAGCCTCTCACCCTCCTTTGTGCTTCTTTTTCTTTGGAGTGTCTTCCTCTGAGGTCCTCCTGCCACGACCCCGGGAGCCTCTTTTTTCTTTCTGACCTCGACCTTCTGAAAGACAATAAACACCCCAATTATCTTCACAGAATTCACTGAAGCAGGACACGAGTTACTCAAATATATTTACCATAATGTTCCTCACATATTTATCACCAAAATTCTTCAAAACTCCACAGAAAACAGTAACAAAATAAAGAAAAATTAACAGACTTGCTTTTTAACCCTCGTCCTCCAGAGCTTTCAAAGTCACTGCCCTCCATCTTGTCCTTCAGATCCGCTTCGAAGCGCGCCAGGTCTGCATCGAGCCTTCGAATGTGTTTATCCACCTACAGAGAAGGATGCTCACGAGTCTTATTTAAAAATGAAAGCAAAACACCTCAAGAATCAAACACACTGGAAATCAACCAGGAAGTATTTTCTTGCACTTTAATTGAGTTTTCAATTAAGAAAGCTCCTAAAACAAGGTCCACTATCTCAGTTTATGAAGGGTCTTTGTCCCCACGTTTTGAAACCTTAACAGAAGAAACCCTACTCAGGAAAACCACGACGGCAGGCAATAAGGAGAAATGGGGCTGTGATATGCAATGGAATGGGGACGAGGACATATAATACTAAACCCTAATTTAACCCTAGTTTAAAAATCTGAAGAACTTACAGGTTCTCAGAGAAAAGGCCTCTAACACTGTAGTCAGGACAAGATGGAAGAAAGAAGAGAAGGCAGTGGGGTCAAAGCATGGGGATGAGACAGTGACCACACTGCCCCAACGGAGGAGGCCCCCAGAGAGACGGCACACTCGGCCCCTCACCCAGCGGACTCACAACAGTCAACCCATTAACCCACACCATGTGTCACTGTCCAAAAGGAGGACTTCTCTATCCATCCTTGTCTGGAAACAAACTATAATCTCAAACTCTGTTACGCATCAGAGAGAATCTGACTGTCTTTGACAACTGATCAAACCTAACTTTTAAAAAGCAGGCTGCTTACTGTAAAGATTCAGCACTTCGGAGGGGCACGTGGGTTAAGCATCCAACTCCTGATTTCGCCTCAGGTCATGATCTCAGGGTCTTAAGATCAAGCCCCGTGTCAGGCTCAGAAAGGAGTCTGCTTGAGATTTTCCCTCCCCCACAACCCCATCCCCCATATACATGCACGCTCTCTGGCGCTCTCAATCTCTCTCTCTCTCTCAAGTAAATAAATCTTAAAAAAAAAAAAAAAAAGATTCAGCACTTTAGGGCATCAAAACCCCAAATAAGCATTACATTCTCCTTTTAGAGTATTCTTTCTCGAATACAGCTTAATTCAGGTTTTTAAAAAATTGTTTTTTATTGGGGGAGGCAGGGAACGGAGTTAGGTGACAGTGTGTGAGGACGACAGAGCTTCCGTCACTACACAACCTGATGTGCATCACAGGACAATGGCTCTGTGCCACCGTGAGCCCCACACAAGACCTACTTGAGAGAAAACTGGACACAACAAATTCTAGGACTTTACCTAGAGTTGACAAAATAAGCATTAAAGAAATATATAAAAACTAAGAGCAGATAAAGTGTCCAAATATACAAGCACAAAGGGCATGGAAACCAGACTGCAGGACGGCCCCTGAGGAAGGACACCCCAACGCATGCCTTATCTAGAAGCATCTCTCTGTCAAAATCTGACCCCACTTCAGATGCACCACTTCTCAGCAGCTGGTCCCTTCCCACGTAAAAGGGAGGAGCCTGGGCCCCCAGCTGCCCCCCGGGCCCCCAGCCCCCAACCTCCTCACCATCTCATAGGTCTGCATGGCCAGCTGCACCTTGTCATCACTGTACTCCTTACACTTGCTGTAGGCACTCTGGATCTTCTGCAGGTGCTCCACACGCTGGTCTGGAGAAAGTGTCTTCACTGTGGATATATACTCTGCAGCCAGGATATCGATCTCTGCCTTCTTATCTGACAGAGAAATGGGGGAAAAGCTAGTCCCTGCAAGAGATTCCCTGATAACAAGTAAAGCTGAACAATGCCAAGTTGCGGGGCGCCTGGGTGGCTCAGTCGTTAGGCGTCTGCCTTCGGCTCAGGTCATGATCCCAGGGTCCTGGGATCGAGCCCCGCATTGGGCTCCCTGCTCCGCGGGAAGCCTGCTTCTCCCTCTGCCACTCCCCCTGCTTGTGTTCCCTCTCTCTCTCTCCCTCTGTCAAATAATAAAATCTTAAAAAATAACAAAACAAAGAACAAAGCCAAGTTGCAGCAAAGAAGTGGCTGACTCAACACGGAGGCACCGCTGGTGGGAGCACAGCGGGCACGGCCTTCGGCAAACAGCCCAGCACCAGGGGCCGTGGGGACACCACAGCTAGGACAGCACACCCAGGACGTGACAGTGTTTTTAAGTGCCCTCCCAGAAAGTACGCATGCCGACCTCTCTGACTCCCCACAGTCCCTGCTGGAATAGCAAGTTATGAGCTCACCTTAGCTACAACCTGGCATACTAGTCCTCAGTACACACACCCTAGATTTAGGATACATACGGGACAACATTCATAAATGCAGACAACAGGAAACGAGCCAAATGTGCAATCCACAATAAAACAGACCAATAAGCTGTGGTCCATTCACACAGCAACCAAAACGGCACAACAACTATTACACACAGCAACGTGAGTTAATCCCACAGAAAGTGGCAGTGAGCCAGAAAAGCGAGACACAAAGGACAATGTACTGTGAGATCCCACTGATATTAAGGATGGACACATACAACTGTGAACTCTTTGGTTTAAGGAGGTGAGAAAACTTGTTGTAGGGGAAACTGAGGGTGGGAGCCCCTTGCGGGGAGGGGCAGCATGCTCAGCAGGCTTACACAGGGCCCCAGGCGCCCGAGGCCCCACTTCTCCGTCTAGGGAGAGGTTTGTAAGGTGCTGTTTGTTGGGCAATTTACAAACACTTGTGCTTATTCCTGAATGTAAATGCTGTATTTCATAATAACAGAACTCTCTGTATCTGCTAGTCAGGAGACTGTAGCTCAGTGAAAAACCACAGCTATTCTGATCTTACAAAACCTGTGGCAGGCACAATGAATGAAAAATCACCCACACCCAAGCACATCGCCACAAAACATAAAACCTCAGGGACAAAGACAGCAGTCCAGAGGCTGCCTAACAAGAAAGGCAAGAAGACCACAGGTATACGGGCGCCTGGGTGGCTCAGTCATTAAGCGTCTGCCCTTGGCTCAGGTCATGGTCTCAGGGTCCTGGGATCAAGCCCCGCATCGGGCTCCCTGCTCAGTGGGAAGCCTGCTTCTCCCTCTCCCACTCTGCCTGCTTGTGTTCCCTCTCTCGCTGTATCTCTCTATCAAATAAATAAATAAAATAAAATAAAATAAAAAAAGAAGACCACAGGTATAAAGGATGAGGAATCAGATCTCTCAAGGGCCACAGGGACGCTGGGAAACAAAGCAGCAGTGCCTTCCACATGCTGAGGGAAAATGATTGTCAAGCTGGAATTCTATACCCAGCCAAACTGTTCATCAACTATGAGACCAGAACAAGCATGTTTTCAGACATATGGCATTAAGAAATCTACCTTCCCATGTACCGTTTTTTCAGGAAACTACTGGAGGAAAGGCTCCACTACAATAAGGGATCAAGAGAAAGGATGTTTACAACACAGGAATCAGGGTCCTGCCCCAAAGATGAGCAGAGGCAGTGCCTGTGCCGCAGGCCTGGAAACAGCCAGCCCAGACAAGACCCATAGGACAGAGGCTCCAGGGGAAAGGTCTGAATGTGCAGGGCAAACTTAGGACTGGCAGATCACCTGGGGCAGCAGACACAATGAAAACGTGCAACGTGTATGGAACATGGAAAACAAGGCAATTATGAGCTCTAAGAAAAAGTTATTCCAAAAAGGTCTCGTAAGCATAGCATGTGATGTGGCCCAGCTGCAAACCACCTCCACAGGAGTCCTGAAGGAAACGCCATCCCAGGTCTATGGCAGACTCAGATTCTAAGCCTAGACACCAGGAGACGGGGGGGGGAGGGGGGAAGCAAACCTTCATATTCCACAATAACAGAATAAAGTCCAAAGCAAAAGGGAAATACAGTAAGAAACAGCAGCAAAAACATGATGTTTAGAAACAAGGAGCTAAATACCAGAAGACTGCAAAGTGCTATCTGTTTAAACCACGTATACACAGTTTGAAACCAGAAAACCTTTTAAAGGAAAGGAAAGATAACGAGGAATGCACGATGGTTGTAAAGATGCTACAGGAAGCTGTGCTAGAACCCAAAAAACCAAGTCGAATTTTAAAGTGTCAGCATTGTCCGTAAGACGGGGCCACCTCTCCCCAGCTGTCAGAGCCCACCTCGGGCTGTACTAAAGAGCCCGGACCTACCTTCTGTCCTCTGGTCCAGCTCTCGCATGAGCTGGAAGTTCCTCTGAAGCTCACACGGAAGGTTCTCAATGCCTGAAACATAGAGACGTGTACTTCTCAGTAGCAGGATAAAACCTGCCTTCCAGACTTTACACCTAAAGTTTACAAAGAATAAGCTCCCTTCATTTTCTGTTTCTGTTAGGATTTGAGGAACAGAAGGATTAAGTTAAGTCTTTGGGGGAGACAGGCTTCAGATGGTGTTGGAAGCTGGAAAAGTTAGAGGAGGACTTACCCTCCAGCTGCAAGCAGAGGCCGGGAAGGTGGCCCTTGTGACTCTTCCATCCCGGCCCTTGTGACTCTTCCATCCCACACCCCCAGCCAGTCCTCCCCTCTCAGTACCCCCTCACAGTGGGTAAGACCAAAGCCCTGGGGTCTCTTTACTCTGATACCCAGTTCATGGGGTGGTGCCGGCCAGTGCTGTGTGGTAGACTTCATGCAAGGAGACATGGTCTGAGCTATACAATACAACAGCCATTGGCCACGGGGCTGCTGAGCACCTGAAATGGGGCTACTACGACTGAGGGACTGAACTTTTCCTTTGCTCAAGTTTCATTCATTTCAAGTTACACAGACCATGCTGGCCAGCACAGGTCGAAGACCCCAGCCCACACTGCTTTCCCCACTGCACTGCCGTGCTCCTACTCCAGGCCAGCCATCCAGCCTGTCTGCAAGCTTACAGCTGCCCAGCTCACCCAGAGAATGGCACACATGCCCTCCCCAGCCTCCAGGCTCACCACAGCCTCCCCAAGGACCTCCCTGTTCTGTCCTATCCTGGGTTCTGCAGGACAGTGCCACCCCAGGTCTCTCACCGCCTGCTGGGCTCCTTCATGCCCCTTAATCTGCTGTGAACTTTTAAAAAGTCCATTTACCCCATTTGAAAGTAAGTTCCAGGAAAATGAGGACCGAGGCTTAGCACACAGCAGGTGTTCAAAACTCAAGCAGGCACCTCCATTCTGAGCCTGCACACAGGTGCCCCGTGCACGATGGAACTCACAATCCTCAAAGTGTCTTCATAGGGCTCACTGGGCAGGTACCAGGACAAGAAGGGCAAGCCACAGTGCTCCCCAGCAGACAGGTCAGCGCAGTAAAGACAGGGCAGGAAAGGGCCTCCCCTCCTCAGTGCTCTCTCACCGGGACCCCCTCCCATGGCTCGGGCTGAACCCCACCATCTCCCCCAGGGCAGGGGCTCACTCCCCACCGTCAGCAGCTGCAGGTACCAATGCCCGTGTATATTCCCACTGCAATAGAGAGCTCCAGAGCACCCAGCCCAGCCCCCCCCAGCCGCCCCCCCAAGGCCGTCCGCAGCCAGAGCCAGATCAGCAGCGTTCAAACGTGGGCTCTCCGCTGTGGAGTGCATGACCTTGACAAGCTACTTGGCCTCCACGGCCTGCATTCTCCCACCTGCTCAGAAGTTCTCAGGACGCCCCAACCTGAGCTACATGTAGGCAGAAGGATGCCTGCAGGAAGAGTCTCCCAGACGTCTTTCCGTGGTGACCATCACTGCCCTCAACACCTGAACCAGCCCTGCCAGTCCCCTCCCACCAACGCCACGCGGAAGGACAGGCACCCTAGGAGACTCTCCCCGCCAGTACTGGCTCCCCCAACTCCCAGGTCACCGCACGAGCAGGCACAGAACCCCGGCTGGAGTCCCCCCCACATCCCGGACCCGGAGCCCCCCAGGACCAGCCCAGCGTCCGAGGAGGTTGGGGCTCGAACATAGAAGCCTGACTGCGCGGTGGGGGCGGGGCCAGGGCGGGGCCTAAGGCGTGGGGGCGGTGCCAAGCCAGCGGAGCGGGGCTATGAGGGGCGGAGCGGGGCCGTGAGGTGGGCCTTGCCCGGGAGGGGCCGAGGGCGGGGAGGGCGGGGCGGCCGCTGAGGCCAGGGCCGAGGGCGGGGCCTAGCCGGAGAGGGCGGGGCCGTGGCACGCAAGCCCCGCCCCGTGCCCACCAGCCCCCGCCCCTCCGTGACGCACCTGGAATTGGCGCGGCCGTGACGGTGGGACCCCCGCGCCGCGCCCCCCGCGCGCACCTCCTTGCGGCCCCGCCCCGCCCGGCGCGCGCCCCCGCCGCCCCCGCCGCTGCCGGACCGCCCTTGCCACCCCCACGAGCCCTCGGGGTCCGCGCGCGGCGCCTGGTGCCCGCGGGGTGGGCCCGTGTGGGGAGACCCTGCGCGGGCGCCGGGCCCGAGGGCCGCGAGGGGCGCTTACTGTCCAGGTAGTGCTCCAAGTACATGGCGGTCGCCATCTTCGTCCGCGGCCGCGCTCTAGGTCTGCGCGGGCGGGCGGGGCCGCGAGGGGCGGAGGCGGGGCCGGCGCGTTCACTATTAATGAACCTCGGGCGCTGATTGGTCCCCCAGGTGGGGCGGGGCGCCGTCTGGACATGCCCCCCGGCTTCCGGTCGGAGGGCTGCGCGCGGCGTCGCGCGGGAGCGGGGTCCGGGCTCGGGGGCGGGGTTGAGGGCCCCGCACATCCTGGATGCACGTCCCTGCCCGCGTGGCCGGGGCCCGGGCTCCCGCCCCCCTCCCCGGCAGCTGCTCTGGCCGGAGCAGGTGCGGGCGGGTGTGACGAGCGCGGTCCCGCGAGCGCGCGCGGAGTCCCCAGCGCCCAGCGGGGCGGCCGGCGACGCACGTGCAGGTGGAGCGCGGGGCTCGGGAGAAGGGCCTGCGCCCCTGAGCTTCAAGGCCTTCCTCCCGCTGCTTACCACACCCTGACCAGTGGAGTAGCAGTGTCGTTATTAAAGATGGGTGTTTAAACATACAGTCCCTCTCGTGAGCTCTCCCCTAAACCTGCCCTAGTCTAACAAATGGAAGCACTGCTTTTGCCAATTTTACGTTCACTGAGAAAATTCAAACTACATAGGAACTTACAGTTTCCCCACCTCCTCAGGATACAGATCTGTGACCCTTGTTCACCTTTGAATATGAATGTTAGCAGTTTGGGTGCATCCTTTCTGGCCTCCACTGCTTGGGAAAATGCACATATGCACAGGTACGTAATTGCACACCACCGACCTTTGGGGCTACGTTGTTTTTTTTTTTCTTTTAACTAAACAGACTTTATTTTTTAGAGTAGTTTTAAGTTTACGAAAAAACTGAGAAGTGGAGTTCCTGTATACCCCTAAACACGTGCGCGCGCGCGCGCGCGCGCACACACACACACACACAGCCCCATTACAAATACCTTGCACTAGTGGTACATTTATTATAACTGATGAAATAATATTGATACATTATTATTAAAGTTCATAGTTTACATTAGGGCTCACTCTGTGTTGTACATTCTATAGGTTTTGACAAGTGTATAATGACATGTATTCAACATTACAATATACAGAATAGTTTCTCTGCCCCCCAAATCCTGTGCTCCACTTTTTATCCCTCTCCCCACTCCCCACACCCCTGACAAACACTGATCTTTTTACTGCATTTTCCCTTTTCCGGAATGTGGTAGAGTTGGAATCACACAGTGTATGCAGACTTTTCAGACTGGCTTCTTTCACTAAGTAAAATGCATTTAAGTTTCCTCCATGCTTTTTTGTGGCTTGATAGCTCATTTCTTCTTAACGCTGAGTAATAGTTCATTGTCTGGATGGACCACAGTTTACCCATTCACCTATTGAAGGACTTCGTGGTTGTTTCCAAGTTTTGCCAATTATGAATAAAGCTGCTGTAATCATTTGTGTACAGGTTTTTGTGTGGACATGTTTTTAATTCCTTTGGTTAAATACAAAGAAGTGTAAGATTGTCTAGGTTTGTAGGAAACCCCCAAACTGGCTTCCAAAATGGCCGCATGATTTTGCATTTCTACCAGCAAAGAATAAAGAGTTCATGTTGCTGGGCGCCTGGGTGGCTCAGTCGGTTAAGCGGCTGCCTTCAGCTCAGGTCATGATCCCAGGATTCTGGGATCGAGTCCCACATCGGGCTCCTTACTCAGCAGAGAGCCTGCTTCTCCCTCTGCCTGCCTGCCACTCCCCCTGCTTGTGCTCTCTCTCTCTCACTCTCTCTGTGTCGAATAAATAAAGTCTTTAAAAAAAAAAAAAAGAGTTCATGTTGCTGCACATCCTCACTAGCATTTGGTGTTGTCAGTGTTCTGGATTTTGACCATTCTGATAGGTGGGTAAAGACATTTCATTGTTCTATTTGCAATTCCCTAATGAGCACCTTCTTACAAGTATACTTGCTATCTGTACATCTTCTTGGGTGAGGTGTCTGTTCGTAACTTTTGCCCATCTTTTATTTTTTTAACTTTTTTAAAAAGGTTATTTTTATTTAGAGAGAGAGAAAGTGGGGGATGGGCAGAGGGGAAGCAGACTCCCCACTGAGTGTGGAGCCCAATGTAGGGCCAGATCCTGAGATCACAACCCAAGCTGAAACCAAGAATCAGATGCTGAACCAACTGAGCCACCCTGGCGCCCCATAACTTTTGCCCACTTTTTAAATTGGGCTCTTGGTTTTCTTATGTGAATCATACTATCCACTTTTCTACTATTTACATTTTTAACTGAATACTCTTCACAAACATCTGACCATGTTTTACTCAATTCTACTTCATTCTGTTTACTAGATATATTTCATTGCTTTGGTGTGCCATTAATAGATGTACAGTGTTTTGATTGTTTCCAATTTTCATTAGCACAAATAATGCCCTGGTGAACATTTATTCATATGGCTGTACTTATCTGTGTGTTCCAGTTATTTATTGCTGCATAATAAGCTACCTGAAAACAATTGCTTAAAAGAACCATTTTATTGTCACTCAGAATTTTTGAGTCACACATTTCAGCGGGGCTCAGCCAGGTGATTCTTCTGTTCTATGTAATACTATGGAGGTCACTGGGGTGGCTGGAAGGTAGCATTTAATTGGCATTATGGATCAGGATGCCTACATGGGACCTCTCCTGCACAGCAGTCCCAGGTAGTGGTACTCTGTTCGTGGCCATGCAGGGTTTCCAGAGAGTTTCAGGAGGCCTCGGTAGAAGCTGCGATACTTGGGAACACTCCTGGGTAGTCGACATCTCATTACATTTTATTGGTCAAACAAGTTGTTGGGGACAACCAGATTTGAGGGGAGGGGAATTAGACCCACCTCTCAATGGGAGGAGTAGCAAGGGTTGAGGCCATCTCTAATTTACACCTTGTCCTATTAGTTCTTTGGGATAAATTCTTAGAAGTGGAATTGCTGGGGCACCTGGGTGGCTCAGTCAGTTAAGCGTCTGCCTTTGGCTTGGGTCATGATCTCCAGATCCTGGGATTGGGCCCTGTGTCAGGCTCCTTCCTCAGCGGGGAGTCTGCTTCTCTCTCTCTCTCTCTCTCCCTCTGCCCCTCCCCACAGCTCATTCCCTCTCTCTTTCAAATAAATAAATAAATAAATAAATAAATAAATAAAATCTTAAAAAAAAAAAATGGAATTGCTGGGGGTGCCTGGGTCGCTCAGTTGGTTAAGCATTGGACTCCTGATTTCAGCTCAGGTCTGGATCTCAGGGTCGTGGGTGAGATCAAGCCCCACATCAGGCTGGGTGTGGTGCCTGCTTAAGATTCGCTCTCCCTCTGCCCCTCCCTGCTCCTCTCCCTCTCAAAAAATAAAAAATAAAAATGGAATTGCCAGCTCAAGAAGCATTGCATGTTCTAAGAGCTGATACTTTTAAATGAATTGCCCAAGGAAAAAATTATACCAACTGACACTCCACTAAGTATGTTTTTACACTTTGTCAACCCTAGATTTTGTCAGGCTTTTTATCTTTACTAACTTGATAGAAAAAAGAAATAACCAAAAAACCAACCTGTGTTTTGATTTGTATTTCTTTGATTTTAAGTGAGGCTAAACATATTTTTCCATATCCACTGGCTATTTGCAATTCTATCATTTTATGTCCTTTACCCATTATCTATGAGAAAACTGATCTTCATGCCTTCATCTAAAAAAAAACATTAGAAATCAGAGAGGGAAACAAACCATGAGAGACTCGTGACTCTGGGAAACAAACTGAGGGTTGCAGAAGGGAGGGGTGTGGGGGATGGGGTAACTGGGTGATGGGTATTGAGGGCACGTGATGTGGTAAGCACTGGGTGTTATACACAACTGATGAATCATTGAACACTACATCTAAAACTAATGATCACTATATGTTGGCTAATTTAAATAAAAAAAAAGTTAAGGGGCGCCTGGGTGGTTCAGTCAGTTAAGCGTCTGCCTTCGGCTTGGGTCATGATCCCAGGGTCCTGGGATCGAGCCCTGCATCAGGCTCCCTGCTCAGCGGGGAGTCTGCTTAAGCTCCCCCTGCTTGTGCACTGGTATGCACGCCCTCTCTCTTCTGACAAATAAAATCTTAAAAAAAAAAAAAAGTTAAGGCTAATGGCCCTTCATATATCAGATATTGAGACTAACTTCTTCCAGATAGCAGTTTGTCTTCTTTCATTCACATAAGGAAACTGATTAATTCTCTTAGGAAGACCCTGTTCTAGAAATGACCAGAAAGGATTCCTTTTATCGCAATGTTAAGAGCAGGGTTTCTGGGGCGCCTGGGTGACTCAGTCGGGTAAGTGTCTGCCTTCAGCTCAGGTCATGATCCTGGGGTCCTGGGATCGAGCCCCATGTGCAGGGAGACTGCTTCTCCCTCTGACCCTTACCTGGCTCGTGCTCTATCAAATAAATAAATAAATAAAATCTTAAAAAAAAAAAAAAGGCAGGGTTTCTCAACCTCAGGACTGTTGATATTTTGGGCCAGGAAACTCTTTCCTGGGGCGGGGGCAGTAGGGTTGTCCTGTGCCTGTAGGATGCCTAACAACATCCCTGGCTTCTACTCACTAGATACAGTTAGCACCCCCCAAATTATGACAATCAAAATGTCCACTAACTGAGCAGTGCTTTAGGGGAAGGCTAAGCTAGTATAATATAAAGAAACCCAACCAAAATCCAGTGGCTTAGAAAAGAAAGAATTTTATTTCTTGTGCAACAGTCCCAACATGATTACTCCAGGGGGTGGCAGCCATGCTCCACGGGGTCACTCAGAGGCCCAGATTCCTTCCAGCATGGTGTCTGCCCCCAGGGAATTTTGTCTTCATCAGCACAGTCACGGCCAAGATTGCAATAAGGGGAAGCCATAGGTAAAGGGAGAGCACGGTCTGCTGTCCGAAGAAACACACACCGCATCTACTCACATTTCATTGGCACTCGGCTACGTCGCCACCTCTAAGTGCGAGCGGGGCTGGGAAAAGAAGTCTAGTAGGGCACTCATGTGCCCAGCAGACTCTTGTGGAAGCAGGTGAGTGCTATGGACTGAATATTCCCCCAAGTTCATAGGTTGAACCCTAACCCCCAATGTGACGTTATTTGGAGAGGGAATTAAGAGGAAGAAGAGACACCAGAGACTCCTCTCTACACCTGTATGGTGCTGCTGTGGTTGGGAGTCCTGCGGTCTGTGGTGTTTTGGTATGGGAGCCTGGCCACCACAGTCAGGAAGACTTCGCTGACACAATCCTGTGAGGCGGGAGGTACAACACACTTGAGGAACAGGGAACCGTAAAAGGGTTTGAGAGTCTTTTTTTTTTTTTTTTTTGTCAGAGAGAGAGGAAGCATAGCAGGGGAAGCAGCAGGCAGAGGGAGAAGCAGGCTCCCGGCTGAGCAAGGAGCCCGACATCGGGTTCGATCCCAAGACCCTGAGGTCATGACCTGAGCCGAAGGCAGACGCTTAACGACTGAGCCACCCAGGCGTCCCTTTTTCATTTTTTTAATGGACAATCCTAAACACGTTAAGAGTAGGGAGGCCCTAAGGAGCCCCGTGTGCTCATCAGCCAGCTTTGGCAATTAACACCTTACAACCCATTTTATTTATGTCCCCTCTGTCTCCAAGCACACTTAGACCCAGAACCCTGTAATTTCCTCCACCAAGTGGGAGGCTTCCATGGTGCTGTGAAGAGATCCTGCTTGCACTGCTCCAGGACAGACTGTGCTGACAGTCAGGCCTGAGACCTAACTGTCCATGCAGCAGAGCAGAAAGGAGACTGAAGGTCCAGATGCAAGAGTGAGCCTCTGCCCATGGCGGGGCCATGAGATCAGCACTGGATACGTGGAGATGCTGAAGTCACCCTGTGACCATGAAGGAAAAGCTAGAACTGCTAAAATGTGGACCTGACCTTTGACATCACCAATCAGCGGAAGCAGTTCCTGGCTGCCTAACTCTGGACTTCGAGTTATGTGTGATAACGAAATATCCTGATGATGTAAGCCAGTTAGGTTGGTATTCTGGTACTTGCCGTTAGTGTCATTCTGATATAAAAGAGGCAGGACATGTTGGACCACACGGAAGCAAACTGCTTGTTGTACCTTAATAACAAACATCACCATACTTGTGCTAGTTGAGCGACTGCTGCAATCAAAAGGGCACTCCACCACCACCCAGCATACAAGGCTCCAACAGCCAGGTTCCTGCATTTTTACAGGCAAACAGGAAGGCCGTGCATTCACAAGCTGATGCGCCATATTACGTATTCTCCCCGTTGCCCGGTGAGCTCATCCTACAGATGTGCTGCAAGGCTGTGCTGGCACTTGCCGAACCCTGGGGAGGTTTTCTTCTCCATCTAATTCTTCCATCCTTTGAAGGCTCAGGAGATGGACATTTTAGAACAGGAGACATCGAGCCAAGGGCTACTGCCTCCCTACCTATGACAACATTAAGCACTAGCCTTTGTATCAGTCAGCCTTCCCTAGGTCATGCTGCAGTAACAGGGAGTCCCAGAGTCTCCGGGAGGAATTTGGAATGCCGGTGGCTTACTTCTTGCCGTGCTACCTATCAGTCGCAGTGGCTGTAGCCTGGCCCTGGCTGTATTTCCTTCACTGGAGATCCAGGATGAAAACACAGCCCTAATTGTGTATATGCTCTTCTCACATGGCGGGGGGGGAGGGGATGGGCGAGCCACACAACAGCTTTCAAAGCACGCAAGTCAGCTGTGATTACCACAGCTTCTGGAAGTCGCACAGCCAAGATCAACATCAAGGAAGGAGGCAAATACTCTGGAATAATACTATAATCTATCACCCTTCCAGAACCCAAAACCACATCAGGCAAAGGTCGGTTGGGGGAACACAAAGCCACTCTAGCTAGCTATCTTGGGGAGTCACGTTCTCAGGGGCTCGTGCAAACACGGGAAGTGGAGGAGGAAAGGTCGGGGAGATCGCCGCTGCCGCTGTCCACCCGGGAAGCGTCCGCAGGGCTCCGGCGCTGCAGCAGTGAGGCAGGTGCTCTAGAGAGCTCAGGAGGAAACAGTCCACCACAATTCCAGCTGCAACTGCCTCCAAACCTCGTACGCGGGCCTGCCACCCGCAAACTCGGACCCGGCTCCGGGGGGCACTCTGAGACACGGGGCTCCTAGCTCGTCATGACCTGTCTGTGCCGTCGCAAACCCCGCGGGTTCAAGTGCTGCCCCCCCCCCCCGCCAGTGGGATGGCAGCTGGGCATGGGCCCTGGGGAGGCCGGGAGGCCAGGCCCGCGGAACAGCGCCCGCTCCAGGGGCGCACGGTCTCACCTGAAACACGCCCAGTCGGCCCGGGCGCCCCTAAGATAGTAACAGCCCTTATGAGCAAGCGCCTCCCGACGCGACGGTGACCCCCATCGGAGGAGTCGGGCACGGGGGGCGGCACGACTGCCGCCCTCCCTCTCCCGGACTCTGCCCACGTCGTCTCTGACCCTGCAGTCCAGCCTTGGAACAGCGACAGCGACACGGCCTTCCCGGCACGGTCGAGTCACCAGTGTGCGCACGGCCCCGCCCCCGCCGCAGGACTCCGCCCTCGAGGGAGCGGGGATGTCCGCCCCCGGCCAGCGCCACACACCCCCACGCAGCCCCTCGGCCTCCGCGCCCGCCGCCCACAATGCCCGCCGCCAGCTCTCCCGGCCCGGAAGGCGGTGACTCCGCCGGAAGGGGCGGGGCGACCGTGCCGCCTTCGCCTCCGCCCCCGGGCCGATACCAGCCAATCCGGGCAAGGCCGGAAAATAGCAGCCAATCCCAACGTGCGGCCCCCTGTCGTCAATTCCGGAGCGCGCCGCTGACGCTCCCCTATTTCACCCCGTCCCAGTGCGCCCCGCGGACAGGTCCATTTCAGCCAATCCCGGCGCGCGCCGCGGACGCCAGCCAATGGGAGCTCCGAGCGGCGCTGGGACGCGCGGTGGCGGCGGGCGGCGGGAAAGCGCGAGGATGGCGGGCCGGCGCGGGGCCCTCATCGTGCTGGAGGGCGTGGACCGCGCCGGCAAGAGCACGCAGAGCCGCAAGCTGGTGGCCGCGCTGTGCGCCGCGGGCCACCGCGCCGAGCTGCTCCGTTTCCCGGGTGGGTGTGGCGCCGGCGGGGCCGGGGCCGGCTGAGGACGCGCGGGGTGCGCACGCTAGCCGGGTCGGGGCGCCCCTCTTTCCGGTGGGGCTGCGTCACGAGGTGCGGACTGGGTCTGTGCCCCCGCTACCCCCCAGCGGGCTCCCGGTGCGGTCGTGGCGTCCGTGCGGGTTTCGTATCAGCGCTTAGGCTACCCAGAGTCACCTTCAGGCTTGCAGAACGGGTAGGGAACTGCGGGGAGGAGGTTTCTGGGTGTTCGGCCTCGTCTTGAAGCCGGCCGGTCCACCAAGCCCACCGGCGCTGCGTTTGAGGTGCTGAGTTGTACCTCCCTTCCCTCTTCTTGAAGCGTTTCTCATCCCTGTGTGTCTGCGCCTTGCTGCCCGTTCTCAGGGAAGGCCCGAACCGTGTGGAGACATCCCGAAATAAAACTCAAAAGACTTGAGTTCAGCCCGAACTATATTCTAATTGAGGTGGAAAGCCTGCCCTTACTTTTGTATTTCTCTCTCTCTCTTTTTTTTTAGAAAGATCAACCGAAATTGGCAAACTTCTGAGTTCTTACTTGGAAAAGAAAAGTGAGGTGGAGGACCACTCGGTGCACCTACTTTTCTCCGCGAACCGCTGGGAGCAAGTGTAAACACTACGTTTGTGCTCCACCCCACCCCACCCCCCCCGTGCTTTGCCTCTTGCTTGAGATTGGGCGAATGCAGCTCTTGATTCGGAATGGCGTTGGCAGTAATGCCAGAGGCTGGACCTTTGCAAGCACCCGTCGTGTCCCCCTTAACCCCAGGTCTTAGAGCTCTGGTTCCCGAAGAGCAGGAATTGATGCTTTTTCTTCCTCCTGCCCTGACACCTTTTTGTAATTAGTAGACTTTATTTTGTAAGGTCGTTTTACATATATGGAAAAGCTGGTGATAAGTACAGAGTTTCCCCCCTACCCCGTCCCTCCCTCCCGCCCCCAATTTCTCATATTATTTGTCTTAGATTAGTGTGTTACATTTGTGACAGTGGATGAACTGATGCTGACACATTCTTTTTTTAAGATTTTACTTATTCGGGAAAAAGAGAGGGTGGGAGGGTGGGGGGGTGGGGGGCGGGGAGCAGAGGGAGAGGGACAAGCGGACTCTGCTGAGCACGAGCCAGATGCAGCACTCAATCCCAGGACCATGAGATTATGAACTGAGCCCCCAGGTGCCCCATGTTGACACATTATTAACGGAAGGTCACAATTTACTTTTTCCCCGCCCCTTTTGTTTTACATATTCTTCTACCTCCTCACTCAACATTTTTTTTGACAGAGAGAGACACAGCGAGAGAGGGAACACAAGCAGGGGGAGGGGGAGAGGGAGAAGCAGGCTTCCTGCTGAGCAGGGAGCCCGATGCAGGACTCGAGCCCAGGACCCTGGGATCATGACCCGAGCCGAAGGCAGACGCTCAACAACTGAGCCACCCAGGTGCCCCCTCACTCAGCATTTAACTGTGATCAAGTGCCTGTGGCCTGTGCTTTTAGATGATTTTGTTTCCATTTATATACACGTATGTCATTGGCGTAGTTTTGTGTAACATAAATAAATGGGATCCTCCCATACAAACCATCTCGTAATTGGCTTTCTGATTGTGCCTTGCAAAGGTCTGACTTTCCAGTCGGTCTGGGGTGCTCTCCAGAAAGGCTGTCCGCAGTAGATTCAGCCAGATACCTGTTCGTGGTTTTGCACTGGCCCCTCTTACAAGCAAGCCTGCACTGCTTTCTTTTGGCTTAGCTGTGTCTGGTTTGGAAAGGCCTTCCCACTCCCAAAAACAAGGAGGAGTCATGTTCTCAGGGGCTCGTGCAAACACGGGAAGTGGAGGAGGAAAGGTCGGGGAGATCGCCGCTGCCGCTGTCCACCCGGGAAGCGTCCGCAGATCCACAGATGAAATCGTTTTTATAATCTTTAATACATCTGGAATTTATGGACATAATTGTTCCGATTTGGTTTTTGTGGCTTTGTAGAAAAATAAGGTAGGTCCACTTAAAAGTGGAGAGTAATGCTGACTCCACTTCCTAGTGATCCTGTCCCTGCTACACAGGCCTGCATGCCTGTGGTCCGTCTGTCCTGCCACAGCTCCCACAGCTCCCCCTTCGGGTCGCTCCAGCCACTACCGTTTGATGGGTCAGATTTGAAAGTCCTTGGGTCAGATGCCAGTTTCACGTGTGGCACCGCTGCCCACCAGCTGTGTGGCCATCATGGGGGTGCCCCACGGCAGGTGCTGGTGAGGGTCAAGGAAAGCTGGCCAGGCAGGCCTGGGAATGAGGGCTTAGTAAACCTGGGGTGCTTGGAAGCACTTTGTGAGAAACTGGTTATTTCCTCCAGCCGTTTAATTGTCCACCTTTTTGCTATGCTTCGTCTTAACTGAATCAGTTGCTGGTTCCCAAAAATACTTGTCCTCTGGCATCTTTACAGTTTGGCAGCACAGAGCGTGTGGTGCTGTCCTCACAGGATGGGGGCAGCACCCTCCCTTCCCTCCCCTGTCTCTGTTTGCCAAACCCAGCGCTCCTTCAGGGGCATCTTAAATAGCACTCTATGCAGAAATTTGTTCCTAGAAATGAGCGATTTCTTTTACTTCCTGTATCAATCTAGCAATTTTCTACTCTACTTATTTTTAAGTTTTTACTTTGGAATAATTTCAATCAACTGGAAGAGTTGCAAGAATAGTGCCAAGAATTCCTGCATGCCCCTCCAAACTTCACCTGTTATTAATATTTTGCCACATTTGTGTTATCATTTGCTCCCTTTTTAAAAACTACAAGTCATTTATTTTATAAAATTCAGGGTCGGTCTGATATTTCCTCACAAATAGATTTGGGTTTGTATTTTTGTCAGGAATACCATGGAAGTGACATTGGGTCGGTCATCTTTAGGACGCTGAGCCAGGAGGGATGCAGTGTGGTTTGGCCCCCACTGGATTGCTAAGTAGTCAAAAGGGGAGGGACACCTGGGTGGGTCAGTCCAGGAAGTGTCTGCCTTCGGCTCAGGTCATGATCCCAGGGTCCTGGGATCGAGTCCCACATCAGGCATCAGGCTCCCTGCTCAGCGGGGAGCCTGCTTCTCTCTCTGCCGCTCCCCCTGCTTGTGCTCTCTCTCTCTGGCAAATAAATAAATAAAATCTTTAAAAAAAAATCAGTATAAAAAAAGTAGGGGAATACTACAAAACTACATAAATATCCCCTTTCTCATCAAACTATGATTTTTTACTTTATCATTCATTAATAAATGTTCCTGAGTTTGTTGTGATTTCAAATGGTGATTTTCCTATGTGTATTAGTCGGCTTCCTATGTAAGGAAGACTTTCCTGCCTCCCCGGGTCATCCATGTGTCCATCATCAGTGTGGACTCACAAGTTCTTTTTTACTTGGTGAGTCATACTATGAGTTGTTTTGATGTTTAGATTATTGCAAATTTGGCCTCTGGAAATCTCTTCATGTTGGCTTGTGTCCATTTGCTGTGTTCCTAGGCCTCGTTTTTTGAGAACTTTTTGGTAGAAAAAGATGTTCAGGTTTCTCTTGTGTTTTCTCCTGCTCCAGCCCAGGAACCAGCTGCTCTTTTCTGTTTAATGGAGAGTGGTATTTAGAAACCAACGTCTGGGTGCTGGGCGCTTGCTGCTAGTGAGCATCCCTGCCTCTAGGCTCCTGTTATGGTTGGACCTGCATATGAGTTTATCTTGGTCTGCGTCTGTTTATCTCTCTCTATGTCTATGCTAACTGAGACCTACTGTTCCAGCCTGGCACCATGCTCTTCCTGGCTTGCGGCATCCTCAGTATACCCACCTCTGTAAAAGCCTGTGGAGAGGTCAATGCTGGTTTGCATCTCTGTCCTTAAAACAAGGGCACACCGAGTGCTGTCTTCAGAGGTTTCTTGGGGCAGGATTTTCCCATCTTCACTGTGTGTTCATTTGGGATACAGGTTCATTTGACTCTGTATATGATTTTAGGGTTTTTTTCCCATCTTGATTTAATTTTAGTTTTTGGAAACATTAAATGGTTCTAAAAGTCAAAAGTCATAGAAAAAGGTCACTGCCTTACCCACCCACTTCTGCTCTCCCTCTGTGGGTAATCTGTTCATTTCTAGTGTTCCCCTCTGGAATCATTTTATATACAAGCAGAGATGTATGTGATGTCTTAATTCGCCAATTTGCCGCCTTCAAAACATAGCCTGCCGTGTGTTTGTACTCTGCTTTCCTAAGGACATCAGGAGATGGTGTTCTGTCAGCTGATAGACACCTCCCTCGTTCCTCATACAGCTGCATCGTTCTCTTGTGCATGTGCTGGAGCTGTTCTATCAATTTTCTGTTTGTGAGGTTAGGTAATTTTTTTTAATAGTTTGCAGTTACAGGTAATGCTGTGATGGAAACTGCATTTTACTGCCGGAGGTGTGCCTTCTGTCTCCCTAATGTTCTGTGAGCTTCTCAAGGTCACAGGTAACAAACATCCTTTTGTTCCACAAAGTGCAAGTGACACTTCTTGCTAATGTCAAGCTCTTTCAAGCTCTGTGCACATCTTCCTAAGATCTTGGGGCCAGGGGATGGGGGTTGAGCCGCCATCACCTGGTTGAGGACATCCTTGGTCACCCTGTCCATCCTTGTCCTGGCCCTTCAGGCTCTAGGCAGCGAGCATCATCCCATCCTGGCTGCATCTGCACCTTTGCTCTCCTGGGCTCTCCTTCCCAGTGGGGTAGCCTGGCCCTCCACACCCCTGCCCAGACGGCCAGCAAGCCTTCCTCTGTTCATCCGTCTTCATCAGTTGTGTTTGTTTTGCTTTCGCAGACTTGTCTTTTTCACATTGGGCTTTGCTGGGAGCACCCCGGTGGCATCTTCTAAGGAGAAGATCCAGAGCTTTTCTGAATGCACACAAGGCCACAGATCACTGCCCTGTCATCCCTCTACTGTGTTGATTTCTGTATCAGTGAATTACACCATCAGGGCCTGTGAAGCCAGGACCATGGCTCAGAAACACGCTCTGTTTTTTAGGCCGCTGATTAAGAAGAAGTTGAGCCAGGGCGTCACCCTCGTTGTTGACAGATATGCATTTTCTGGTGTCGCCTTCACCAGCGCCAAGGAGGTGAGTGCCGCGTGGTCCCCAGTGGGAAGATGCAGGGTGTGGACCCAGGAGTGTGTGGAGTGTTAGGATTCTTCTCTGCTCGGTTAGTTTGCTGTGTATTGTAGGAAGAGCAGACGTTTCTGGAGCCGCAGCTTGTTGTCGGGTAACTTGGACGTCCCCACCTCCCTTTCCCAAGGTGGTCGCTCAGCAGCGCTCCTCCACTCAGTGTCTTGTTTTCAGGGCAGGTGGTGCGTGTCTGGGCGACCTCTGTGTGGTTTCCTGGCCTCCCCGCGCCATGGGGCTGTCGTCTTAGGGGTAGAGTAGCTATGCTACCACTTCGTTTTGCTACTTACTTAGAAGTTTTCAAATATATACCAGCAGAGAGAACGATAAACCACCCACACCGACACCTGTCTCAGAGCCTTCTGGTCTCCTCTCCGACCCATCAGACACATCACCGGCTCCTCCACGGACATTTCAGTTCACATCCCAAAAATGACTTCTTACAAACATGTCGCCTCGGACAGCAGGTGTTTCGTGCCACCGTCACTCAGTCCGTGTGCGAAGTGGCCAGTGCGGTTAGAAACTGTTTGATGTGTCTTGTGTTTCTACAGTTAGACTGAATCAGAATCCATTTCAGGGCCATACTTGAAGGGTCTCTTAAATCTCTTTTAAAATATAGGTCCTTTTTTCTGTGCATTAAAATTTCTTAAAACTTTATTTTGGGGCAGCTACTTGAAGAAGCATTGGGCTCCCCTGTCAAGAGCTGCAGGGCATCTGGCTGTCTCGTTTGTGGTAATAGCCCTTGATGATGGTTCTTTCACGAGGGGTTGCAAAATGATAACCTTTTAATTCTGCCCGTCCTTCCTCGGGCGCTGGCTGGAATCCTTCTGAAAGGACACTTGCGCTATGAAGTATTGGTCAGTGGGATTCCATCTGTAGAGGAGGACAGGGAAAGTGACCGTCATGCCCCGGACTGGCTCCCTCACGTCCTCCTGATGTGCTGCTGCTGGGGAGCTGTGGGGGCTGACGGAATTCTCAATTTTTGGTATGTCGGACAGAGATTAGCTCATTTTCCCCCTTTTATGAATTTTGAAACTAAACATTAGACCCCATTAAGCCTTCTTTCTCTAACTGTTGGGTTCTGTGCTGCCAGAATTTTTCCCTGGATTGGTGCAAGCAGCCAGATGTGGGCCTCCCCAAGCCGGACCTCGTGGTGTTCCTTCAGTTACGGTTGGCCGAGGCTGCCATGCGGGGCGAGTTTGGCCGTGAACGCTACGAGAACGGGAACTTCCAGGAGCGGGCACTGCACCGTTTCCACCAGCTGATGGCGGATGAGACTTTGAACTGGAAGGTGAGGGTGTCTTCCACTGTCACCTCCCGAATGGCCAACTGGGAGCTGCTGGAACATGGCTCGGAGTCCTGCTACCGAGCAGAGACGTCGGCCGAGCACTGCTCCACCAGCAGAGCCTTGGGGCGCGCCCCTCAGGCATAGCAAACCCTTTCCTTCGTGAGTGCAAAGCAGGGGAGTTTGGGGCCTGGTGGGTGGATTGGGGAGAATTTGCCAGACAGCAGCTCCCAAACAGCAGTCCCGCGTGGCCAGCCGTCCTCCGCCGGGCTTTGCCAGGCTTGTCATCTAGAAAGCACAGCCCGTGAGTCACTGCTCACTTTGCCTTCCATCTGTAACCTACAAGTCGCACTCTGGCTCGTTGTATCTGTCGGCCCCCCCCCCAGTCTCCTCGAAAGTTGAGTTTGGCTGGTTTGGGGCTCAGCCCCCACCCCCTGGGAGTCATTTGCTGCCTCCCTCTCAACCCTGTCCTGCCAGTTCCAGCCCCAGGGCCGTTCCTCATTTCCTCTCATAGGGATGAGCTCCTGTCTCCACGCTCACTCCCAAGCCTGGGCCTCACGCGCAGGCTCCCGTCCCCCCACATCACCACACTCTGCCGGCTCCCTGTCTCCCTTTGCTCGGTGCCCCGCAGCCCTGCTCTCTCCATCTAAGGGCACCTCACCCAGGGCCTGGCCCCAGTCCCAGGGGCCAGCCTCACATCTCCCTCCCTGAAGGACCATCCACTATCCTCCCTGTGGACACCAAAGCTGGCCCCTTACCCCTTCCTCCCTGCAAGCACCCATCCCCAGACCCACCTCGTGTGAACACACCTGGTCGCCTGGGCCCACCTTTGTCCCCGTGTGGTCAGAGGCCGCCCCTGGCAACGAGCAAGCTGACGTTGACAGCTGACAAGTCTCACTCCCGATACAGGCTGCACTCTTGCTGCTCTGGGGAAGGTTTAAGGGTGTTGGCTTTGGCTCCTAGTTTGGCCGTCTTGTCTGCTTGATGCTTCTCCCACGACCTGCCTGTCTGCAGCCCTCCCCACTTCTCCACACTGACTTCTGCTTGCTCGTTGCCAGGGTGGGGGTTCCTCTGGGGGGCTCCTTTGTGGCGTAGGTTGCACACGTATTTTTAAAGTATGGGTTTCACCACTAGCTAAAAGTACAGCGTTCCTATGAAACCTCTCATAAGCGAAAATGGCATAAAGCAAAGAAGCAGTTACCATTAATTTATATGGAAATGTTTTTTAATGTTCTCAGACCCAAAAAACCACCTTTCCTAGGCTTTTGTGACGCATCTTGCTAACAGACGCACAAAATCAATGGAGATGAAGCCCAGATGCACAGCTCAGAGCTCGGCGGCTGGACGCCAACATGCCGAGAGAGGCTCCCGGGAAGGAGCTGCGGGGGTGGGGGCGGGGGGGGGCTGCCCCCAGGACGGCTCGCTGCAGAACCGGCGCGGAATGCTATTTTTGCTTTTTGCCTTTTTTTGTAAAAGCAGAAACACTTTCTGGATTTCCTTCGGTTAGCAAAAACAGGTACTAACATAAATCACAAAAGCAAAGTGGTGTAACACAAACTTTCACAAAGCAGGGGACTCCTGCGTACCCACGGCCTTTCCATCTGTTTCATGTGCTCACATCAGTGCTGAGCCTACACGGCTTATCTCATGGTCTGAGAAGGGCATTTCTTTGCCCACATGGAAACTTCAATCCCATTTTTGTACTGGTTGATTTTATCATACAAAAAATTGCAAAGTTCTGTTCCCTTTATTTTTCTTTGTCAGTCAGTTCTATGTGGCTTCAAACTATTCTGGATTTATAACACATTTCAAACCCTGCAAGGAACAAGACAAGAAGGTATGAAATCAGGAATGGGAGTGGGGAAAGAAACAGGAAACCGTTTCCTGCCGCCCAGTGCTGGCGCTCTCCGCCCCGAACCTCCCCACTTTTCATCTCATTTCACGTCCTTTAGCTTAAGAACGTCTTTTAACATTTCCTGTAGGGTGGGTCTCCTGGCATAGAACTCTCAGGTTTTGTTCATCTGAAAATTAACTTTTTTAACATTCTTTGAAAAAATTTTTAAACCATAACAAAAAAAGTTACAGCTTGCAAGTACAATACAAAAAAACTCTTCCCTGGGACCTTTGAGAACAAATTAGTCCCTCATGCCCCCTCCCTGCCATGGACTGTCAAAATTAGGACATTAACGCAGATCCCTTGCTACCCCCAGGTCCCCAGGCCCCGTTCAGGTTCCCCCGTTGGTCCCACTACTGGTGTCCTTTTTAACAAATGACCCAGTGTACAGTCCGTACAGTCCCATCGCTGGTCTCTAGCCTGTGTGACTTTCACAACACTGACACTTTTGAAGCTCATAGCATTTGATTTGTAGATGAGTCTCAGATGGACTTGGCTGTTTCCCCATGATGGGATTCACGTGCGTCTTTGGCAGGGCGGCCCAGGAGGGAGGCTGGGTGCTCACTGCATCCTGCCATGTGGGTAGGATTTCCATTTGTTCACTTCTTGGGATGTTCACTTTTCGGGGTATTGATTTTTATTTGCGTGCCGCTGACGCACACTTAAAGTGAGTTTCGGCGTGCAGTCGAGTGACTGGACAGGAGCGTACGTTGCGCTGGGCTCGCCGCACGTGTGGCCCCACCTGTCACCACACGACGCTGTCGCGGGATCACTGACCGCGTTCATCCCCGGGACGTACTCGCTCCGTAACTGCAAGCGGCACCTCCCGCCCCTTCACCCCTTCTGTCCACCCTCCACCCCTCCCCGCTGTGCGTTTATGGGTCTGATTCTGCTCTTTGTGCGATTATTCACTTGCTTTGTGTGTTAGATTCCACATACAAGTGAAATCCTG